>NC_086286.1:56444742-56756855 GCF_963924245.1 Chroicocephalus ridibundus | reverse complement strand
CTATGTAGCCCACTCAGAAGAATAAGCCAATGTAATCGGATGTCTATTGTAATAAGCTGTCTGTCATTAAAGGAAAAATGAGGAGAACAAATGGAGTCATCTAGGAAGAAAAGATAATTTTGTGAAGAACACAACGAGCTAAAGGCAGGCAAAATAACCATAAAAATTCTGTCTTTGTATAGGCCTGTAAGGAGGCTATGTGACGAAGATCCTCAAATAGTACTAAAACTGACTAGGGACTATAGTAAACCAAAAAGATTTATCTTTGTAAAGTTCTGGAACGTTAGCTGAAAAAAAACTGCAAAAAACTCAAATGTTGCACTCAATAACAAGAAAAGAAATAATATATGTCAGCAATTACTGCTGATGAATATAACTTCAGTCCAGGGTAATGGAAATTAACCAACGACAAGACATTAAAAAGAAATATGTAACCACAGTAATAAGTGAGAAATACCACTAATAAATAAAGATCAAGTCTTCCTAAGAAAATGTGAGGGTATTATCAAGTGTATATATATAAGGAAGGATAATGCAAATAATTTCTCCTTATCTCATATTTTAAAAATTGAGTTATAGAATTTTAATATTAATGAGGCAGGGAATGTATTGAGTGGTGGAATTGCAGTGGAATTTTAGGTTCTGAAGGAATGTAGGGGTGAGAGCACAGGGGAGTCAGCTACTGGGACCTGGGAAGTCCTGGTCAGCTGCGTGTGTGTGTGTGCACGTGCGATGGTCTGCACCAGCAGCTGGAGTAGGGCTGCAGCCTCAGCAGCTCATATGGGATGCAGGGGCCAGCTAGGTGTCTAAACCCAGCTGCTGGAAGGATCCACCTTGTGCGTATATATACACACATGTATATAGTCTCACCAGCAGACTTCCATTCTGTCCAGCCAGCAAGGGGAGCAGGATGAGGCCATTGGTGCTGTCTGTGTTTGTGTGTGTGCTCTGAGTGTCCGTCTGTGATTTGTGTGGCTGGCAATGTATATATGTATATACGTAGTGAGAATGCGTGTTCTGTGTGAGTGTGCCTGCTGGGACTACATCTGCAGCCCTGCTACTGGTTGGACCTGGGAGGTGGAGTGGCAGCAGCTTCACCTCTCTTGGGCTGTAGGACCCAACATGATAAATTTTCCTTTAACATATTTAAGATCTAAATCATTCTGTGTCAGCCCCAGTAGTAAAAGGAGAAGCAAATATGAGACATTTATCTAATTTCTAAGATACTGACTAGTTTTCTATCTGCCGTTAATACGTGTTGGGTTCTTTTCTGTCCTATAACAAGAAATGCTGAGAGAATATGGAAAAAAAAAGAAAAGTTTCTGAAATTTCTCTGTCCTCTTCCAGGCTTGAATGCACAGCCTGTCCTTGGGAACTTTCCTAGTCTCGCCTCCCGCCTAAGTTCTTCTCCCAGCAGTACAGAAGTAATACGTATCCCAAAACAGGCCTTTTTTTCCCCTCCTGTCAGTGCACATTCTTCTAGTTTCAATAGAAACTTCTAAGTGTGGATGTACTTTGTCAGGGCATTCTGCCTTTATATTACACTTCATCCGTCTCTCTGACTGTAGAAGCAGTCATACTTCTACAACTGTTCCACATCCCTACCTAAACTTGAGCCCTAATAAGCTCAGATGAGTTTTGCAGAGTATTCTCTGCTTTCTTTATAATTTGTGAACTGAAGGCACAGAATCATGCAATTAAACTTCATTTCTATGAATCATGGAACAAAGAGCTTCATTGCTTAATTATTTCACTCAAGCAGTGAATAAAAGAAAAAGTATCATATGGTCTTGGCTTGTAGCAATATAAGATATTTTTTAAATCAGTAACATGATGCATTTGACTAAATACGTACTTAGATTGAACCAACCTTTGATTTCGTTTTTCTCCATTTCTTTCAGTGACTGAATGAACAGAGACTGACTCTCAGTAAGTGGCCAACTATTATATAGCACCAATGCTTGTATGACGTACTTGTGAGACTGTGAAAGAAAATACAATATGTTAACATGCTGAAGACATAACAATTATAGTAAGCATTCAAAACTCTTGTAGGTGAGTAAGCTGCCAGCTACTGAACTCAACAAATAAACCACATAATTAATTTACAAGCTTGCACATTACAGTGTTCACAAGAAGCTTAAAAAATTAGTGTTAATTCCACAGATTTTATTTTAATTCCTGTGAAATTAAACAATTACTTATGTGTTTATCAAGTGAAACTAAACTGGACTATACAATAAGGAGCTACATTCCTTTAAGATTTCCATGTAACTTTCCTATATATGCCACGTGCTAAAACAAAGACTGTTGTCTTTGATTTTTAAGACCTACTACAGGGCTTTGAGCCCTTACCCTAGCACTCACTAACGTCTTAATTTGAGGTAGCGGTGAAAGGGTCAATGGGTTATTTTAAACATCATCTACACTTTTTGTTTTCCAAATTCCAAAGCCAGTTCTGAGTCAAAGGAACGACACTGGAATTTATTTCTCAGTATACTTTTTTTTTTCTTTGAGTATTTTGTTGCAATTGAACTCAATTATCAGGAAAAAATCACAGTAGTGAAACACTTAGAGACAGAGAACCAAGAACTGCTTTAGAAAACAAACGTTATTTTTGTAAGACTAATAACACCATGTGAAGTCAAGAAAAATCCACATTTTTGACATCTCTCTCTGAGAAACTCAGCTCAAGTAGTAGCTAGAGTGCATGTGTTACTAAAGCTTTCAGCTGACTGGCAATAGGTGTTTCTCTATTAAAACTATTAAAGACGGCCTTCTCTTACATCCTATTTTAAAGAAAACTCACACTGAAGCATAAGAAGTTTAACTTTATTACTTGTAGCTTTCTGCCCTTAGTTGAAAGTTATACTGTACTTGAATTTGACTGAGCAAGAGAAGAACAGTTAAAGATTGAATAGATCACCTTGATTTGAAAGCAAAAATGGCCTCTTGTTATTTGGCTATTCACGTGGTCTCATTCAGAAGCTACCAACAATCTTAATTTTGGATGCCTTGTTCTTGCCTCAGGATATCAGATCTCCACATGTACCAAAAGAATTATCAATACCCCTTCATTATTTGAGTTTGGGTTTTTTTTATTTTTAAATCCCAATGATTTGGAATCTCTTACTTGTTGTGGACTTACATCATTATTTTGAAAGTTTTCCAAGAGTGAAGATTCATCTTCTAATATAGGTGGATCTTCTCGTACACGTCCTGGCTTGATAGAAGTTTTGGTGTCCTTTGAAGATGAAACATGACCTTTTTTTTTGGATCCTCCAGTTTCTGATTCCTTCTTTGTACTACTTTGAATAATCTGAGATTTGCTTGCTGCAAGATGATGAAAAATGTCAGTGTTAATTTCCAGAAATTCTATGAATTATTGGTATGAGGTGAACAGGTGCCTCCAGAAACTATAAGAAAGAAGAATTACCATAGTCAATTTTCTCATGCTGTATTATGCTCACAAGGTTCCAATTAAAATCGTGCTTATTCCAAATACTATCCCGATTTCATTCTGCATGCAAATCACAAATTTCTTCAAAGTAAATAATGAGAAATTTGAAAGACTGTATATATAACCGTTGTTACTGTTCATAAAGCATAAAATTCCCCCCATTTCTTTCTTGCACTAACCACCACAGCACCATGCTATATATTGCATAACACAGATAGCCTTGCACTCTGTATGATGGGGTCCCTGTGTAACCTAATTTAATAAATTGTGCGCACCTGTGGAAGGGGAAGAGAGGTGCATTGGCCACAGTTCTGTCAACTCCTACCCTTACAGAAGTCTCTTATGTCGACCTGACGCAAGGTTCATAGCTGACTGAAGTTTAGAAAAAGCCATTCTTGAAAGGAGCTATAGAACTGTTTGTGATCTATCATTTGTAAAGTTTTATCATTGTCTCCTAAGGAAGGAGTTAATGTGGAAAAATTGTGAAACCAGGAATGTGCTAAAGAAGGGCGGTAACAGAAATATTAATCCAGAAAATGTAAATCTGTGCTCATTTCTAGTGCTACTGAAATCTATGACAGTATCTTGCCTGAATGTCTACAGAGAAAAGAAAGAGAATACTAAACGGGAATATCTCATAGAAAATTGAATAAGGGCTAAAATAACACCTCTGGAAAGCAGCTTCACCTGTGTAACACTAACAATAGCTGGACCATCAACTCGAAAGAGGTATCTTTTTGACTTCTCTGAGGACAGAAGGCTTTCCTTTTCCCAACGTTTATTGTAGAAGCAAAGGATGATTCTGTATCATTGCAACACTTCAAAATAAAACGTACAGAGTTTCACATGTGTTGACAAAACATCTATTGAAGTTCACAGGAGTTGACAGGACTATTAGAACAGATTCAGCAAAATTTACTGGTGGTGTGTCAATGCCAAATAAAAGTTTAGTGTGCCACTAAAAACTCAAAGAGAGCCAGGAAATATTGTTTCTTGTGGAAGTCAAATGCCATGGGTCACTTGCTATCGCATCTCTCCTCTGCCTAAGGCAGTGCTTCCTTTTCCTAAGAAAATCAGTAGAAGTCAGGAAATGAAAACAAGACCTTGCAGAGATGCTTTCTTCAAGATGCCTGGGCTTTAGGAGCTGTGCACTGCCCTCTGGAAGAGCCTACCTCTACCTATCAAGGTAGGTGGGTTTCAAGGGAGGTTGTATTCCTTAGATTACAATTAGCTTTCATGAATGTCTCGCTAACCTCCTCCTCTTTCTTTCCTGAATCTGAAGAGCTTAAGTATTAGAAATGAAAAATTCTATAATGATTTGCCCAGAGGATGATCGTGCCATGAAGATAACTCAGCTCAGAATGGTGGAATCCTCCATAAGACTCATTCTGCTTTCATTGCTGGAAAGATGACTTTGGAAAAGTTGCCAAAAATGCATACGCATCCAAAATAATACTTCTCGCAATTGTCACCAGGTGGTGCTGTGACACCAAATTACTTTTCACACTACATACCATTCAGTCTTGGTTTTCCCAAGCAAAGCTCTGACAAGAAGGAACTCCTACTTACCTTGGCTCCAGATTGAAACAAATATCGGAATCAGATTTTGATACTCTGAGACTGGATTGTATCAGACTTTTACTACGGAAAATAAAAGGATTATGAGCATTCACTTGCACATCAGTGCTTACAGGCCCGATGTGCTTGTATCAACAAAACGAGTTGTGCTTGTAACGTGCCAATATGTAACTCCTTTATTGGCAAGTGAATGTTCAAGGTCCAAGTCATCTGCTACATCTCAGAAGAAGTAAATATATTCAAAATCAATTGGTTTACTGTAATTTTTGAGCTATAAAAGACATTTATAAAACAGCTGGGATGAGATGAATTAACAGGTTGTGAGTGGGAAAGGGGGATAATGTTTTATTGGTGATGCTGGCACAATAGTGTCACTTAAGAGTACTTCTGGCAACACAGCAATCAATTCCATGAGAGGCAGAAGATGTGTGATATTGAATAGGTCTCAAATGTGAGAACTCTGTCTTGCTTAACTGACAAGTTTGGTGCTGATGGTAAACCAGTGGTTTCTGATTATTCCTATTCTGTGAAAACACACTTTTTGAGAGAACAACTACATACTGACAGTATGAATCTTGTTGTGTTGAGTGTCAGTTGTATGAATCCCCACCTGAACTTGGCATCAGTATTTATGGAGGTTCCTATATTGTACAGGCCAATTTGAGGGTAGATTCAGACTACATACAAGGAAGAATTTTTTTACAATTTTTTTATGATGAGGATGGTGATACACTGGAACAAGTTGCCCAGAGAGGTGCTAGATGCCCCATCCCTGGAAACATTCAAGGTCAGGCTTGTTGAGGCTCTGAGCAACCTGATGTAGTTGAAGATATCCCTGCTCATTGCAGGGGGATTGTAATAGATGACCTTTAAAGGTCCCTTCCAATCAAACTATTCTATGATTCTATAATTTCCTAACACTTTTGGCAATAGCAAAGAAACATGCTTTTACAATGCCATAAATTGCATCTACAGACAATGAGCAGGTTGGGTAATATGATACTGTAATATTGGTTATACTGAGTACATTTCACAATCTTTTCATTTAATTTGGATGTTCTGAAAGATTTGGAACACTTAAACAAAATGTCTTTGTGATATAGAGGATGCATATATACGTGAAAAGAGCTTCAGAGTTAAGGCCACTTCGTCTAGTATCGTTAAAGTCACAGTAATAGTAAAAAAACAACAAAAAGTGACAGCTTCACAGTCGTTCCTTCCAAATGACAGTTCCCTATACACCCGTGCACACTTAAATGGCATCAGAATATTCATTTCACCTTCAAATATAGCCTAAAATCATAGCACTTTTTTTATAAGCTCCACTGCTGAATAGGAACCTGATATGACAACCTTCCTATTTTCAATCAGGTTACTATAGCAGATATTTCATTGAATGATTCACAATGGATTAAAAGAATTTTAAATTAGCAGAAATTATTTGTAACACAGCACATAAGAGATAGAAGCCTAATGCGTGTGTCTGATTTCCGAGGATATTTTGTAAAGTTCTTCTCACCTATGCCCCCTGCTAGTCTGACAAAGACAGGACGTCCCTCTTAGTTGGTCTGACCCATCCTCTCCCTTCCAGCATCCATTGGAACACACTTCTCTTCTCTTTCACCTGATTTTGCCTTCTAACTTACTTTAGTCTTCAGGCTATGATCTTTGCAAACAAGATGGTTTCCTGAGAGAAAGTTTCTCCTTCAGTTTACTGAGGGTAATTTGGCAACTTATTTCAAGTCTTGTGATGCTGACCCTAATCTCAGCTTTTTTATAGCTTTTCTGCTTCTATTTCCACCAGTCTACTATTAAGTTTACTAATCCATTCCCACATTCCAAAAACAGTAACCAAAAATGGCTATAGATTATCTTGGTAACTCAGAACCATGACAGCTTCTCCATGACCTTAAAACCACAACATTGTCATGTGATGAATTACACTTTAAGAGCATGGTATCCATAGTATTTAATTTTCTGTTTCTGGTAATAACAAGGTGCAGTTGAGAACGAAATCAAGATGTTTCATAAACACGATTAAATTAGTTATTTTTCCCGCATAGCATTGAAAATGTAGATAAAACATTTTTCTAAAGGATCATGTTAAAAAACTGAACAGTTCAAAACAGTGGAGGTGAGCACATGAAATAGGATGATATTTTGGGCTTTATCAAAGCAATAATCCAGTATTTGAACAACTTGTCTTTGCCTCAGGTTCTGAGTATGCTCAAACAAGCAGAAACTGATTGATTTACAGAAGACTTATTGTTTAAAAGTCTTCATAAAAGGACAAAAGACTTTAGTATCTTACAACATTGATGTATAGTGGTGTCCATGGAAAGTACGGTAGCTGACTTTGCTTATAAACAACTGTTTTATTTAAGCAAACTTGCAGTGCTTATGAAGAACATAATTTTCAAAATGAAACCCATAGATATAATGAAAAATTCAAAATAGTATACGATCTTACAAATAAAATGGAAATAACTTGATTAAGAAGTGAAGTGTACAGAAAACAGGGAAACAAATGAAGATTATGAAAGAATTTAAGATGGCACAGCAGTAGCATCTAGAATCTATTACATATAAGAAGTGTAGCAGAAGCAGGTAGATAGTACTTAATTTTTTATTAAAAATTACCAGAGTACTACAGGGACAATTGCTGAAAATATGCCTAGGAAATATGTACCTCATTCAGCTGTATTTTATTACTTCTGAACAGTAAAATTAAACAGCACTTCAAAATCAAATGTCAATCAACTGTCCAAGAGTACTTTCAGATGACAAAATTTTCATTCCAGTTTTGTTTTAGCTTCTGTAGTAGTCCAGCCCCAATTTAATCAAACAATAAAAATGCAAGTAGCAAATAGCTAATATTGCCTGACGGTAGCTCTTAAGTTCTGAGTTTGTAAGAACGGTAACTTCTGAAAGCCTGTAAGTGCAGCGATGACTGGATAACCTAACTGCTCTCTACTGTATGCAGGAAGTTATCTTGCTACATCAGAGGGTGATGATGGCAGGGCATCGCCACAATCTCAAGCTGAAGGCTCTCTCTATTAAGTCCATTTGTAAATGAATACCTGTTTAGTTTGACAGCCCATCCAAGGAAACTGGATTATTTGTGTATCATTAAGAAAAAAGAACAAACCATAAGCCTTAACTACTAACTGATCTCACAGGATCACAGGAGGCTGAGCGGTCCTAGCAGAGGCTGGAAGACACCTCTGGAGATCATTTAATTCAACCCCATTGCAAAAAGCAGGGTCAGCTCAGGCAGATTGCTTACAGCCAGGTCCAGTTGGGTTTTGATTATCTTCAAGGATGAAAACTCCAAAATGTCTCTGGGAAACCCGTTCCAATGTTTGACACCCTGAGAGTAATTACGAAACAAGCCAAAACCCAAAACCAAACCAACCCCCTCCTCCAAATTACCCTTTCTAATGCTTAAATTGTATTTTCTATAATTCAGTTTGTGCCCGTTGCCTCTTATCTTGTCACTGGGTGCCACTGAAAAGAGTTTGGCTTCATTTTCTTTACCTCCCTGCCCTTCCCCCAGTTTTTGTATGCTGCCAAGCTTGGGCATACAGTAGATTCAGAGTAGTAGTTTGCTGGACTACAGAGAGTCAGTTTTAACTGATGCCAACTGGACTTTTGTTCAGAAAAATCTTTACTCAGTTAAAAAACAAGACCAAAAGGCAGAGGAAGAAAATAAGGCTGGACATCTTATTTCAGTCAATCCTTTTGGTACCTTTTCTCATTGCTGAGGACCAAAAACTCCTGTTCATTGCTCGAAAATGTAGTTGATTCACTCAATCACAAAGCAAGTATGGATTTATGGAAAAAGTAGGAAAAATAATATTTTCCTTGATTACCTAAAGTTATTGTAAGAAGATATATCTCTCAGTGAATAAAATTATCAAAGACAGAATACAATACTTACAGTGGGAACTCAAAAGTGTTTCATTACTCAAGAAATTAAAAGCAGGGATGACTGCATGGCCCTTTCCAGTGACACTCACAATTTCTTCCTCATTATCTAGGACTTGTAGTTTAATGAACACATCTGATTTAGAGGTTTGTGCCTGCACTGTAGCAATATGTGACGCTGTGACTTTTACTGAATACCTAAAGAGGAAGAAAAAAATGGCAATATAACAAACTATGCCAGAAATTCTTTTTTAGGAAAGTACCTAAATGTTGTGCTGACCTGGAAGTGAACTCTTAGAATTGAGTTTGTAGTCAATGGATTTCTTGCAATCTGATGGACTAAGCTTCCTGTAGTGAAGTTTAGTGCAGTGAATCTATGATCAAAGTAAGTGCTGCTGCAAAAAAAGGGGTGGTCTTGCCATTTCTTTTTTTCACTGCCTTATCAAATGTCCAGATTTACATTTTCCCTCCTGCTGTACTAGAATTTGCTGAAAAATATGGTTAGCCAGATAAGGGAACTGTTTCAATTAAAAAGTAACCGAGCAAAATTAAAAAAAAAAAATTGCTTTCAAAAGAGTTATCTCATTTGATAGCAGCTGCTAATCTGGTGAACTTAAAAGACTGTGGAATTAAAAGACTGTAGAATTACAGACTTAGGGTGAAATTTAAATAGTATTTTCATCATAACTCATAACTTTATACGTTATTTTCTTTTTGTCCATAAATTCAAATTTTTTAAAAGATTGGCAACATCAGAGAGGAAAAAAAGAAAAAAGAAACCCCAAACTCATCAAGAAAGAGTTTACAGAACTTGAGTGCATTTGTTATATTTTCATTAAATGCTTTCTTCATTTCTATTGAACCTGATTCCTCTTGACACAAACTGTCAGGAATCAAGGCAAAATGTTCTAGAATCTAAGCATGGGGCCTGTTTTAGCGCAGTGTGTAGTCCTTTGTGTAAAAACTTAAGCATACTGATTTAGTCAGGGTCAGTTCTGAACTCAAACTCTACTAGAATAAATTGATTTTAATAAACTTTAATCAATTAATAAAGGACTAATAAAAATTAAACCATCACATTTTTATTAAATATGTTATCTTAGAAGAATCAGCATGCTAAAATAAAATGTATATAATTTTTTCTGCCAACACTGCAAGATGGAAACTGGTCTGACATATCAGAAAAGAAGGTGTTGTATTTCTGGATTTTATTTAAAGCTTTATCTGAATAGCTGAAAAAAACCATATCAAACTATGTCTCCTCCTCACCTGCAAAATCTCAATTTTAATTCATATTTAATCCCCCAAAGTATTATGGAATTTCAGTAATTGACATAGGGATAATATTTCAAGATCGAGCCTACAGAAATGCAAAATACTGCTTTTAAAATTTTAAAGTTATACTCTGTGTAGTTCATACCTGTTCTTCATTAAACAGTGGCAATATTTCAGAAAATAACACTTTCATAAATGAAGTGTTAAATTTCATATTGCACATTGATGGCTCATAAAATTCAGATATTTGCTTTAATACCTTTCCCTTCTAAGAAAGAGGAAATAACGTATTTTTCTGTCAGGGATGGTCCATATAAAAAGCAGAGTTCAATCATTCTTTTCTTAATATTTACCTGAACATCACATGCTTGTCATTGGGTATGTAATACTCTTTAATTTCTTTAGCAGAATAGACATTATTTACAGCTTCACGAGCCAGAAACGGGAGAGGACTATGAGAACCGATGAGCCGGAGCCTCCATCTTCCAGCTGCCACAGGTTGGTCACCAGTACACGCTTCAGCCATAAATGTGTACCCTTTCTGAAAGAAGAAAACAAATAATTTTCACTTGGAAATTACACTACTCAAAATGCACTCTATGACTACATGCAACACACTTTTTGTCCATGTTGGACATAAATGTAATGTGACGGTGTACTTCCCCCCACACCCAACCTGACCTTTACCTCCCATAACCCTGCCCAAGCAATAACCACCTGTGGTGGTCACAATGGGTGCATCTGGTTGTGACAGCTGCAACCGTCTCAATGTGGTTCCGGGGAGATAGATAACATCACAATAATCAAGAGCTAATTTGAGCAATGCACCCATAATACTGGAGCTATAGTCAATATTGAAATATGGCTATAGGTCAATCATCTTACCCCCATAAACAGTGAACAGCCCAAGAGCCCTTTGAGCTCTTTCACAGCAGTGGGCTGCACACTAGGATCACCCCTTGAGTAGGGATGCCTTTCAAGGTTACTTCTCAAGATTAAGAGTTTCCTTGCTGCAATAGATCCTCAGTAAGTGACTAATAGCATGATAAACTTTGAAATATTAGATAAGTTATATAAAGGATTGATTGCGCATATATAATAATTTAGACATAAACCGTTGACCAAGTCTGGGACTAGGACTGGATCCAGCCACACCTAGACTCCTCTGTGAGAAGGAGTTTAGAAAGCAAGGGCGTCCTTTCTGAACCTCATGACTCAACGGGAGGGTCTCCCTGACAGTTCTGTCTGACCCTGTCCCCTATGCAGTAAACAACCAAGTGTGGCTTGCCATTGAATCTTGTTAAAACACTGTCGCATTTACTATCAAACTTTGTTAAATCCCTGCTTTATATCAATAAATGTACTGCTGCTTCTCTCTACGAGTGAAGTGCAATGCTCCAGCCGCAACATGTAATAAGATGTCCTTTATAAGCAAGAAGGACTATATAGTCCTATTACTATAGAACTACATAGTACTATTATAGTCTAAATTATGATGTACCTCATATTATGGGAATTTATATTTGGCAAAAAGTTACGTAGCAAGTCAAATCTGATCTCATCTAACTTCGAAGTTGACCTCATTTTTAAGGGCAGATACAATCAAACTCCTGAGGTTACTTTGTAACCAAATGACTCGATGATTCTAAGTTGTTTAATAAAGTCTAATATAACAAATATTAATGAGTTCTTACTCTTTTATTTAAGAATGCGCAGTACTCTGAAAAGTCTTCTTATAATGTGACTCATGTTCAATAAAACATATTTATTCAATGTATTTTCTTGCTACGTACATCATACTACTATGCAAATAGGTCCCAGATAAAACACATCTACAAATCTCTGGGTTCTGTAATATTACCATTCTTTTTCTTGTAAAATCATTAGCAGTAGTATCAATCTCTTCATTTGGTACAAAATATTTTTTCCCTCTTAATATCTGACCAAAACCTATATGTGGTGGTGGTGGCAACAGTAATAGTATTAGATATAATGAAGAAAGAATTAAAGACTGCATAAGCCAAGAACTTTCACTCCATCTCTGAGGCAATCACATCAAACCTCTGCTCTACTATTTCTGGGAGGAAAGATGTGTATTGTAAAGTGCTGATGTATTTGAAAACTGCACAACAATGTTGAGATTATAGATATTTTTAACTCCGAAGGTGACCACAGCTGAATATAAGGAAACTAATATTTTGGCAAATCACATACAAGACATTTAGCAAAATCTAGCAGTCCTCACACACGTGAAAGAAAAATTAGATAAGGATAAAATGTAAACATGAAAATAACTGCATTCAGTAATAAACCAGAGATTTAAAAATGTCCCTTCATGCTGTAGGCAGTGTGAAACTATGGGTGAATGTAATTTGCTGCATGGAAATTTAGAGATCAGATTCATTCTGTCTTCAAATCTGAGGCTAAATTAATATTGTCCCTACTTTTAATAATGTCATTGCAAGTATGACATTAAATGTCAGGATATTAACCTTACTTTTATGAAGGTGTTGATTTAAGAAAAAATATTTCTAGTATTAGAAAAAATAAATAAAAAAATAATTAAAAATGCAACACACAATTAATAAGCCTGATGCAGATTTATCTGCTCTTTATGAATCCTGAGAAGAGGAATACGAGAAAACAGAATATAATTTAAAAGGTTTCAAAATTTGAGTTTATTTTGTATTTGAAAAAAGAAGGCAATATGAATGTGATTACTTGAAAGGCAGGGGCTGGAAAGAGGGATATAATGAGTGCAATGGCCAATTGCAATGTAACAGGGGAACTCAGGATTAAGTACCTTCTTCAAATTCTCCAAACTATCCATACCAACTTGCTATTTCAAACATTAAAATTTCATGATAGCCAGATATTCAAGTGCTTTCCAACACCATGGTGCACATGAGAAAAACTATTCTGTATAAAGATAAGGTTACACAATCTTAATGTTCACAAAAAATATACAGAAAAGTTAGACTTAAGATTAAAAAATTGTTTGAGTGGTCACTTTCTGAATACTATAAGCAAGTAGAAAGCACAATACCTGAATTTTGTGTCTGGTAGGAACACAGACTAATCATCAGTCATTACTGAGGAATAAACACATAGATCCCCATCAGATTTTTGTGTTTTTCTTAAAAACCTTTGAGAGGTTTAATTACATACTTAGATATCTTGTTAGCATTCACTATCTCTAGAATAAGAAAGGGTTGTTTTCCTTAAGAAAAGGGATGATTTCCTTATGTCCTTCTACGACTAGTCAAGAAAATAACTGATCAGTGTCCTTGCTCAAATGGACTTCTATTTTCTATACTAAATAAGTTGCTAGTGATGATTTCTTAACGTCTTTGTTGGTCAGATGAAGCTTGAAAAAAGCTTATCTCTATCCTTTGCTACAATCTGTTCAAAAGACTTGTGAATAATAGAGTAGAATTAAAAACCAAAACCAAAACCAAGTGTATCCAGCAGTAGAAAACACTACCATGGAAGAAGAAAATTTAATGCAAAAAAAAAAAAAATCCAAATAATGCAAAGCAAGTAGCCAGTTTCTATCTAGATTGTAATGTCTGCAGAAAGCAGACATTATTGCTAGTGTGCAGATTTTGTCCTTATTGTCCGTCATTCTGAAATGAACTATAATGTGTTCCAGGAGTGTCTCTGCAGCAGAATAACAATATCTCTTGATAGGATTTATCTCTGTTGTAAATTGCTGATCTGTAATTTTGAAGCAGAACAATTAACTGGTAGGTTTATTTAAAAAAAAAAAAAAAGGACTATTTCTGTATAATATTGACATTCAGGAATTCAGGCATACTCTATAATTTCTTGCTTGATGTATTACATCATTGATTATTTTTTACAAAATACTGTTAAAAAGAAAGGTAACAGATTAAAATAATAGCACTGTATTCTGTGTTTCATAATAATTGCATAATGTCTTGTCAAAACATCAATTGAGCTTTCAATAGCTTTTCCAGGTCCACTGAAACATTAATGAATCATTTATGAATAGGAAGAAAACAAGCTGAATTGTACCATATAAGGTTATATTTTTTTCTGAGAAACTCAGTAGCAGTGATTAAGAAATGTAATAAGAACAAGTAGAAAAATACACCATACCTACACAATTCTGTTTTAATACTCTTAAATCAAATTCACTCTTTATTGATATTAACTATGTTTAATATTTTAAAATTTAAAAGTCATGAGTTTAGAGGATAATAACAAAAATTTTATTTGTGTGCTTTAAGTGGGGATTTCTTCAATAAGGAAGGGCAGGAATAAAATAAAAAGGGCCATTTTCATTAGTTAGGCTCTTAGGCTGTATCCATAAAAATAGGCTTAGGCTATCGTGCTGTATCCATAAAAAAAAAAAAATAAAATTATTGAATGTACCAGGTGGGGTAGCACATAGCAAAACAAGCATTTTCAATATTAAAAACACTGCACTGCACAAAGTGTTGGTAAGATCGGGTTTAGAATATTGTGTACAATTTTGGACATCTTTATTCAAGAAAGCTGTTAAATGGGAAAAGGTCTGAGAAAGAATTAGTAAAATCAAGGAAACGTAAAACCTACCTTACAAGACAGAACTAGACAGTTCTATCCTGCTAAGCAGGACAAATGTTGAGAAGAGGCCTGAAATAAATCTGACACTGTGATTTCCACAATCCATCACTTTCCTGAAAAGCAGTAAGTAGTGTTCACCCCTGAGATTTCTTTTTGCATCCTGCTGCTTGCCACTGTTGGATTTCAAACTGAATTTTCCTGTCTGGTGGAATCCACAGCCCATCTCCGAGGATTCCAAATTAGTTTTGAGAACTTGAAGAACTTGTCTGCAACCCTTATTTTTTAAGCATATTCCTCCAGGAGTAGCAGTCCTTATCTGTCACATTCAGCTAATATTTGCTATAAACACTAGATAAGGCAAGTTCATTCCAGTGCAAAAAAAAAGTTTGATGAAATTGGAAGTTACAAAAGAAAGACAAGAAAACTACTCCTGCAGTGTTAGACTGTAACTGACATCAATTCCTTGTTAATGACAGATGAGACTCAGAAGGCGAAAATGTGAATCCATCTTCACTAAAAGGTCAACATGTGAACACGTAGGGGTAATACTAAAAGGGTAAGAGGCAGGCCAGCATAGGAAAAGAAGTATCAAATTATTATATAGATAAATTAAAGTTTTAGATTAGTTAGGTCTGATGAACTTCTGAACTGTTTGAAGGATAATTCAATAACAGGTTAAAACAATCACAAAACTTCTAAATTATGTTTGATAACTGATGGAGGACATGTAACGTGCTGGAAGACTATAAAACTGTTGTATTTTTTTTAGATGGACAAAGGTGTCTAGAAAATTATCAGTCTGCGTAACTGAAAACACAATGTGGCTGAAAATATTTCAGTGGCTGAAAACATAATGAAATAACTAATACAATGAACTCCTTGCAACTCCCTCAATATAGCAAAGAGACTGCAAAACCCAGCTCCTATCAAACCAATCAAGCTTCCTTGTATAGGGAAGCACACTATGGTAATGAAGAACACCTTACACTGTCTCTTTGATCATTCTTCTAAACCTAAGAAAATGAAGAAATAATGAAGAAACCGGGGGGGCTGTTGGACAATCACATCCAGAAAGCACATATTCATGGCTTCTTTTGTAAAAGCAGGACACAATCAGTGAGATTTCAAAGATATAATCTGAACCTCATTCCATTCGATATTCTTATTAGTAATGTGGATGCTGGAATGGAGAACATATATGTTCAATTAGCTGATACCACAAAGAAGGATTGTTACTTTAGAGGAAGAGTATAAAATAATTCAACATTATTTTAAACTAGGGAAATGGTCTGAAAAGGATAGCATTAAAATCAGTAGTGAAATACACTATATAGTCAAGAATAATAACCTACAGGATTCAGTTCTTCAGGAAAGCACCTAAGATTACAGAAGTACGCAAGTCAACAATGGTGGTGTAAAATAGAGCAAACATCACAGTTGGCTATACAAGCAGCAGTAAAGTCCACAAGACACATGAACTAATTGTTCCTTACTCATCATTTGTACGGCCACAAGTTAATCCTTGGTGCAAAATACACTGTGCTCAGTGTTGTGCATGATAAAAAAGAAAAAAACCAACAGCAATCTGAAAGAGTCCAGAGGAGAGAGTAATCAAGAGTGTAGAATGTGTAATTTGCAAGGAAAGACTAGCAAACTGTCTTCTTTAGCCTAAAGATGAAAAGGCAGAAGGATGGGAAGCTGTGATAATTATATAAAAATATAGTTATTTTTTAGAAGCAAATTTACACTAATGCTTCTGTCATAACATGCAGGCTTTGAGGGGAAGCATATCTAAAGCTGTATTTGGTATCAATGCTGCAATTATCATTAGCACCTGAACATGCTTGTTAATTTAATTATTGTAAGCATGACTTACAAAAGGCTATTCAAACCTCATTCTTAGTTTGGCCTCTGACTCTTGAAGGTTGTTCTGTCAGATGGATAGCATCAACAGCCACCATATTGCCATTGATTAGCACAGCACAGGGAAGTTGGATGATATTCCTCCATTTAGAAACAGTAAAAAAATATCAAAGGAAATTAAGGCTATGCCTTCACTGTTAAAGTTTTAGCACAGAAATAGATCTGCGATAGTCTCTGTTTAAACTTGCTAATAAATAAGGGGGCACTTCTAAGAACATCATTATGACATAGATGAAAATATCCGCAGAATATGGACAATTGCTATTATTTTTAAAATTACAGTTTTCACAACCACTCTGTATTTACCTTATTTTTCGGATAAACACGAGGTGCCACTTTGAAAAAGACATATGGCATTTCCTCCAGTGTGTCATTATCAACAACATGAAGTCTACAGGAAGGGATAGTGGTATACACCTTTGGCACTATAAGCATGTCTTCTGGAACAAGAAATATTTCTCTAAAAAGAATAACAAATTCAAATAATATTAAAATTATTTTCACAAATAAAATGATTTGTGTAACACAAAGTAGAAGTATAAATTAGAACTTAAGGGAAGCGGACATATGTAAAATCACGTTTTTAAAGCTGGTTAATGAAAAACCATAGCGTATCAGTACTACTTCACCATAAGAGTTATATAGGCCTGTATAAAACTCACCTAAAAACCACAAACCACACGTTTGGTGGCTGATCAGCATACGTTACAGCATAGTCAGCGAAAGACATCTTACACCGTTCATCTTCATAGCAAGGAAACTTTTCAATCGACTTACAGTTTCTTTTAAACATTTCTCTGGAAAGCAGAAAACAAGATAAATATTTAAATCTAATCAGGAGGGCACATATATCTTGACTTTAATTTATGCTTATCATGAAGAATACTTCTTCATGCATGAGTGTTAAACAGTGATATAACTTCCATTTCTTTATATTAAGCTGTCATCTTAAAGCTGTGGCATCATTAGGAGAGTAAAAAACCCTTTATTTCCTTGAAATTTTTTTTTGGAACAAGAAAGGAGTAAAAGCAAACCCACATAAATTTAAAATGGGATTAAAGATATTGCTTTCCCACAGGAAGGAACGTAAGACTGTAAATTCAAAAGTTATTTGTAAGGCAAATAAGCTCTCAAGTGTTATGAAGTTCTACAATATACATATACAGTATCAAAAATTAATGTTCCTCTGGACAAAGCAATATGAAGAGCAGCATACAAAATTCATTGTTATGTGAACAGGTAGCCAGATGAAGGCCAGAAGAAAGATAATAGGTCTCTCTCCATCTTTTGGCTCCTTCCAGTGATTTTCTGCAGAGATTATGAGTGAAAATATGCCTACATAGAGATGAAGGAAAGGATATCCTTCTCCCCACCACTCCCTCTGTCTTGCGTTATTCTTTAACTACCTGCTTTCTGTAGTAAGTAAACAATATATCTTTTTCGCTATCTTTTAATTACTCTATTTCAAAGTTTGGTTTATATGGTTTACATAAAAAGGATAGCCTAAGGGAACCTCACAACATCCATTTTTGGTGGTACCTGTCTTCTTTTCTATGCCAAATATGAATGTGTTCAAGTTGTTCAACCGCAAATGTTTTATCCAGAAAATTTGGACAATGCTACACTGATGTTCCGTTATTCCTAGACAGTAACTAGAATTACAGAAACAATCTCCATACTCATGCTTTTAGCAGTGATATCAATTGACCTTGACATTTGTGAGTCACAGACTGGATGCAAACGTTGCTGAAAGTAATTTAAATCAGAACAGTTTGAGATCTTAGTCCATGAAGGTTTGCAAAGGTTCCTTCCACTGATAGACATCACACACACAGACAGAAAAAGTCCCTCAGAAACCTCAAATTTTTAAACTATTGAAAATTCTAGTAGGGACAAATATAGATGAGCTTACATGGGATGTATAATGAGAAACATGTGGCAACCCTAGCATAAACTGAGAGGTTTTAGAGCATTTTAAACTGGCGTCCGTGTTGTAAAATGGTACTTCTTCTGGCCTCCAGTAAGTCTGGGGTGAGACAGTGGGAAAACATTTACCCTAATACTGAACTTCCAAAACTCTTGCATGTTACTTTATTGGTGAAGGTGGTAGCTTGTTATATTAAATGCAAGCCTGCCAGCTGTTAAAAAAGAAATTAAACAAAATCACATTAGTATGATTTTAACACTTAAATGTATCCCGTGGGACAATGCCTAAGAATCAGTCCCGTAAGTTTTAGAAGTCTAAATGTAGACTAAAAACTGTGTCTGATGTTTGCTGATGTAGAGATACTGAAAATCTAAAACTGAGGTCTAATATTTGGTACAAGGCTGTGGTTTCAAAGTCCTGATCCCATCAACATATGAATCCTTTACAGGATTATAAACACTAAAAAGTGAAATAAAATTATACCTCATATGAGTGTTCCTCAAACTTCTGATTATAAGGAGTGAGGATTTATGCCCACAGCCAGTAATTATTGCCCATTCCCACTCCTCACCCCTGGCAGAACTGATCTACTGTTACATCAGGAGACAGGTAATATTCTAGGTCAAGCTGTAGGAAAAAACCTGTAACACACATAGCTAAAACTTAAGATTTGCTATAGTTTTACTTATGTAGGGTATATAGAATAAAGGATAGCATATCTTGACTAAAAACATGTCATCCCTTCCAAGAGAGTTTTGTAATTTTAAAACTAGTAATGTTTTTACCATATTTATTTTGTGAACCAGATTTTATGGCAATTCTATGTTACTGGCTGCAATAAAGTAGTTTAATTTATTACATGATTACCTTAACAGCATTACAGCACACTGTTCAAAGTTTAGCTCAATCACAGTCCACAATTTTTGCAAGGTTTCTGTGACCCTAGTGTTTTCTTTAGTACCTGGAAATAATAAAATAAGTTAGAAAATGTAACATCCAACTTTTGTATTGTTCTAAATATTCACCTGTCAAATATGTGTGAAAAAAGCCACTCGCAAGAGTAAATTGTCTTATGAATCATTAGTTGTTATTTGGAATTTTACAGAAGTCTCACTGAGCTGAAAACTAATTTGTCCTCTGACAGAGTAAATACCCTTCATCATCACCTTTGTACTTTTCAGCACTCCTACAACTGCAAAAATGTGATCAATATTTTCTCTGATTTACAGTTTTTTCACTGTAATATGTTGTAGTGATATGAGGTGATCTCTGTCCTCAGAGAATACGCTGTTTAGCCCCCAGCAGCTTTTATCTGCAGATGCTATGAAAGGGTAGGTATGTGCCTAGGTGATCTGCGTAGCTGTAATGAAAAGAATCGGGCAGCTCCAGTGGGTAATTTATCCCATCCACGGTTGATACCTCTTAGATGACAGGATGAGTTGCCCTATCAAGGTGTCTACCTCTATCCACACAATACAGATGAAGACTAGGCAACTAGTTTAGACTTGTTGTCTAACTTCTCAAGACTAAAGTTTAGGTGAAATCCTTCTTTATTGTACAAGCAATTAGTGACAGAAACGGAGGGTGAAAAATGAAATAACATTTTACTGTAATGACAACTAAGAGAGAAAAAAATTATAGATAACAGGGGAAAGGAGGAGAAGAATAGTATGATGGAAAAAAAAAACAAACCAACAAACGAAACCACAGTAAAGCACCGTAAAGAAAATACCAGAATTAAAAGTAACAGAGTATTGATAAATCAGATGAAGTTAAGACAGACGTTATAGACAATGGAAGAAAAGAGTTGGGATACTCACATAGTGCTCAAATGACTAAAATCTAAACTTCAAAAGAACAGCTTCTGGGATCTTGGATATGTAGAAATTTATAATACCCGTGAAAGTTTACAGAAATTCGCAATTTATATGGAACTTCATAAACAAATATAGAAAGGCACTAGACTACTCAGTAGGAAAGCTTAAGTAAGATGGGGCTACAGTCGATAGTTTGGGAGAGCAGCACCAGATCTACTGATGAGGAGGTGAAAGTGCAAAAGATAGCTCGAAGAGATCATTTGGTGCAGGTAAATATAAAGGTGAAAGAACCTCAGCAATGATGGTAAGTCAAGAAGGAGCTTCCAGCAGAATGGGGGCAACTTACTAAAGTGGGAATGTATATCTCACAATGGAGCAGTTTTCTTTGTCAAGATCCTCAGGCTTTCGTATACTACGAGGCTAGAAGGAATCATTATGATCTACCTTTCTGTGTAACAGTCCTGTTAACATATTAATTGCTATTTCATCATATATCAATGACTACTAATTTTTTTTGGATTTGATTAGTATCTGTTTGATTTTGAAGTTTTCAGTAGCATAACACAAATTTTGGTTTATTCCAATAAATACCTTATCCTTTTAAAAATAAATGCCACTTTTTCTAGTTTGAATGTGTCTGGATTCAACTCACAATCTTTGAATCTCAGATGAAAGACCTTCTTGTCAACCCTTTGGATCTCAGACTAAAGACCCTGTTGCTATCAAATTCTTTTTCTCACATTGGTACTTACAGACTATAGTGAAGTAATTCTTAATCTTCCCTTTCTTAAATTACAAACTAACAGCCTGCAAGTACAAGGCCCTTCTTTAATCCTGATCTTTACAACCCTACCCAGAAATTCTCAGTTGTTATCCATCTTTGTTCTTGGAGTGTGGGCACTGCGCTTGGACACAATATTCCAGCTGAGATAATAGACTTGCTGAATAAGAAATGTATCACAAGTCTTCAACTGCTATGTAAGATTCCTCTATTTATATACATAAGAATGAGGGATAGTATCAGCACAGTATCTTTTGAGCACAGTATCAGCCTTTGATGCTGTGTTCTGATGATTATCCATTATGATACTTAGGTTCTTGTATGGACTTCCCCTACCTTTCCAGAAAAAAAAACCCCCGAAACATTTAGCCCAGCTCTGAGCTAAATATACATCAATGTAAATTCTGATTTAATATCTACAAAAATCTAGGAGGAGTGCCTTTCCTCTACTTTTTAGGACCATATTTGCTAATTGAGTGGTTAGGTCGAGCACTATTCTTATATAGAACTATAGTTCTTATATAGAACTATAACGTTCTACTGCATTACAGTTCATTTTAATTAGATATTAATTAGTAACAAAATCTTTACAGTAAATATTCCAATAAGGTGAAAGATGAAACATTTTTTAAAAGGCATTTTTAAAGGACACACCTGGTTTCCTGCTGTTCAGTACTTTCCTAACATAGGTCCCTCTCCAGATGGCTTGAAGTTTAAGAGCTGCTGCTGCTTCTTCAGAAGTGGGAGTTCGGTTCTGCCAGCTACTAAGGGAAAACTTCTCGCAACTCTCTGAAAGAAACAGAGGCGAACGAGCAACATCAGTAAAGCTTGAAGTCCTGTAGCTGCTTGCAATGAAGTTAAACAGACAAACCAAAACACAAAATGATGCGAGAGCTACATTCCAGAAACAGAACAGTTTCTGCATAAAGCTTCCATTTATCCATAAAGCTTCCAAAAATATCACCCTTAAAATTTTGCTCTTATCACAATAAAATTAGACAAAATATACAATGTAATTACACAAAGCCAGAACACAGCTACTATGCTAATTCCAAATACCAAATCATTGAATCCTTACTTCTCTTTATGGACAGCTATTGCAGTGCACTTTTTAAAATCAAGTCTCCTAGTATAATTTCAAAATATTCTTCCAAACATGAATTAACAGGATTTGATACATTAAAGCCTGACTCTGAATACAGCTTAAAAGAGCTTCACAAGATTTTAACTGTTTCTGTCTCTCAATCTAATAATTTTATTAAGTAACAATTTAAACATGAATGTTGTTCAAAATGTTGTATTCAACCTTCGCTAAGGAGATACGGAATAAGGATAAGATATATGATAAAGTGAGAGTTCATGTATCTGACTGTGACGTCCTGTTACAAAAGAGTTTTGGTGTGGAACAGAAATCAGCAGGTTCTGACATGTTAGTAATGAGCTCTTTGAAGGCAGCCTTGCCTAGAATTAAGAATCCTGGGAGCCATCAGCGCCAGGGTTTAGGGGGAGGCTGTGGGGAGCAGCACTACAAGGAGGCAGTGCCAGAGGGTCAGTTTGGAACTGCACAGATAAAGAACCAGGGCAGTAAGACAGCGTGAGAGGAAGGAAACAGTGCTCCAGGAGGAAGTACCAGCAAACAAAAAGGAGGAGAAAAGAAAGAAATCTGAAAAATGCAGACAGAATTGCAGACAAACAAACTAGCTTAAGAAAAAATATTGCTGTCATCAGCCAGGAGATCATGCATTTCAATCTAATCTCTTTTATTGAATATTGTTAAATGTGGCTGTGTTCCCAACCATCATTCCTGATTATTGTCTCATTTCCAAACCCCAGAAAGCCTCTTTAATACTTAGTGAGTCTGAAAGGTTACACAAGCCCACTTCAACAGGCAACAGATTAGAACTCAACAATATGAACGACACTTTTATGAAATGAACGACTTTTATAAAACAGAAGCATATAATCACAGAATAATATATGCTGGAGGGGACCACTGGAGGTCATCTGGTATAATCCCACAACCAAACCAGGATCAACTTAGAGCAGGTTGCTCATGGTCTTGAGCAAATGTCCAGTCCATTTTTTAGTATCTCCAGGGATGGAGACTCCACAACCTCTCCAGGGAATCTCTTCCAATTTTTGACTAGCCTCATGGTGAAAAATGTTTTCCCAATTTCCAACTGGAATTTAACACGTTCTAAGACATGTCCTGTCACTGTGCATCTCTGAGAAGGGTCTGGGTCTTACCTTCTCCCATTTATTCACCATATTTCAAAATGAATTTGTTCCATCTACAAGCTTGTCAATTTTTGACCCCACTAATCACTGTTTTCAAGGAAAGGAAACAGAGTTCTATTTTCAGCAGGTGTTTTAGCTTAGAATAATGGCCTCTGCTGCAGAGCCTACATTCATCATATAAGGCAAAATAATGTATTATAAAGTAAATAAAAGTTGTATACTTTTTATATGAACACAGAATTGTGACCTAACACAGAGTGACCTAACAAGTAAGGAGACCCTAACAACGAACCTGAATTAATAATACATAAAAGTGTGACTACACCTAATATTACTCCCGGTTAATCTAAGCATGTCTTGTTCTTATTGCTTCTTAATCAATAATCAAGTAATGGGTAACTTCCCCAAGGAAGTGCACAACTGGTGCAAGATGGTGCCACCTGCACTTGGTTTCAGACAGGTAAGCAAGAAGTTCAGTAGGGTCGGGTTGTATGTCACTGCCAATAGGCTCTCTTAAGTTATATGAGAACATTGTAATAGGTGCAGAAAAATGAATGCTGTATAAAGAGATTACATAGTGGGATGGTGACTCAGATTAAGCTTGCTGAATGAACAATCTTTATTTTTTCTGCTGGCGTAGCTTCCTGTGAAATCAGTAAGCTGATCTGATTTCCTGGCACCTGTGTAACTGCTTATGGTGGGAGTACATATTCTGGGACGGGAAGGGGGGAAGGACAGGACTTTAGTAGTAGCATTCAGTGAAGCTGCGCTTTAAGGTCTAAAAAGATCAGAACATGATCTGCATTTAACCAATGTCTTACGTTGCATTTCAGGATTTGTATTACCAGCAACAAGAGTCATACATCCAGAAAACTGTGAATTGCCTATAAGCAGGGTCTAGAAGTGACTTAAATTGACTTAGATATCATTATTCTATTTTTTTTTATTATTACTGGGTTATGTTTGCCAACTTATCAGGCTATATCAGCCCAGGACAAGCTTTGCTCAGTGCTGGAGCTGCAGGAGCGTGTGGGGATAGGACTGCAACAGCCTGCAGTTACACTGGTTTAAGTCGCTGTGGAACCTCAGCTTCAGCTTCACTTGGGAGGGACAGTAGGTATTTATAGCTGTGGTCAGCAATTGCAGCCAAGTCTTGCTCTTCTACCGTAGAGTTTATTCAAAGGCAGACAAGCTGAAAGGGCTTGCATTTTCCAAAAGGCGAAAATCATAGTGCCATAAGCATTTGTAACAGCACTTATGTTTTCAGATACTGCTATTGATTACAGAACTGTTCATCTGTACCCAGTTCAGATCTAGCCCAATAGATGTTTCTCATCTGCGTGGCCTTCATATGAGACCGGGCTGAAGAGTTCAAATTCCAGCTCGCCTATCACTGAACCAAGACCTCATTCTCCCCATTACCCCCTCAGAACAGAGTGGTGGAGTGCTGATAGGGGAATGCACAGGGAGTGTTGGCTCGGTGTTGTCCTATGAATGAAGTGAAGAATTTATCCACTGGGGATATCAAGTGGACGCTATAACTAGAAATAAATACCTCTGTCACTAGAAATAATACATTTCATTTGTGAAGCTAAAGAATATATACATACACAGTCGCTGAGTTAAATGTCAAATTTTTTCTGAATATATAAATACAGTAATTCAGATGCAGTGTCACACACAGAAATGAATTGTATTCATAGAAACTATCAAAAGTTACCCCAGAACAGGCTGAAAACTGGAAATGCTGAATGTTTTGTGAAATTATATATTCCTAAAGATTTAATTTCCTTTTTGTTCTAACTTTTTAAATACAATGTTATAAAAACATATAATTTTGAATTGTAACATGCAAGTCAAAATAATTAAGTCAAAATTAAATATTCTGATCTTCAAAGGTTTTTTTAATTTAATGCTTCTTAGTATTTTGTCTTATGAACAGAGAAGTATGTTACTGTGAAATACTTTAATCAACCAGTATTAACTAGTGGATGCTTCAAATTTGATATTAAGATTGGAAACTGATACATCAAAAATTTCTGCCATGCTTTACTTATTAATTAGAAGATATACTGCTAATGATAAAACTGAAGATCTCAAAGCAGCTTAGCAAGACTTTGTTCACCATAAAAGCAATTGCAGTTTTCTCATAACAATGTGGATGCATCTACTGTAGACAATTAACATAATGCTTTTTTTTTGAAAAAGTTCTATTTTGCATGTACTGCAGAGGCACTGAGCAACTAACCTGCCAACGCAGCAGTGCTAATGTGGGCCAGGCAAATCAGATGATGCCAGTCCTTCTAGGCCTTCCTAAAATGTATTTCTCACCTGTTTCTTCCTGCTATCTACCTATTCTTTTCTTGACACTTCACTCGATTTATGCTTTTCTGAATGCAGTTCTCTCCATCTCTTTAGAGTTCTGGGATGGAACCTGAACAAAAGCATGCATTTATTCCAAGGCAACCTTCATGAAGCAGGGCAAAATGTATATCCAAGGTCAAGAAAGCCAAAGGGAAACAATTCATTTTCCAGTCCAATAGGAATATTTTGTAATTTAAGTCTGGAAAAGCAACTAAATTAAAAAGATATACTGGACACTGGAAGAAATCAAACTGAAACAGAACTTTCCTCCTCCATACATTTATTCCACTTTTGTGATTCACTCCACAAATCCTAAAAAATATTCTGCCACAGTGGATCTCATAATTCAGTAATATATATGAAGTTTTTGCCACAACCTGTCAACTGTGCTAATTATTCAAATCTAATTAAAAAAAATCTTCTCTTCTATTGCTGACAAGTATTTAAGCTTTTTGGGGGGAATACAGAACGCATTTTGGGGGGAATACAGAAAGCATTTTGGGGGGAATACAGAAAGCAGTAGCACAGTAATCTTGAAAAACGGGATGTATTGTTGTGGTGTATATGTGCTTTCTTAACGAAATAGAGTATTAACGTCATTTTGTCAGTATGGGTATTTGTGTAAATTTTAATGAAGTGTTTTAATATGACTTTTCCAAAATAAACTGACTAATGAAAGCAAGTTACTATCATTTTGTTGACCAAGAAGAAAAACTTTATACTGTAAGTTCATAATAGCAGAAGGAAAAGCTATGTCACCCTGAATGGCCTTCCAATGGTGATGATAAACCTTCCTGCCATTTTTTCAGATAAATACTTTTTCTGTCATAATATGAAACCACATACATAAAGCCTCTATTAATAAATTAAATATTAATATGAATGGATTAAAAAGTTACATAGACTGCAAAATAAGTCTCTTAAAATGGAAAAGAGACATATATTTGGTTGCCAGGCAAACTCAATTCTAACTGCTTATGTCTCCAGCCTGCACGCAAAATGAGGCAAAGAACCTGCTGGAAGAGAATTATCCCTGCTTGTGATAAATCCATTTGCCTTCCAATACCTCTTCTCACAGTACCTTTGGGTATACAGCATTCCCTAATCACAGGCTGGAGAGGAGGTGGATGGTCCTGTAGCTAGTTCCCCACTACACGTGTGTGACTAGCCAGCTAACTAGCCAGCCAACACAATCATTTGCCAAATAATAGGCTTGAAAAAGAAGCACACAAACAAAAAACAAAATACCCCCCAAACAAACAAACAAACAAACAAAAACCCTCAACCCATCACCAAGAAACAGCTGAAGGTACTAACTTGAGTCTTCCTTCACTCTCATTTCATGAACAATATGCATTTAAGGTAATTTCAGCTGGTAACTTGAACAAGAGCCATGATTTACAGTACATCAGGTAAAAAAAAGCATCTGTAGGTGCTTGTTAATGCTTGTCAATGCTGACAAATGCAAGTCAAGGGAGACAAAGAGCAATTTTATAAATCAACAGAACATGGACAGACTTTCTGGAATAAAAAAAAAAGGATCATTTCTGTTCTGAGACGAGTCTCAGATGTGCTGTCAACAGTAGAAGGCTTAGGTGTCTCATAAGAAATGAGCCATGCTTACTTAGGGAAGAAAACAAAAGATTAGTGAAGAGTTGGCTTCCTTGAAAATAAGAATGGCAGATGTATTTGAAGTGATTAGCAATACCAATACGGTACCTGAATACACAGTGTCATCATCAGAAACATCAGTGTCTTTAAAATCCAAAGTGAAGGACCTGAAGGCAAATTTACAGCTGTCGGGAGCATTCTTGCCTAATACATATTTGATCAAATACCAAAATGCACTATTGAAAACCTAAAATCAAAAAGAGGAAACACATTCAAAGAATGACTAATTTTTAAAAGCTGATTTATATTGCTTCTCAGTATTGCTTCAAAAACTGTTTAGCTCTTTTCTTTCTTAATGTAAAAATGAGGTCTTTTACTTCCTCTAGCAAATACAGTACCTGAAAATTAATCCAAACTGTAGGCCTACAATGCTTCAAGCCAACAATCAAGAGAAAAACAGTTTCATGCCTGGTTTATTAAATATAGGACTGATTCTACAGCATAAGTTTTTATCACCTGAAAATATCTTAGTGGTTTATGTGATGTGAGTTGGCGGTCTCATACCAGAGGACAGAATAACACATTATAATCACCATCATGACAACTGGCATTCTAATCAGAGCTTTCAGAGACCAACAACCGAACAGGCATGCTTACTGAATTACGAGGTGGCACAACAAGGAAAAGTAGAAATATATTGATGGACAAGAGGGGAAGATTTGGTGTCCTACTGATATGACTAAACTGACGGCTCTATTTTTATTCTTGACATATTGATGCTCTTTAAAGAGTAGAAATCCAGTCATTTTTTCCTTCTTCCAATGGATGGAAATTTTAGAGTGTACTTTTCAGATCTTGTTTCATAATTTGAATTGAAGAACATACTAATAACTCATTGGAAAAGACCTAATTTTTCTCTTTCATTGTCTTTATTTTCAGATTTTTCTGCTTTCTAGAAACATTTTATCCTAAGTTATGTATTTTAATATTAATAACACTTCATCTATTTTTAAATATTTAAGACTGGTGAAGAAAGAATCTACTTTACTACATTCTTATGTTCAGAATAATTTTTCACTGTTTGTATTAAACACAGATAATTTCCATATTTTTGTTCTTGAATCACTGTCAGCTAGGTACCTCTCATTTATCTCATTTGTGGTTTTTTATTCCTTTAAAACTATACATTGGTCTTCTTAGAGAGGAAGAGATATGTACGTTCATGCCTACTGAATTTTTCTTAAGGTCCCTAAGTTTTAAACATAATTCATATAAGCATATAGATTTAAAATTTGTATTTTCCATTCCAGAGAGGTAAAACCGATTTTTTTTTCTGTTGGATTTGGCATGAAAATTACCTTTTTCAGGAGTGGTGCACCTGGAATCGTTCTTTTTTAATTCTGTTTTTTTGCTGAATTTGAGCCTGGTGTCAAGCTCATGTATAAAAGCATTGGCTTAGGTGTTCTATTTTTTAATATCAGTGATTATAAAAATATTAATCTATTCTTCTATTCAGTCTTCTAAAAAACACACAGTCTAAGCTGCATGAGCTTTCTAATACTTTGATGAAAGTAAGTGAATCTGGAATATATAAAGTACTGACTGTAAAAAAATCAAGCTATAGCAGTATTACCAACATTTGCATACCCATAAAAATTAGCATATCTTTTACATAACTTTTTTGTTCCAATCTTTTTATATAGAGATCTAGAGAAAAGCGTTAACACTTTCATCGTGTATCTAAAGACCTTTTAATTTATCACACACACAGAGCAGAAAAGTTGAATAAGAATGCTGCAGTTTCAAAAAAACAAAAAAAGAAGAACACCTCAGAAATACTGTGAGTGAAAAAAACCTCATTACTGTCTCCAGTAATATAAGCTGTAATAATGTTTTCCTGTGCCATCAGCATTAGGCACAGAAAGGAACCATTCTAGCTTTTCTGCATTTCAGGTAGTGTCTTTTAAATCCAAAATTAAATCATAAAATTAAAAAAGCTGATGCCTTCTGCCTCAAAGTATGCTAAACTAAACTGACAAATTTAGACTCAAATTTAGAATGTGCTACTCTCCGCATATTAAATTTTTTTCCATATTAAAAGAAGATAATTACTGTACACAGTTGCAAGCTATGTCATTTGGGCTTACACTTAATAATGAATGCCACATTTAGAGCCCTCAGGATGTCCTTTTTAAAAGCGTAGCCATTGATTTGAAGAGGATAATGACAATATTAAGCTGTTATCCAGCTTCTGGAGCCTTTAGATACATGTTTATTAAAATTGTTTGTTCACCTTGAAGTGCTCTTCAGCCATTCCAGTACCACGGAGGCCAGGAGGACAATGAGTTAGTTCCAACTCCTTCAAGGCTTTGGAAAGTTCAGGCTTATTGCTGAAATTATCTATCACATTTCCAACAGCTTTCAGGATAGCTGTAGCCTGTTCTATAAACCGGTAGCTCTCCTGGAAAAAGAGAAGAAAAACAACCATCGGTAGAAAGACTGCTTTAAGATTTTCTTTTGTTTTCTTTCTAGGCTGTGACAGCATACAAGCATTTTTCCTGTGATGAAGTACAAAACTCTTCTTAAGTCAAGCAACAATTTTATAAACTGTAAAATCCATTAGGTCTCTAGTATTCAAAAGCATATAAATTTTTCACTGATTTTAGCTATCTTACAACACTAAACAGGCACCATAACATATATCCGTTAAAGATTTTATTTTTCCTGTATTATTAGTCCTAAGACATTTAATCAGGTGCATATAGAGACTTTCTACTACAGTTAGATGAAATGCTCAGCATCTCTTCTGTTATAAAAGGACAGATGAGTATTTATATCCTGCTGAAAACGACATCCAAATACATGCTGCCTAAAGCATCATTAATCTTCATTAGGATTTCTGTGCAAGAATGTGGACACTTTCCTGCAAATCACACTCTGCAGAGAAATTGCCGTCTTCAAAAAGAAGTGCAAAGACCACCCCAGGATATAATCCTGCTTTATTTTCTTGATGAGGAATAGCTTTTCATCCACAACCTGAAGACAAGACATTTTTAACAGCCCAACTTCTTATATTTAAACTTTGCTACAATAAACGCAATAAATCTGCACAAGCTGCTTTAATTATTAGGACCCTGTTGCTGTTACACTCACCTTTCAAAACATTTTTACACAACCGTGCCCTAGAAGCTATACTCCCTCCCCTCAGTGTCCATGACAAATATTTAGGCCCACTGTTTGCCAAAGAAATCTTGAAAATATGGATGACAGTGATATCTGTCTGGATCGTAGGCAACGAAGAACAAAAGCTGTAGTAATTATTCCCCTGGGCCTGTTATCTCAACTATGAAAAGTTGTTTGAATCAGTTGCTCATTTTAGATATAAAAGCTGCTCTGGGACCCAGTGACTAATATGTGATCTCATGGGAAAAAACAAACTTTACTGATGTGACCGTTTATTTTACTAGGCGGGTTTTTTTTAATATTAATTAATATCCGTACATGTATTTCATCACTTTTATCACATGCCCCAAAAAGAGAGCTTATATATGACCTCTGACATATGTATTTCAACAAGAGTATTTTAACATTCCATTTTATGCTGTTCTACATAAAGCACAACAGTACCCAGTGCTTACTTACGTATTTATATAAGACAATTGTTGCAATAACCATTTCAGTGCCTGCTGTGCTGTAAAACACATTTCTTTTATGGACTTATCTATTTCATATTGAAATTAATACTATACCATTAAATATAGTAACTCTAAATGAAGATCCAACAGCACTTCCCTTTAAAACCAAATAATAGTCAGAAACACCATTACCACAATGCCTGACTAGTTCTGGTTATGCATACCTTTTCAAGACCTGGCATCACAGTATCCTCTTCTCCAAAGACACATGGCACCATGCTACACAGATGAATATGGTGCCCTATGGGAGAACTTACTGTGAAGAGCAATATGTGTCGCCTACATTAAAGAAAAAAAAAATTTAAAAAGCTGCTTTTTGGATTAAATTCCAATAATTCTTAAGCTTTTCCTTCCATACATTTGCTAAAAATGAAATCCTTCTCTAGACATCCTGGCTCTTCAAATCCTGCATTTCTAATTCCTTGCTTCTCAAGAACCTCCAAGCATAGGCAGTAGGTGAAATCAGAGAACTCACTATTATTTTCTTTTTATTTTATTTCTTTAGATTTTATTTTTATTTTCTTTAGAAAAATAGGTAGTTTAACTATTTCAGATGGATACAACACTGTAGTTTTTTAGGCAAGTTTATAATTAGCTAAGTTTAAAAACATATCTGCTCTAGAAAGCTTAGAGAAAAAGTCAAGTGTTATGGCTGTGCATTATTTAGATCACAATTTCCTTGTTTGCATTGACAAAACCAGGAAAAATTAATGCACAATCATGTCAGGCTAGATGAACACTACGGAGAGACCATTTTATGGAGCAACTGCGGGCCAAACCCCTCACAACTGTAACCTCCTAAGGTGGCAAATAACAGGAACTCAGTATGTCTTACTGGGATACACTCAGCTTGTTCTTGTTTGCCCGATCGTATCCTGTAACAGATTCCAATTATAAAAGAAACCATTCCTAACGATAGTTATACAACACAGGGCATTCGTGCTCTTCTCTCCAGTCAACAATGTCCTGCAGGCCCACTGAAATATTGAGGAGCTTGCTGATACCAAATGCTAAAGCTTCATGGTCTTATATCATTGTCAGAATGGCATTTAGCTGAACTTCACCCAGGCTACAGCTTCAAAGTGTTAACCAGAGATCCAGCAGTGAGAGTAAGAGAGTTACCCGCACACACACTTGTACTTTTTTAATTGCATCTTCTTGCGAGTGAAATTTGAAATGCCCCCTGGCCACCAACAGACAGAGGGAAGAAAGTGCCTTCCTGGCTTAGCAAGTCATTTCTCATTTGGAATGAAATGGGGAAGCAGTCAATAAGCCCATTTGTCTCCCACACTTGCTATAAAGTAAATCTCCCTGAAAGCCTGCTGGCACTGTCTGGAGTAGAGAGATTCGAAGGTGAGAAAAGCTTATTAGTTTGAGCTGCCTGTACCTCTGGTAACTTTGAAATTTGCAGGTGCAAAAAGATATACCTTTTTGGCTTCCCTACAGGACAGAGATATGCAACTTTTCGAAACTACGCTAAGAAAATACACGTGGTGGCAGAACTAACCTATAAACACTATAATAACTTTTCCATTTTTGGTCTGAATCAAAACAAATAGCGCAATTAAAGATCTCTGATTTAATATCAACGTACTACTATTGTGATATTTTCTTTCTATGCCTATTTATTTGGAACCTTACTTGATTTTTTAAAAATACATTTTGTCTCATCTCTGAAATTAAACTGGTGATTCTCTATTTTTGGAAAAGTAGAAGGCCTCAATGAATTAGTCAGCAACTTTATGCTTATAGCAAGATATGAAGATGTCATCTTCCTTGTTTCACTGGAAGCATATTCAGAAACTAACACATATCAAAGGCTCTTCCCTTTTATTTCTTTCTTTCTTTAAACAATCAGTCAGTGCTCTACACTGCATGTGTATCTATCATATCAAGCATTGTGAATGTGAAGTAAGATATGCAAGGCTTCATGGATAACCTCAGAATTTCTCCTGTCATGTTTCATAAATCCTCTTTCAAGAAAAGCTATGAAACCTCCTATGGTATAATCATGTTTTTACAGGTCCACTAAAAATCCCAATTCTATATTTTTTGTTGGTGCTCCAGGAAATGTCTCAAAATCATTCTAGTTAGAAACATTTTTAAGTAGGAATTTCTATTCCAGTTTATTTTTTAGCAGGTCAGTGCGATTTTTCTTGCTAAATGCTCTTAAATAAGAGTAAAGGATTCAAAACCTTTATAAAGGTTTTGGTCATTATTTTAAATTCATAGCAATATTGCAGTCTTACCAAATCCTAGCTATCAACCAGTTTGATATTCAAAAAACTTATGTTTTAGGAAATAAATTCTTAGTTACTGTGGAAAGTAAAGGATCATCTCAAGCCTTAAAGACTAAAGTGTTAGGACAGAAATGAAGCCTCATACATACCCAACAGGAAGACTTAACACGGTAGCTTTGGTTGCGGATGTATGCATCTTTAACACAAGTTCTCCAGGAGTCACACTTTTCCAAGAGAAATGTTCAACCATCAGCACACCCTTTGAAATACTAGAACATTCTTGTTTAGTACCTAGATTAAGAAAGAAAAATAAAAAAAAAAAAAGAAAAAACCAACCCCACACAATTGTGGCGGTGAATAACAGTTAAATTAAGACAAATACACTTATGCAGAATCTGTAGCTACTTCACAGTCACTGAAGTCTTCATATAAGCTTTGATAACTCAGAGAAAAGAGATAGCCATTTAAAATGCATAGGTGGTACAGAATATGGCTTATTTGTATATTTACTACAAAATAATTGTTAAAAGAATGTGTTAGGAGGATGTGTAAATCAGACATCTTCCAAGTCACTTAAGGCTGCTCTTAAACTCCATAAAAATCAATTCTGTCTACATGCAAAGGAAGCAAACAGTCATACAATGCTTATATTTACATTATAGTTTAATTATTTTAACAGGATGGTTAGTTTGGTCTTTTTGAGCTTTCTTTTGGTTCTATCTACCCTATATGCACTAAAAGTATGCCCATAACCAATGTTTAAACGCCTGATTAACTTAAGCCTACCGTCATAATATGCGTTAGCTTTTCTGAATGCCATTCTATGATTTCCATAAAATGCAAGTGATTTTTATTTAAATCATCCAAGCTGTTGGATCTTAAAAAAAGCCAGCTGTAAATAGAATTAAGAGCTTACTGTGCACCAGTTTAAAAATCACTTCAAAAATAAACTTTGGTCATAGTGCCAATTTTACAGCATTTTGATCAGCTAAGGCATAAAGTAAAGTGGATTGCAAGAATGGAATTTGTAGAAAAAGAAACTCTAAGAAACACAAGGAAATCCACACCAGAAATATACTGACGACAAGCTTGCATCAAATCATAATAAATAGGAAAGGGAGGGATCCTTTCAAGAAAATATCCATCATCGATATGAAAGAACAAGAAAGTATTGCTTCAATATTAGTGTATTTCCTAGAATCAATGTGACTATTTAATTCTAGACTCTCAAACTCTATCAAAATACGCCACAGACAAACACAACAGCACAGACATATTCAAGAATGGGAAAACACAACATTAACATGCACTTTTCTGTGTTGGCCTTACCTCCGGTATCATCCCAGCGTACCAGTGCAGAAAAGCTAACCAGGATTTCAATGGGCATCAGACTGTCCACAAGTAAATAATAGAAGACTTGGTCATCAGTAAACTGCATGGAAAAAATGGACATTTTTTCATCTTTCATTTTCATTGAATGGTACCTGCCTGGACTTATACATAGTATGACTAAGATTTCAGATATTGTGACCATACCAGATATGGTATGGAAAGTAAGTAATTAACTGTCACTACTTCTTCCAAATTTCAGAAATGGCATTTAAGCCCACAGTCTCACGCTGCATGTATAAACCATAATGCTTAGTTAAGAGATAAAAGGAAACAGAAGAGTTTCTTGAAGGAGAATATATCTACTTTTGTATGATAGTCTTCATATGTGCCTCAATTTAGTCGTTCTACTTGCCAAACAACATTCAATGGGAGACCAAAAATTTTGGTGTGTGCTGCAACTTTCTGATTCTAATTAATTGCAGTAAACTAGAAAGAAATAAGTACTCTTTTAATTTGTAACGCATGACTGATTCTGCCTCATGATGGTTTTTTCTACAAAAATATATGGAGGCAGCATTTTTCACTCTTGACTTTAATATATAATTCCTATGGCAGTAGTAGAAACTATAGAATCATAGAATACCAGGTTGGAAGGGACCTCAGGATCATCTGGTCCAACCTTTCTTGGCAAAAGAACGATCTAGACAAGATGACCCAGCACCCTGTCCAACTGAACCTTAAAGGTGTCCAATGTTGGGGAATCCACCAGTTCCCTGGGGAGATTATTCCAACAGCTGATGGTTCTCATTGTGAAATCTTTTCCTCTTGCGTCCAATCGGTATCTCCCCTGCAGTAACTTGTACCCATTATCCTTGTCTTTTCCATGTGATTCCTTGTAAAAAGGGAGTCTCCATCTTATTTGTAGCCACCCTTTAAATACTACAACATGGTGGTAATGTCTCCCCTCTGCCTTCTTGTCTCAAGGCTGAACAAACCCAATTCTCTCAGCCTTTCCCCATATGGCAGGCTTCCCAGTCCTCTGATCATCTTTGTGTCCTTTCTCTGGACCCTCGTTTCTGTATAGTGGGGACCAAAACTGAACACAGTGTTCCAGGTGTGGCCTACAATGATTCTACTGTTCCTAGAAATTCTTCAAAATCTGAAGGTGAATGAGTGTCTTTGCTTCAGAACCGTTTTAAAAGGTGCCTTCCTACGTTCTACAGAGTCACATCAATACATTTTTTGTATTTGATCCTGGAATACCACTATTATTATCTTCATAGCATAATATAAAAGTGTTCTTCTATAAGTCTGATACAGAATTTACCTGATAGTGTAAACACCTCACCTGTATCAATGTAAAGAAAATTAGAATGATTTTACAGCAAAGGGTTAGTTTTTCGGCACAATAGCATTCAGGCTTACGTAGTCTTGATGCTGATTATGGCTTGTGAAAGTATACTGTGCCGTGATTGGGAAAATTTCTTGTGATGTGATTATAAATAGAGAGGGGTGTGGAACTGCAGGTATACTACAATTATGAAGCATAACCCATGTGATTAACCTTCTCAGAACAGGATTTTACACAAAGTTCACGCCTGGAGTTTACATTTCAGTACTCTACAATTACACTTCACTTACAGTATAAAAGTAGAGCTGGAACGGGATATTCAAGCATGTTGAATAACCTTCTGATAATACGAACTAATGGTAGGTTTAAAGAAACACTGTAATTTCAGTGTAACTAAGGGGTATTTCTAATCCTTGGAACAGAATCTTGCAAGTTGCTAAGGGACATAACATGTAAGGAGAAAATGGAGGGATACACTATACAGACTCCTGATTTGGGTCAGGTGACAGGTGAAGATGCAGCAGAATTGAAGGGCAGATTCTGCAGCTGAATTGTCATTAAATTTAGTTTAGTCTCTAAATTGTTATAAGATAGATTTAAATCAATATAAAGAAAGGATGGAGATCTGATTCACTGTAACATACACTCTCAACTGCCATGATTTGCATACTCAATTTTTTTATTATTTTGCAATAGCATTTTTTTTTCTTGTCTTAAACACAGTGAAATACTTCTGGATATTTGCTAGCAAATATTATCTTTGTATTGACTATAGCAATCTTAATGCATTGTTATTTTTTCAGTAGTAGCAGTCCTATGTGATCTACCAATATCACTTAGGATATATGTATTATCAAATTATGTAAGACTTCAACAAAGATTAAGAAAGCACATAAAAACTCAATCCAGTCATATACCTTAAAATCCGTCTTCTGATAGTTATAAGCATATGTATGTGGCTTGTGGAAAACATACAAGTTCCTAGGAATAAAATAAAATAAAAATACATTTTTACGAAATAGTAGGAAAATAATCTTAGTATAAATGATATATTTTCGGTAAATGTCTATTTCATAGCATAAGGTACAAATTTTACTTTCATAAATCAGACTCCCAGCTATTTCTTAAAAATGGTTCAACATTTTTAGTTTCATGAAAGGTGAATACAATTCATCTTCAGAGAAAGCAGATGACATTAATTTGTATCTTTGCTGCACTTCTACAATTTTCCATCGGAAATCAGGCCACTAGGTTGTCCAATTTGAATCTATAAATGGTAACCAGGTAATATTACTCTAAAACTTCCATTCCTACCCGAAAATCATCATTAATAAAGTCATCTATAAAGTATCACTGGAAGGAAAAACTATTTTGTATAGCTTATTAATACGTTTTTTTTTCAATTCTGTGGTGTTTGCACACCTTCAGAAAGCTACTTAGTTCCTGACAACAATTTTTTCTGATCTTGATTTAACCAAATGCAACATAAATGAATTCAGCTTTAATTGAGGATGGAATCAGCTGTGAAGTCCAATGTTTTATGTAAAATAAATGTTTTGATTACTCAGAAACTTCACAGGGATCCTGATCCATTGCTGGCATATCAATTCCTATAATGACTAAAATTTTTCTCATTTCTCAAAGTTGATATGAACTCTGAACATTCAGCTTTTTTTCACTGTATCTGAGATATAGGCATGACAGACAAGGAAATGCTTTCAATAGAACTGACTGGTAAACTGAAAATCTTAGGCGCCTAATTTCTTCTGAGTGATAAATTCTTCAAAGGTCAGTCAAGATACTTTGTTAACAGCTACTTTATCAGTTCACTGTGAAAATAAGTAAACTCTCACCAGTTGAGGAACAGGAATAAGAAACTGACAAATGCTCTATACATTATTTAATATTACAGTGGTCTACAAAAGGTCAACCGTACTTTAATGTTTGGCTAACGAGTTAAAAAGTTCATATTTTACATTCTCTCTGTATGACACTGTGAGCAAGACTTTGAAAGGAAAGGAAATTACTCTGTTTGTGATGTCTTTTTCTGAAGGTGAAGGCCCTACGTTCCTGGACCTGGGGCTCCCCAAAATTAGTCAGGCGAACCTTAACAAGGTCTAAAGTGATCTATGAACTAATGTTCCTGTAGTCCTGCTGGTATAAAAATTACACATTCTCCCTCAGAGAAAGAGCGGAGTTTAATATCTGCTCAAGAAAATACTCATTTATGAAAATAAAAGTTTCACAAATAAATCTCAGTTACAAATTCAAATGAAAAAAACCTGGGTGAATTTTCTCTGATAAAATTACTCCCCTCAGCAATGTCAGATTCTCTAAAGGATCTATATGGTACCGGGCTTCTTAAATCTGGAAGACAGAAGCTAAAAATAGTACGCTACAATTACACTAGCTTCTTTTTTGTGTTTGCAGAGGTATAAATGCCTTGGAATTATATTGAAAAATGAGGGAAAGAAAGTACCTAGCTTACCAAGCTGAGCTACGCTGATGGCAACAGAAGATTTCAACAACTTTTTTTTGCTTTAGAATTGTGTTGTTCAAATGCAGACTGTATCTGTTCAGCGGCTGATGGGTTGGGTATGTGAGCACCGTAATGGCTGCAGGCCCCATGACCTACCATCTTCCACCCACAGTTCAGACATACACTTCATGAAGCTGACAGTCGTGTTCTTTGCTGTACTCTGGAGGACATACCCAGGACACAGTGTGGGGCTGCACCTACAGATACACTGCCTACAGGGACAGCAAGTCTGGTCCAAAGAGTAGCCTTGGGACTACCCTGAAAGGCAGGATAGTTATACAAAGAAGGTCTGTTGAGAAGATACAGTTGCTATATAGTCACGTTTCACATTTTACCATTGCTATACTGTATATTTTATGAAAGAAACCCCAAACCCTCTGTTCCTTACTGGAAACAAACACAGAAGTCTTCAAAGCTAATCCAGGTTTCCCTGGAAACAGAAGTCCTTTCTGACTTGATTTCTTCCTTTGATTTATCCCCTGTCTGGTTGTTCATACCATTATCAGCTGTTTCTGACATTTGTTTTGCATCAAAACCAATATTCTCATGTAATTCTTCTGCAGAGATAAGACAACACACAGAGACAATACAGTGACAATATACGCATTTAAGTAGTATTGTTGTTATATTGAAAAATTATCCTAAAATCACCAGGATATTTTCCATACACCTCAGAAGTTAAAAATAAAAACTAACCCACTAACCTAAAAAGCTCAAAAGGTGTCTGAAACTCTGTATAGGTATTTGTTGTTTACATCTGCAACTGCTTCAGTATTCTGCCTCAATATACTATCACATACTGAATTGTGCACTAGAACTTTTCATTTGAGCATGTCAGTTGAACATACATACGAATTCTGCAAACCTAAAGTCATCTATATAAAGAAAAATGTAAACCCTTGTCCAAAGCTCCTATTCAGTGAAAAGCTGATGGGGCAGTATCATAAAATTTTTACAAACCACAGAAAACAAAAAAACCCACAGAATTGTTAAGGACACAAAGACCTATCCTTGCCTCTGGTACTTATATAGCACCCCCTGTGATGCTACTCATACAAATCAGTCTAACTACTTGTAAACAGAAATAGACTTGAACTACATTACATGAATTTTCTTGTAGGAAAATCAGGACTACTGTTAGATTCATACCAAAATATAAACACAGAAAGTCACATAGACACCTTTTGCAATCACTTAATAACTTTTCAGTTGAGTTGTAATGGCACTTTCTCTGCCATTACTCTGTGAGATTCATATAAATAGTTATTGAAGATGTTTAATCTGACCCCAAAAGAAGTTTTGAGAATATCTCAGAGCAGCTGAGAATAGTAGAACAGAACAGCTCAAACACGAACAGCTATTTATTTGGAACGTTTGCTGAGGAAAAAGACGAGGTAATATTCAAACAGGTAAGACAATGAGAAAGCTAATTAGAAAAATGCATAATTTATATCTAAATGTGTTTTGCAATACTTCATGATCAGCAAGACACATAGTGATGTGCCGGATAACTAATGAGTTTATCAGATGCATCTGGCTCTAAATGAGTTTGCAACTATTTTTCAAGAATTGAAAGAAATGTAATGTCAGGAAATGCACCAAAGATCTTTTTCTCTTCCTTCCACTATGGCAAAACTACCTGAAAGCTATAAAATCTAGGCTTTTTCTTAGGTTTAAGTTAACATGGGTTTTAGGCCTCTGGTGAAATAACCACAGTGCTTGGCTTACAAATGTGAATATCACAGATAGGATGATGAAGGGGTCACCAGAACAGAACTATGCCCAATGTCATCTTCCTGTGGCTCAATGCTGCTGATTGTTCCTTCTGAACATGAGTACTAGAGTACTATCGATAGACCTTCTGCAGGATCAATAAGGCCAGTAGATCTCTGCAGCCTTCAAATAGAAGATATGCTCCACCCTATGTAAAAGTCAATACGGGAACCTTTCTGTTGATTATGTATGCAGACTGGGGTTAGAGGGAAGACAGCTCTTCCAGTGCAGCTAAAGGAAAGCCAAAATGGTATCAACAAAATGGCTAGTCTCCCCACTTCTCTTTTAGGAAGTAATGAGAATGTTGTAAGAATGTCATCAAAAAACTTATTTTATCCTTTTTGATCTATGCAGTCCAAAGACAGAGCTGTTCAGAGCTTGCTGATACAATTATAAAAAAAAAATAAATCAAACTGCTAACTAGCATTTACCTTGTACGCAAGAAGTGACGTTTCCAGCTATGAGAAGCTGCAAACACTGGGTGATATAATGAAGATATAATTTATGGAATAAAACGATAAATACATTTGAAGCAAACCTTAAGTGATGTTCAGTATAAAATAGCATTTTAAAACTAACATATGGAAGATAATTGCAGCAAATAATTGTCCGTAATTATCATATAATTAATTCCTTGAACAAATGCAAATACTAATCAAATACACAGGGATATAATATGAGCTTATAAAGTTAAACCCTGCAAAGAGCTTCAGAAAAGGGAACAGCTTATTTGAATTCAAGAATTTTATGCTACTTAGAACTCAAGCAACAAAGATTAATGCTACAGTCAAGCCCAAGAGAAAAAAAAAGTAACTGATGAATAAGGAAAAACACTCAAGTGCAGAAGTAATAACAAAATATGCATTGTAACAAAAAATAGAAGACAAATAAAACCAGATCAATAAGAGCACAGCAGCATACAAACTAGAATAATTAATCCAAAAAGGGAAAAAAGAAGGAGTAGCAAGTGAACACAGATTAGCAGAGTTTATCACAAAAATACCTATTTATACGGTAAGAAAATACTGTACTGCATGAAACCCCCCAAATTATTGAAAAGTAACATTCTTAAAGTGAGAAGAGACATTTTAAGACAGTTTAGGATCAAATGCTGTCATTGCTTTTGGTAAGTGCTCATCATTTTTCAAGCACTGGCTCTTTTCTGAGGTGCTTAAATGGAAATCAAGCCCCTAATCAAACTGACTACAGTTTTGGGTGCTAATATTTATTCAGTATCTGGAAGCTTTGTATCTGGCTCTTTATAGCCACGAGCTAGCTCTTTAGGAGAACACAATAAGAGGCAAATTAAAACATTTGCTGGCCAATCAAATGAAAAAGCATAAGAAAATACTACCTTGTACAGAAAATGTTAAATGTCTTTCAAAATTTAAATGTGTCCCCCGTCTCAGTTTTCAGTTAGAAAGGACAGACAGGCTGGCTTATTGAAATAGAGCTACAAAACCAGAAATTCCACATTTACAGCAGAAATTGCAAGAACTTAACACACCGAATATTAAAGTTGTAGCTAATTTCCATAACAGAGCAGAGAAAAAATGGCATGATAAATCTCCAATCCATAAAATTGCACTTAAGAGGTCTTTAAATGTAAGTTATCCATCATGAGTATGAAGACTAGCAGATGTTTTAAAGAAAATATGAAAAGTGACCTAAGCAACTACAGATTGTTTAGCCCAACACCAATAAACCAAATTTCAAATGCAGGCAAGGGGGTAGATGAATTTAAAGGCAAAATAACTTTAACCAGGTAGAACATGTCAGACTATTTCAGGGTTTGGGGTTTTTTGGGTGTTGGGTTGGTTTTGGGTTTTTTTTGGGGGGGGGAGCAGTGGGATGATGGAGGAAGGGATTTTTTGATGAAAAAAATCAAAGAAACAGAAGTATCATAGATGCTCTGCCTTAAACCAAATTTAATTTTCATCATGAAAAAAGTGCTACATAATGCTGCAAAGCTGAAGGCAACCAACTTATCAACTTCAGGTCCACTTTAACAGAATGTCACATTCTAGCTACTTTTACGGAAAATATAAAGATTATCCCCGTGATCAAAGAAATTTTCCACGTTACTGTGTACTACTTCAATATATCCTGATTTCACTTTCTGGTTTTGTCAGTTTCAGCCTGGATTTTAGTTTCGTTATGTCTCTGGACAAATACTGGAACAGCAAGATTTCTGTGAGATAACAGATATAATGTGATACTACAAACAGCTTCCATCAGAGCCACTATCTGCACCAAAAGTAATTGCAAATCATAGAAAAGCACTTCATCTACAGAATGTAACTGCTTTATTGTAAAAACTACACAGAGTAAGTGTAAATGTACAAATTTTCATTTTAAAACAAAGCACAATTAAGTGTAATTACATGTTTTAGGACAAATTTTTTGTTTTGATAGGTTTGCAAAGCTATGATTTCCTACTCTAAGGACATTCTAGAGAAAGACAATGATGTCTTTCACATCATATTGTCTTTCACAAAATACTTTCACAAAAAAATTCATTGCATTTGCTGAACCGCAATAGCACAAAATTTCAGTGGACTTTAGCAGCCTAAGTAGTTTAATGAGAATATTTTAAACTACTTTTTAAAAACAAACAAACAAATATTAAAGGACGGAGATTCCTAAAATAAAAGGTCAAAATATTGAAAAGCAATTATTTATCCAGGAAAGAATTTTCTTATATATGTGTGTTTACGTGTGAAACATCACTGTTATCAGTAGGAATGTGTTTCAAATCCACTTCAAGTGAACAGAAAGAACTTTCCTGACATTAGACTATTCATATATTTAACTGTCTAATGACCTGTAACCAAACTCTGGAGAGATAAAGTTATTGAATTCTTCATTCATGTACTTTGCAAAATTTAAGTCATTTTTAGACGTATTAAAAAGTATATTAAAACCCCTATACACACAAATAAAACATTTTTTGAAAGATTTCTCTGCTTCTCTCAGTTTTGGTTGATGATTCATGCTCTCAGATATTATGTGGAGTTGAAAGACTCCTAATAAATCTTTTTTAAATAACAGAAATATGAAGTAACCCTCATAACCTACAGTGCATGCCACAATGCAAAGCATTAAACCAAAATATATTACTAAGTCTCCTTTCCCAATGTTTTTTTTTCTTTTAAAAGTAATTTTTTTGAAGATGGGTTTAGTTCATAACTAATTAAGACATTAAAAGGAATTGTGTTCTTTAAAGAAAAACAATCATAGCTGTACCACGTAATGGGAGCACAGAGCTCCAGTCTTTGAACCCTGTAATGATCAGTAATATTTTCTATGTAAAGTTGGAATAAATGGATTTTGCATTGAGAAATGACAACATATGGGTTGAGGTGGCCTGGAGATTGTGAAGAGAACCCGGGTACAAAGGATTTTGTTACAGTAGTAATGTGAATTATTAGTATTATAAGCCAGAGGATGGAAACATGCCCACTTTGTCCTTTCCCTTGGTTGTGCTATGGGAGCTTTTCTTCAATGGACGTTTCTTGAGTAGACTTTTGACTAAGCAGAAATGACGGTTTTGCTGGCCTTTTTTTTCCCCCCTCTCTTTATAACCTTATCTTGTGTTACCCTATTTGGGAGTTACTAGAGAAGGTTGATAGGTTGCACATTTTTCCAGAATGAAGATAATGTTAAAAACTGTGAAAATATCTAAACATCTTGGGTAAAATTACTGGGTATAGTTACTCCAGAAGTTAGGATTTTGGGCACATGCTTTAACTGAGAGGATATTTATTGTATTTCTAAATTATTGGAAGAGGGAATCATAGATATTTTACAGATAACAAAATCAAAATTAAAAAAATTGTTTTAAAAAACAGCTTTCTATGCCTTTTCCCCCCCTGAGAATCAACCTTCAGAAATGCTTAAAAAGCAAAGGTACATTGCACAAGCTGAAGAGCTGAAATCCTAAACAAAGACAAGTGTCACAGGTATGAAACATGGTGTAAATAAAGCATGAATCCTATTCACATGTTTCATACGTTCTTCTGCTCTGAGAGTAACTTTCAGAACTTTGATAAAAGATGTTTCCTAGCAGTCAGTTTTTGGAGAGGTTCATTGTGCACCATGCAAATCTGCTCATTTCTTTTAAAAAGAAGGTTGTTACTAACTTCTTCTTACCAAACCCTTAAAACATTCACTTAAAGTACTCATTTTGAAATTACTCAGTTTAAATAGTCTTCAAATACTAATCTCATAAAGTAACATTTATTAAGATGGAAGTTGCCCTTTTTATTGCCTTTTATTTCAGAAAATAAAGTATAATTCACAGTGATTAGAAAATGAGCTCTGTGTACAAAATACAGTATATTTTACTGGAGAGTAACTTATGAGAGGTGCTATTTTTTCCAAATATTCCTGTAAGTTAGGGAATTCTTAATACCTATCTGAAGATTCTACTGTATCTAACTATACATGGTATTACCAGTTCTTCAAAATCTTTTCCCGTAAAACCGATAACCATAGAAGATTCTTGATATTTGTACATGAGGATTAACATTGAGGCCAAACAATATGGGAATGACAGAAGTCTGAATATAAACTTCAAACACACTTACCTTTACTGGGTCTGTCTGTGTTTTGGAGGGTGGTCTCCTATATGGTGGAAAAAACCACAAAAAACAACAGTGGAAATTATAATCTTGCATTATTTTGTTAAAGAAAATACTTGCTTTTGGGGCAGTCCTTCCTGAGGTGAAGAAACAAATTAGCAAGTTATCACTGTAGTATTTATTTTTATTTATTCTAAAAAGAGAAATAGAAACAATAAAATTCACCCTAATACCTACATATACATCACCAACAGACAGACTGATGTTTTTCTAGAGAAGTACATGTCTGGGATAAAAGCTGTTCCATATGCCTACTCCTCTGCTATTAAAAAATGTCCTTTGATATTACTGTTCTTTGACAATAAAATAAATTCTAGTCTAAGAACCAATTAGTGCTATTCTAGAACCAATTCTGTTCTTTCATATGCTAAGTTTACGGTCTTAGAAAGTATGTGGAGGGGTCCTTTTCCAACATGCATTTCTTGCTGTGCAAGTGTACACAACTGTCATTGGCAGCAGAATGCCTGATTGCTACAGCTTTGGTTTTCTATCAATCAGCTGCATAAATAAAAAGTAGCCCGCTCTTTTTTAATGGTTTTTTTGGCAAACAATTTCATCCTGGTCGATCCCATTTACAAGCTGCTGAACTTTCCTTACAGCTGCTGAACTGATAGGAATGCAATATCCACTTTCGTTTAAAGTTGAAATCATAGAATCATAGAATTGTTGAGGTTGGAAGGGACCTTTAAGATCATCGAGTCCAACCTTTAACCTACCCTGACAAGAGCCACTTCTAAACCATGTCCCTAAGTGCCCCATCTACCCTTTTTTTAAACACCTCCAGGGATGGTGAATCCACCACCTCCCTGGGCAGCCTATTCCAATGTTTAATAACCCTTTCAGTGAAAAAATGTTTCCTAATATCTAATCTAAACCTCCCCTGACATAACTTGAACCCGTTTCCCCTCGTCCTATCAAGTTAGCCAGCCTTTCAGAAAGTCCACTCATTAAATTTGCAAAGATGGGGTCCTTTTCTTTGAGAGCTTAAAATCTTCTATATCCTTCCTTCTGATTGCCCTCTTACCTGCAATATGACACACTCCACACAAGACTCACTGGCACTTTTTTTTTTTTAACTAGGGAGGGAGAGCAGGAGAAAGATTCCACAGCTTATTTCCTATTTGAATGTGGTACTATTCATGGGTTAACTAGACCAGCTTTGCCTTTGCAAAGATAAATATTAAAGCCCAAAAAGGCTACTGCAAACAAATTTGCAAGCTTCTTTTCATGCTAGGTCTCCCTTTAACAAGATTTGTCATCCTTCCCCCCACGCAAACTCTTCATATATACCCATCTTTACATGTGTCAAAGGCACTAATGCTGAAACTGACAGCACTGAGCTGGCAAACAGCTGGACACATACAGTGATTTTCTGTACTGCATTTCAAGGAGCAGTTGTTGGAGCTATACTGACTTGGAGCTGCTTTTATGCTTTCTCAATACAATCTGGGAACATTTTTTGAGGGGCACACTGACATAATTTAGAGATTCCGAGTGAGTCAGACTGGATAGCACGCCACAACAGAACCTAAAGCTTGCACGAGGTCATTATGCTATAACCCCAGGCCTGCCCCAACCCTCCCGTTACAGACTACCTTGCATACACAATACGAAGGGACCTATGAATGCTTCCTTAGAGGAAAGCCTTAAAGCTTTCTACTTTAATTCCTAGCTGCAAGAAAAGTCTTCCTGCAGCAGCTTATAGCACCTCCACAGGCCCAGAATAGGCTTACGAACCTTAACTCTATCAAAATTTCACGTGTTCTCTGAACTAACTAAAGGAAAGAGTTGAGAGAAGAAACTACTGATTTAAGAGTCTCTGCCCAAAAATAGGAAGTACCAAATAATTTAATACTTCTAATTTAATTGCAGTATTCTTTATTGAGAGAATTTGAAAGTCCCATTTTTGCACCACATAAATCCTAAATTCTATTCCAAATCTGCCGTGGGTTTTTAAAAGAATGTTCATGAGTCAAAGCTGGGGACAGATCTAATATAAACAGCAATTAAGAGAAAAATACAGACATTGTTGAAATTGTTAACAGTTGGTTGAACAATTTGGTAGTTGAATTATATTACGCCTTACATGTGCCTTTTTAGATTAATTTCTTGCTTTTCTAGAGCAAATGAACTGAAAAGGATGCAATAGCATTTTGCGATTGCCCACATACTTCAGCTCCTGTTTCCAGACTTCCGTGCATACAACTGTGCAAAACAAAAGGCAAGCTGTGATCACTTGTCATGTGACATTGACAGTCACACCCCAACATCTGGGTCTGAAAAATCTCTAGTAATACATGGACTAGCTCTCCCCTTTCGTCTGTGACTTCAGAAGTACGCATGCATAGAGCTCTCGTATTTCTGCACGGGAGTCCACAACTTGCAAGATTCCAATATTGCCAAATTTCTTGTAGGAGTCACAAGGTTTACCAAACAGGTACACGTCAACTCTATAATTTCTCAAGTTTCTTCTCAGAAATCCTGGGCATGTCCAAAGTATAAAAAGTATCAGATCTACTGTACAAACCTTGGAGACTGTAATGTCTGCACCACGAGTCTGGCATTTTCTGCCAGACTTACTGTTCACGGACAGTACACACGATCCATGATTCTAGTAGGGACATGTGGCAGATTATTATACAGCTACTTTGTTGGTATTAACAGCTGGCAGCAAGAAGGCCTGGAGAGATACAGAAAATCCTCAAAAACTGCTTCAAAAGAATTTCCAGTAAAGGAGGAGAATGTACCCTGGAAAATCTGGATGCTTAGTAACGTTACTTAAGGCAGTTTAAGCTGTGAAAGCAATCTAACCACAGTTGTGTAGAGTCTCCTGTAGGCTCATTTACTCAGTTTTTGGAGAGCAAACATAACATAGTCAAAAGCTGTCTGCTTCTCTAATGGTATGGGATGATTTCACCTACCTAAACCTCATTGATATTGAGACAACTGGAAGTGTCAAGGAAGTTCTCATCCTGTGATGCTATTGCCTCAGCATAGCTACTAAGGCATTGGCACAGAAAGAGAAACTAAAGTCATTTTTCCTCCTTAATGAACACACATTTCCTGAAAGGTCAGTTCTGCTGCCACAGTATCTGATAAAGAAAGAATTAAAAAAAAGACTTGGATCCAGCTGTGAAACACGAAAGGAGGCACACAGTTAAGATTCAGGGAGAATTCAGTTACTTATTGCTCTTCCTACAATCAATAGGAAATCTGAATGCAAAATGTGAGGAAAATTCCCTGGTTAACTTAAAAATCTAATTTATCATGAATTATGTTTTATATTCATTAACACATAGTTGTAAAAACAATGGTAATTCATAAATTTGTAGCTATCTTGTTACTTTCAAGGATTCATTTGTATTGTTCAGCCTCCTAACTATATCATTATTTTATTCAAATCCACCAAATAATATGTTTTAAAATCTATCTGATGTTTTTATAAAACCTGTATCCTTTTCTATTGTAGAAATGATGCATGGCAAGACTTCTTACACCAGTTCTACTGTAAAAAACACCAGCCGCCTTCTAAAAATAGGCTCTCTGGATACAACTGCAGGTGAAGGAATAAAGCTTCAAATACATCCATTCTAAAATTAAAAATCCATTTTAAATCTACCTCCAAAATGACAAACATGACCAAAATATTGCTTAAGATCCAACTCTATTAAATTTCTAGGTTTGATGTTGACCTGAGAGTTATATCATCAAAGGGTTTTGCATCTATAGTCACTTGGGTGCATTCTTTTTTTGCCTGCTCCTGAGTCACTGTTTCACTAATTGGAATATCAGTTCTAGTTTTAGCTGTGATGTGGGAGAAGGTAAGAGAGGCAGCTTTTGAAAAAAGGCAGTGGTACAAAAGAACAAACAGCTGCAAAGTTGTGCAGAGACCAAGGTATCGAAATGGCTTAAAAATACTGGATTACCAACACAGCTTCTATTTTAGTCAGTCTCTAACGTTGGAGCTATGTCAGTCTGTGTAAGCAAGTAGATATTTATGGGCCCACCAGAAAGATTCTCTCTACCACAAATGTCTAAACTGAGATCTCAAGTCCCTCTTCTAATTCACGTGCCTCATATCTCATGTGTACTTTTACCCTGAAAAAATAAGCAGGGAATTTTAATTTTGTGCAGATTGAAGTAATTTTCAAAACTACAAAATTAGTAAAGAAAATAGAGTTTCTACCTAGCTGTCCTGTTAAATAAATACCAATTCACTGGGGTTATGAAATACGTCATAAGAAGGATTAAAATGAGAAGAAAAAGCTTGTTATAACAGAACAGTCTGGAATGTTTATGGGGAACATGAAAAAAGCACACAACAGCGCATGCAAACTAAATAGACTGATATCAGCTGTAAAGCAGAAGGTTAGACTGATCTTGCATATTTAAAAGGATAGCACTGAAGTAAGAAAAATTAAGTAAACATGAACATTAAAGAACGAAGGTATCGTGTTTATTTCGCTGGGAGAGAGTGGAGAATTTAACCCATCTGCTCTAGAAAGTAGCATTGCTGGGGAGCTTGACACTGAGAAGGTATAAAGAAAAATCAGAGTGTTCTGCTTAAGACTTCTGAATATAGCAATCAGCTAGTAATAGCCATTGATGGTAAAAGTATTTGGATTAAATTTTTCTTGCTGTTACTGTTCAACACTTCCTCAAACAGAAGGCAAAGAGCTTTCTTCTCAATGGAATTGGAGAAAACTCATGTCAAAAAAGCCATCACGACGAAGAATACTCAAGAAGGCTTTTGAATGACAGAGCTACAAGGAAACACTACTCCAGGATAATCTTTTTCTCAAAAGAGTTTGCCAAAATTAGTTACAGAAAACTGCAAGACATTGTGCAATTTACATATGATGGCCTTTTTGCTTTTTTCCTCACCACAAAAGTGGATGAGGAATAAAAATGAAAGGAAAAATCAAATTCTGAAAAACTTCTAGTTCAGGAAGCTATTATTCCACAAATAATTTTTTCCAACCAAATGGAACAAGACAAAAATCTACTTTCACATGCATTTCAATGCACCTTACATTTATAAATTACTTAGCTTCCCACTGAAGAAGAACAAAAGCAAGCCTCTTCATTAAAGAGCTGAGCCCTATTTTATGAAGTTTTTAAATGAAAAATTCACAAAAAGTATTTTCTTAAAACAGTGTGATACAAGATCAATTTAACTGCCAAAAATAGATATTTTTGAAGATTTTTTTTTTTTTTAATGCAAATCCGCAAAGCTTTCAGAACTGTAAAATCAGAGGGAGTGGGTAATTCAGGGGAAAAAAAGTTTGAAAAAAATCAATAATAAAACATTTCTACTTTTTGGCATGAATACTTTGGAGACATGAGGGATAATGCCACATCTTTTAACTTGATATTCTTCAAAGAAGGTACATCCAGCTCCTAAAATTTATTACTAGTCTCTGTTTCTGTGACAACAGACCTTAGGAACAGTGAATCAGATATTCAATGATGTAACTTCATACAGTTTACATTGGAGTGAATTGAAATATGCCAATTTAAACTTGATGAAGATCTGGCACAGCAGCTGACTGAATTTCACTCAGCTTAAAGCATACAACTGCTGCATCCCAAAGACTTCCCCAGTCTATATCAAAGGTTTTAAAGCAGACATCTCCTGAATAGCAATTGCACAGTTTAAAAACTGAGACAAAATTATTCACACTCTGTGCACTACCATGCAAAATTCTACAAATTAGCCATAACCTAGTGCATTTGGGATATTAAAGTTCCTGTTTCAGTGTTTCCTTTTTTAATCACTAGTTGATTTCAAAAATAATAAAAAAATATAGATGTATATTATTATTATTTCAAGTTTTAAAGCTTTGGAAAAAAGCTCTCCCATAATGAATCTCCCAGAGATATCCACATAATTTTGTTGATTAAAAGATTCAATATGTGAAATAAGATTTTTAACTTGTGGAACAACATTATTTTATTTTGCATTGTGTACAAATGCAGTCCTACCTACTGCATGCTGCAGCTATTAACAGGCATAGCATTTTTCAGCTGAGATTTAAACTGAGGTAAAAGTAAGGTTCAAGTACAAGTCAATTAGCTGCTCATGACTTCTTACATTTCATGTCTGAATCAGGTTGCCCTCAGACGAAGTCACACCCATGCCTTCTTCCAACCATCCCAGTTTTATCAATCTCTCTCTGTCTCTTATATTTTCTTACTTGCCCTTGCCTCTCCTTGACTGCGTGTCCTGCTGTGACAGACCAGCTTTCTACAATCACATGGTTCTTACACTATTGGACTAGGGAGAAAATCAAAGTGACTTTTATGCTTCCAGCACATAAATGTCTATTAATTTGTAATTAACTAAATCTATAGTTGTACGTCTAGACAGAATGAAGTCTTGTAACCAATAGTTATTATAAATTGTAAGATGCCACTTACAGCTCTTTTTTACCCTGCTGCTTTTGTAATGATTTTCCTAAGTTGCAATCATTAAAAAGTCTTTAAAAAGGTCATGAAGTACTAATTACACTTTTGTTTATAAACCATACACAAAATACAGAATAACTAAATATATATTCTGTTGCAAAGAATTCTTCTTCACTACAGAAGTACCTTATTGGAAACTAATAAATACTGAATAACTATATCCACATGTATATTTTCTATACACACAATAGACATAGAACAGTTTAAAAAAACATGACTTTCAGATCTTGATACAAAAATGGCATTACAGTATACTCTGAAGAGGAAGCATAAAAACAGACCCTCCAAAAATTACATAGAAAATTATTTCCATTTTATTTCAAAATTTACTTAACTAGATTATGCTTTCTTTATTCATGAAGATACCTAATACTATCCTTAACAGTATGTCCTCGGTCTTCAAACACATTTTGTAACCCTACAGCAGTCACTACACATCAACCAAATACCACAAATGTTATCCTCAAGTATATTTATCAGTTTCTCCCAGAAAAGAAGAGTAGAAATTTTAAAATAATTGGCTCTAATTGGGTCTTTACTACAGGATTGTGTGGATTAAGAACTATGTTGCTGTTTTTCCTTTATGCAGCATTATGGATGAATACATTTTATAGGGTTTTTTAAACTATTTTCTGTATTGTAAGCATATTGAATGTAACAGATACGGAACGTAACAGATACTCATTCTTTATTTGGGATAGAAAATAAAGGTAGAGGGGAGAACTGTAGTAAACATTTACAAGTTGAGACTACACTTTCCCCAAAGTATAATTGGTTTATCAAGTTAAATCCAGATTTTGAGTATAGCTTCATTGAAAGCATTTGTATCTTGCCTACACTGCTTTTCCCCTCAATTTTCTTAAAGTCAAAAAAAGAAATGTTATCAGATGCTCTTATGAGCAGTGTTTACTGCAATAAATACGAAATTGAAGAGATGTTTGCACTGCCAAGTTGAGTTCTTTTGTAGGTGTTGAGCAAATAAAATAACTTCAGTGGAACTCTGTTTGTTTTGTGTCTCTATTTCTCTATGTTGCTAATTATTTCCCTATAAAAAAATACTGTGCATGAAATAGTGTAGTGTCTAGAAACTCTTTGAAAGTATACTTTTTTCTCTGTTCAACATATAAGATTTAAATATTACAAGGAGCATTTTGTTAAATGTTTATCTAAATGCAGACTTTGGTAGCGTATATAAATAAAAAGGTACATAGCAATTAAAAAAAAAAAAGCAAACCAGCAAAAAGGGAAAAAAAAACAACAGTAGTTAGAACTGTCCGAAGTCACCCAAGTAATAATGTTTTGCTGAACTTGGGTAAGATTTATCTTATCTATCTTGGATAACTACTGTGGAGACTTCTACCTAGTAACCAGCATTTCCTTGGCTAGCTTGGGCAACCTGCGGTCAGTGTGCTGCATCTAGTGACCCTGTTTGGAGGAACGTCACTCTCTCGGGGTGTCGCTCAGGAAGCTCGAGCATCTAATTTACGACTGAGGATTCCCTTAGAAGGCAAAGCATCTGAGACTTAAGAGCAGGTAAACTCAGCATTGAAGCTTTAACTCTTTTTCTAGATCTAGCCAGAAGTCTTTCAATTAAGAACCAAATGAGGATGCCATTTTAAAGGCATCTGTTTATAAAGTTTACATTTTTCAAGTAGCCTATGTACATCCTTCACTGTAGATGAAATACACTAATAGCAATATTAATCCATGAAGTAAACATTTATTTATAAAGACCCCTGACTATCTCCTTAAGACTCTCTCATCAAATTGATTTTAAAGAGTAAAACCAAAATATTTCATAGCGTTAGCAATAGGACTTTTAGAATCTGAGGAATAAATAATAAAAAAATAAGGTAAAAACGAAAAGCATTAGGAAAGATTTCCCACCCAGTACACACCAATATAGCTATAAAGTGGAGAGAGTAGGGAAGTTACTTCAAAACTTACTGAAAAGCCTTTAAAAGCCTATATTTAAGTATCAAGTATTTTCTTTTTTGTCTTTTACTATCCTTTGGAATATAAAACTAGGTCAAGTTTAAAAAAGTTAGGAAAATTATTACCTGAGAATAATCTTCTGAATTCGAGTGTCTCCCACTTGGACTTATATCCACATTACTGTCATTTACATTTTCATCACTTTCAGTAACAGAAGGGAGACAGGATAGGGAACGAAATCCTTTTTTGATGGTAGACTGTGGAAAGTGGCTAAATAATAAAAGAAAACTCAAACATTTTAATCCATACATTTACTTTCAAATGACAGTCTTCATAACTACTATTCTTAACAGAATTTTGTCAAAATAATTTGTGCCTCCTTTATTTTGACAGCTTAGTATGGCAGCACAAAATCTATATCTACATATATTATCATTACTGGCTTGGCACTACATGCATATCTACGCTCAAAAGACCCGAACTGTTGCCCTCTTAACTAACCCCCAAAAAACGAAAACCCAAGTCACTTGAGGAAAACTAGATGATAACACCAGTAGTGAATAAATGTCTATGGCCCCTAGACAAGGGAAAAATTTATAATATGCATTACTTAAAGAGAGGTAGGGCAAAAAAAAGTGGTTTTTGTCAGAACAGTTTTTTGTCTTTTCCCTCAAAATAGGTCTCCATAGCTACCAGACAGCTAAAACACACGATAACCAAGGAAACCTGTGCAAGGCCTATTCTGGCTATAGTAAAAGAAGACTTTGTTGCTACCTTGAGTGAAGGCAGAAGTAAAAACTGATGGACATACAAATAACTCTTCGCTTGTTAAGAGAACTAGGCGAACAAGATCAAAACAATGCTGTACACATGCCAGTTAGACATAAATATCTAATTGTGTTATTGCAGCAATAAAAAACAGAGAAAAATGTAAGCATGTGTTATCTAACCCCCTTCTTAGGGATTGAGATAATGAAATATCACGATCTTTAGCAGTAACACAGTCACAATTATCTTCCCTTTGAGTGTTTCAAAATATTTTATTAGAATAAAAGCAAAAGATTAAAAACAGTTTCAGTCCCAATTGTGTATCTAAGTCCCTTATCTTATTTAGGCAGCTAAGTTACTTTAATGAAATGCTAATACTTGCTATATATTTTTGTTGACTACCTGTTAATTAAATCACAAGAGATTAAATTAGCTGATTGTCATGGAAACTTAGCACATTAAATAAACTGTCCTTGACAAAATGGGGTAAGTTGACCATGAAACAATCTATTAAATACAAAAATCCCAATATAAAATATGCTAACATGCAAATACCGCAATATCTTAATTATTATTCTCTCATTCTTTTAATAACCTATTAATAGATATTGGTTAGAGCATTTTTATGTATTTCTAATCCTGCTATTTGAAAACAAACAATAATTAATTACATGCATTTTTAACCAGTAAAACGCAACTGTATCACCAAAGCTATGATTTTCCCAGAATATTCCAAGGTCATTCTTCCATGGACAAATATTGCTGTTCAAAAAAAAAAAAAAAAAAAAAAAATCTAACTAGCTTATTATCAACCCATCCAACCACGATGATCAAAATGCAGAACATGTCAAGTATGTAATTTATTCAGTTTACTTAGAGATGACATAACAAAAGGTGTACACACCTTAAAAAAATACACACACCTCCAACAATTTACAAATTGTTGTTGGACTCAGGCATGAGAAAAGAAATATCCTCCAAAATAACATGAACCTTTTGGCGCTCACTTTGGTATGTGATACGTATGGTATGTGACACATTCAATGCTTCCTCTGTCAGGAGTTCAGTCAGAATAAAAGAGAGGAGATTAATAATTCTAGCAGGGGCCTAACAAATGTTCATGTCATAAACTGAAACCTGACAGCAATGTAATATGCAGTGGGTCACAGTGAAAGAACAAGGCCCTAATACACCTAATGGTAATACTTCTTTTCTTGTCAGTGAGCAAGTATTATGCTGAACATTGAATATTGACTAGAAGTGGCGTATACATCAATTTCTGAAACTTCTTCTTTAAGACACCCTGTTTAAATACCCTGGTTTTCAAGGGTTTACAGGACTTCCAAAGAGCCTTAACACAAGGAATTTATACAAAGTCACGTTTTGAGCATGAGCTGCTTCACCTGCACTCTCAGGCTTCTTGTAACAACTATAATGAACAGAGAACAGCCTGTTCTACTCATAAACGTTAACATCCATTGTTCTGTGCCAAATATGTGATGCCCATGAAAGTACTGACTGGCCAGTCAATGACTTCCTTGTTATGTGCAAGGATTGAAAAAGACCAATCATTTGAGGAAAAAATTGGAAGATATCAAAGAATATTCCTATCTCTGGTGGAAGTGATCTATTTAATATTCTGCATCTTCAGACCCACTGAGGAGGGAAACTGGCAAAGTGTTTTTGCCTGACAGAGCTTCCCGCCCTTCAATGTTGCATGCCCTGAGAAGCGTGCATCCAAACAGGGGACTGTCCGCACAGGGTTTGACAAGTAGGAACCCACCCTTCAGGTGTGTGCATGCCTGTGTGCATCCAGCGTGTAGATTAGCCAATTGTAGGGAGCAGCATATAAAGCTTAGAGCATCCCAACTTGCATCTCCAACAGCAGGTGCGTGCAAGCAGAAGAACCTGCACTCCCAAAAGAGAAGGCGTGCTTGTAACCCAGAATGCCAGAAGGATGCGTGTAATTGCATGTGCATGTCTCTGTGTGCGTGATTAGAAATTCTCGAGATTAGTTACAGAAAGTTGTTCAGAAGTTTGTATGCATTTATTAACATTTTGTAAGCGTCTATTATAGTGGTTTATCTGTTGTATTGCTGATATTTGTCTTCAATGTATTCACTGATTGCCAATTAATTGTGTGACATCAATAGAACAATAGAGCGTTCTGATCCTGATGTGCTTAAACTACATGAATTAAGCAGTTTTGCCCTGTGACACAAGTAAACAGAAGCCATTGTGCTTTCACAGTGAAATGGACTATCAATAGGATGTTAAGGCTGAATCCACATTGAATACTTACATGTCTGTGGGTATTGTGATAAGATTCAATTTGTAATTCAAAAATACACTAGCAATCTCAACATGTTCTTCAGGTTTCTTTACCACAATCTCTGGAAAAAAGCAGCAACTTTTAAATTATATATTCATAATAAATATTTAATACTATAATTTTGACACATACTTTCCATAGTGGATTTATCACTCCTAAATAATTCCATTCTCCAAGTATCATTGCATACACTTGAATGGAAGAGAACAACCAGGGATGGCTTAATGACATACCATGAAAAAATTAACACTCTGATCCTCAGCCTGCAAGGTGTTAAGAGTTCTTAAGCCATATGCAAGGTTATCCAAGGTAGCTCAGAATGACTATGTCAGCACATTCTGCCTTTGCTAATTTCCTCTCTTTCTGATGCCAGTATATTTTCCTAGCATACCTGTAACGCTTTCACATTCACGCTGTCTCATATCAGGCATTTAACTCCATTATGCAGTACGGACAAGCCCTAGAAAAAGTTTACCCCTAAAACTATGAGTTGTTGTAGCAGGACTAGTCACATACTTTAAAGGTTTAAAAGGTGTTCAGAAGCTTTCATGGCTTTTCATCAGAGAGCTCCTGTGTTGCTTTGATAACACTCCCTCTTCATTTTCTCCAGTAGAGTAGAGTGCTTTTTCAGAGATAAATTAAGACACTTCTCAAACATTTAAGAAATAATAGGGCTAAGGGGAAGTAATGCAAAATTGGCAAAAAAAAAAAAAAAAAAAAAAAAAAAGAGAGAGAAAGAGTAATCCCTAGGTAAGTTATATGGAAATTAAGCTAACAGATGATAAGTAGGGCTCTGAAAATGTTTATAATAATTAAAATACAATTACAAATTTCTTTTGGAGGTTTGAGTAGACAAACCTTGAGGTTCAGATGTCACAACAGTCTCCTTTTTCTGACGGAAAAGCTTCCAACGAGGAACTGGTGGTGGTTCCGGCGGTGCTACCAGAGGACAGGACCTAGTTCTAGTAATCAGGACAGGATGGCTATATACGTGGGAAAGCCCATATTGCCTCAGCTTCTCTGAAGAATCAGCCTACGAAACATGGAAGGATACTCTCACTGGGGTCAGCTCTCATTTCTCATTTTATCTCTCTCTTGAAAAAAGAACAGTATGCACGCAAAAGCATCTAACAGCTTGGATAACAAATGAAACAAAAATCATTCACCTGACAAGGCTATCCAAACCCATTCTAATTAGGATTTGATATTCAGCAGAAAAAGTATAATTGAATACTTGGAAGTGTTTACATAGATTTTACTTTTCATAATAGATTCATCACTTCTTTCAACTTATTTATGTAACCATATTCTTTTATGTGCTTCAGAAACACATATAAGAGAAGCAGAATGAAAATGTAAGAAAGTAACAGTGACAACATTTTGTTTAAAAAAAAACATTTAAAAATACTTTTACTCAGGAAAAAGTCCTTACTTCATGCTGAATTTATAAAGCGGTAGAATTCTCAAAGCAACTGGTCTTTTAGATAACTTGTGAAATCTCCGTAATGTAGTATGTCTTTGAACCAATACATCATTAAAGTTAAGATTTTTATCTGTTGGCTAATTTAGAAAACACATTAAAGGCACTACGGTTGACCTATATACCAAAGCCCTTAGCAATAGACTTAAGAGCAATTTTAGATGTGGACATTGAGTGGTGCTCTTCCCATTAAAATAATAATACTCCAGTACTCAACATTTTTCACTATTGAAAGTTCTGTTACAAGATTTGTGCATCCTTTTTATTTTAAAAATACATCTTCTTTTGCTTGCTAAATAAATCACCCATAACTTATTTCTTTAACTTGTTCATCGGCAAGTCTCTGATTGCTCCTGCTCATTGTAAAATGTTCCTGAGGTTCTATGATTACAAACTGCAAAGAATGTAGTTGTGGTTATTTAAAGGGAGACGATCAAATTAAACACATTAAGGTACACAAACAATATATCAGCTTCATTTGATAACACCTCTGAATTTATAAAGATATATTACAGGAGTGGTGACTGGGTACACACATATTCAAACAACTTAAAAATGCAAGTCAAACCTCTGAGATTATAAAGGATTTTGAAGATGATCAACTAGGTGCCATAAAGGAGAACTTGTCATCTGCTGAGTAGGAAACAGACTTGAATGACTCAACTATTGATTTTTTTTCATTTTATTTGAGCAAACTTAAGACAATTAAATTCAAGCCACATCAATTCAAGGAAATTGATTTGTACACAGTAGAAAGTACAGCAAGAAAGGGATACTGCAAAAATTCGGGAGGGAAATTCTGGCACAACTGCAGCCAATGACAAAGTTTCCTCCAAATTTAGGCAGCAGTTCTTATCCCAAACAATGAATCCACTCTTCCAAGATTTAATTATTTATATTGATGTAGTATTTCTCAGCCCCCAAAGAAAGCTTGAATATGGGCTTTTTTAACTGAGGCCCACAAGAAATCCACTACACTTCTATATTTAATTTCTGTCAACTTCCATTTTTCTATCAGTCTTTACTAAAATGCTTTTTTAGACGTATAGATTCATCTGCCTCATCCTATTTGGTCTGCCATGCCTCTTCTTCAGTAATCTCTGTACCCTAACAGACTGAAGCCAAGTTTCAGACCCAAGGCCTTAGGTGGCAGGAAAGATATAAGCCTATGTCACCATTTCCCCTTTGCTTTTTGATGACTCGTATTGCTTGTTATTAGCAAAGAGACAGTATTGTTTGAGACCTAAAATTAATATAAATTAAAATAAAATCACAGATAACAAGCTAGTCTTCAGAACAGCAGAAAATGCACAGAACATTATTTAAAAAGAAAATAGTGCAAGAATTAGGAGCTGTAAAGCATAACACCTGCAAACCTTTTCTGGAAATTTCTTTATTTTATTAAGCCTATCAGTTTTATGAGAAGGCAGATTAAATGTTAATGTTCAAATTATGATTAATATAATTTAAATGTACAAAAATTAAACCTAATTAATAACCAACTCAAGAAAGCCTCCTTTGGCGTTATAAATAGCTTTCTGTAGAGTGTGAGTGACTAAGTGGAAATTTAAGCATTGTTTTTACCCCTGCTGCATGAAGTGCTACACCCTCTCCATCTGCTTTCACCAGTTACAACGCTAATGATAGAAATCGATATAAACATGCTATTTCTTATAGAACAACATATCAGAAAATGTATATTGGAGAAGTCATTAATTGTAGTCTGAAAAAAAAAATTAAATTCATGTTTTTCAAGTAGACCTTAAAATAATTGGTCTTTCCATTCAGAAGTATCTCATCATGATGAATTTTCTAGTCCAAATCTAGCCTCTCCCAGGAGACTTCAGCTTCTGGGATCCAGAGGAAAGTGGAATAAAACCACTCACTTTGGCAGGGCTGTGGCAGAAAAATGCATGATCAGAATACAAAAGTTCCAAAATACAAATTTAACTGATAGTCATTACCTGGTGACTGTTTCACTATGCTACTTCTATTCTTTCTGTTACAATATAGTTCCTACGAAATGAAACACCCTGATAATAAAATATGTAATGCTTTCCTGTCCTGAGAGCACAGAATCTTACCATCTGCCCTAATGAAAAAATATCCTCTTCAAACAAATGCAGCGGTATACAGACAGCGTACACGGCCATTTCTGGCTGGGTTGGCACGGAAGATTCTACAGAGAAAACATTAACATGGTTTAGAACAGAGTAAACAGTAAATTAATGTTGTTGTACCTCACCCTAAATTATTTTGCTTTCTCTGCCTTATTTTTATTATTGTTTTCTTTGTCTGACTCTCTTATTTATGCCAAAACAAGAGTGCACTGTAAAGCACTCGGAAGAGAAGCCATGGATGGAAGAACACATTGTTTTTTAATCCTTGCCTATTAGACCATCAACAGCTTTTGCATATTTCTTTTCTTTTACAGAAATGAATAGCAGAAACTACAACTTAGAAACGCAACAGGTCAGAGGTAGCTCTCACCATTGGTTTTTTCGATTTTCTTCAAATTTTAAAAATACTAGTTACTAGCATGAGGAACACAATACGCATCATCTGGGTAGATGAAGTAAAAAAGTACTGATTGGCCAGCACTAGCTAAAGGCTTCTTGCCAGTGAAAGAGAAATTTGATCTTCCAACAAAAGGGTCAAAAGCCTGGTTCTGGCCACTTCTGCCAAGAGATATGAAGATTGAGACAAGCAGTTTGAGAAACAGAGAGCTCATAAACCAGGGTTACTGCCCTCTACTTCTGTCAAAGAGATGGAAAACACGGAGATGATGATGGCTGCTTCAGAAAGCGTTAGGGGGTGACCCCATAGTTCTTATGCCACGTGCCTTATGGAAGCTTATTTTCCTGTACTTCTGCCATAGGCAAGGCATAAAAGCAGGGGCACGTTCACTTTGATACCCCTAGAAATCTGTTGCACTAGGCAACCATGCATTCATCTCATACCTGTATCTGAGAAAAAAGGCATTGTTAATTCCTGAAAGATGAAGAGAAACCAAGGCTGTCTGGCTGACAGGCAGTTCACTCAGCTGTAGGCAAATTAAAAGTCTAAAAAAATATAATTCTAGGTCTGTGGTTTGACCTAAAAGTCAGCTCAAAAAGAAGGACATCTATTTCTCTCTATTTTTCCTTTGTTGTTTAAGAAAGCATGTGAAGACAGGACTTCAGCACACAGATTGTAACACCTATTTTTTTTCAGAGTGTTTTGTCTTTGTTCCCTTCAGCTCCACCTCAAATATAGGATAATTGCTTCCTAGTTTTACCTGTGTTTAGTGAGTGTTCAACGGGAAGTTGTTCTAAAAATAGATATTTTTTGTGAAATGGAATAAAAAAATGCTGTCTGCATACAAAGAATAAAAAGGGAAAGGAAAAGGAGACAGATATCCCAGCAAGTGGCTGGAAGATACATTTATCAGACTTTAAAATGCATTTACTTAGAAGGTATGCAAGGCTTTTTTCTTAAAGCAGTAAGATATCTCTGCATTTTAAATATTCTTCCATAAATTCAACTTCTCAATTAAATATAAACTGATGGTAAATCAGAGTTACTTTCCAGTGGATTCTTAATATTTCTCACTGTAGGCTTGTGATTCCCTTGTTAACCACAGCTCTCATTTTAGCTGTGGGTTTCAACTTATTCGAAAGCAAGGCTACAATCTAGGTTTGATCTTAGTCGCTACTGAAAAATCTGATCTGTTACAAATACAGCACTAGTAGTAGTGATTTTACAGAACATTACAGAACAGTATGTGCCACAAGGCACACCGATCTCATTCCGTGTGAGAAGTATTTTTCAAATAAAAGTATTTAATGGAATATCAGGTGGAATATAAAGCTGTCATACTCAGTCCAGATGGATTGCGAAATAAAACTTCTGCAGGGCAGACAATAAACAGTAATGAACAATTTATTAGAGCATGGAAATGATTAACTAGGCACACTATATTCACTTAAACAATACTATTACAATCCTAGAAAGATTTTGAACATTATACCAGTACCTTTTAACAATATTATTTGATTTTTTTTTCACTGTACAAAAGATGAGGAGGATATATGCAAATTATTTGCCACCAACTGTACTGTTGATTAGTGTGAATTTAGCATCTGGGGAAACTAGTTAAAACCAATAGCCTTGATAAAACTGTACGATTAGATGAAAAATGTTATGACATACGGTACAACAAAACAGCTAGATGCAGTAAAGTCAATTATTTATGTCCATCAGTGTGGATTTAAGAATTCTGCAGTGCTTTGTTAAAGATTTCTGAATCCTTGTAGCTGCTTATGTTTCACACTTACAGCTTTGCTTACAGAGAACAAACCTGAACAAACATTTCAGTCCCTGGGAAAAGGGAAAGTATCGTTTGAATTGATCATGTAATATCTATATTTAGCCACTTAAAAAGAAAGGCCAAGAATGAAAATTGTTGGGTTTAATAGTTCTTAACTGTTTTTATTAAAAAAAAATCATAGGTTTTGAAGACTCGCAAAGAATTTTCTCACTATATCTTAATGTATCTCTTAAATATTTATTTGTCAAACAAGAGCTGATGATGAGTTTTAACTTTCCAAAACACTTCAGTTTGCTTTCAGTAGCCGTCTTGTCAGGCCTGCATCTCATGTTAACCTCTGCTGTTGTGTTAGGTATGGATTAGCTTTGCCTATTGGGAGGTATTTTTTTAGTCTTCAGAAAAATTACAATTGTGCTTTTCCAAATTTACATAAATATTGCAGAATAATAATATGCATTTGAAAAACCAGAGCAAAATATTAGGCTCTGGTCCCTACTTGTAAGTGAAAACTCTTTTGAATAGGCAGAAGGAAAATGGAAAGTGCTTTACAGTTAGGTGTTACGTATCTCATTGACTCTGATGGTTAACGTTACAGATCTACTTGTATGACTTCAGAAATTTTTGAACATAATAATAATAATAACCTCCCAACACTTCTGTGACATAGAAAATACTATTATTTCTAATTACGAAACTGGTATCAAGGCATAATGAGACTTAACAAAAATAAATGCCTGGTTTGTAGAACAAACTCCCGAATTCCTGGCTAGTGCCCTCTCCAGTAGAATAGTATTCCCTTTCCAGCATTTCAGAAATTATTAGGAAAATCATTAGTCTAGAAACATAAATAGAAAGTGGAGTGGTGGCTTTTTATAGAAACAAGTAGCTCATATCACATCATGTCGTGTCGTGTCATATCATATCATATCATCACAAAAACTCTTTATGGAATGAATGGACTCCCTAGGTATGAAAGGAGAAATAGCTACTAGAAAAAAAGGCCAATGAGTGGAAAAGTGCAGACTGCGTGCTAAAAAAGGCCCGAATGAACATACGAATTGTTTACAAAAGCTTCCTGAGGATTGGCTGGCTGATAAGGCACTGGACCCAAGAGCTGGTTGCTCTCAGTAAGAGCCCTGACTGATCAGGTGAAGGGCTTATTATTCTGCTGGATCCACACAGTAGGATGAATAGAGAACAGGTTCAATGCTTCAAGGATCCTGCAGCTATTTCTGTATTTGGGGGGTGCAGCAGGCATTGATCTGAGTGCACAAGTGATTCAGAACTGTATTTATATATTTGCAATGGGTCTGGCTGAGATGGACCTAACTTTCTTCAGAGCAGCCCATATAGTGCTATGTTTTAGATATGTGACGAAAAGCATGTTGATAACACACCAAGGTGTCAGATATTGCTGAGCTGAGCTCACGTAGCATTAAATCCCTCTGTTTCTCACTCTGCTGCCCCAGCAAGATTCTCTGCCCTATCCCACTGGTGTGGAGAGAGCAAGCAACCAGACAGCATCAATCCACCACTACATTGTAACTCACACAAAATCAAAAGCCTGTAAGAGAAGTTTCCAAATACTTCGCAGTAACTGGTATGTCAATGCGTATGAAACTAAACAAGGTAATGAATACACAACACAATGAATACAAAAGGTTTTGCCATTTTAGAAGTAAAATATAAATGATATCAAGCGCAGTTAAATTCCTCTTTAGAAATAATTCATATTTACCACAGAAAGAAGAACAATTCCCTCACACTCAACAGGTAGAGTGAAAACTTGCAGTAGGAAAATAAGCACTTTTATGGTGCAGGAAATGAAATAGTATTCAAGACACTTACATTAAAAAAAAAAAAAAAAAGAAAACAGAAGAAAAAGCTGTTGCAGTAAGTAAAATCATTGTTACAAAATTCCCAAGAACAATTCAGAAACTTTTTACAACTACTGCCTCTGGAGTCTTAATTTGAACCTAGCCCTAGTTTCAGATCTTACTTTATGCACAACAATGACTCCACTGTCCTGGGCCACTGTCTGCAGATCATCTGTCTCAAAAAGTATGCACGCTTTCTCTTGTGGCTACAATCTCACAACAAAAATGCATTTTCATTCAGTATTGTTTCAAATTGCAATTACCCTTTTTTTTTTTCCTTCCTTTCAGTGTAATAATCTTAAATTTGCTCCATACCTTAGAGCCTCCGACTTTCCAACCTCCACATTTACGGCTATTCATATTCTTATCAAGTTTATTAGTGAGATATGTACCCCTTACTGTTTTTCAGAACTCTTTTCTGGTTCAGACTTAGGATACCAGTTCTCTGACCGTTGCATTTGAGCCCTGAACTAATAATCTTTCTAAATAACCTCTTCACAGGCCACTAACTGACTTTCAGAGAACAGCATAAACTGTGCTTCAAATGGCAGAAAAAGATCAAGATGTCATGTAGTTCTTCATATGGAAACACTGCCTGATGATTTTTAATGCCCTTTCACTCATTACGCACAATTTCTAGAATGCATCACTTTGATCCTTCTGCTTTGCCTTTGCTTTCTTTTCCGCAAAATGTGCTTGAGTATTAATCATGTCCCTTATATTCATGTGAAATGCCTCATTTTCTATTCCACAACTACTACCACTAAAGCAAACCACGTTCCTGCAACACATTTTAAAATTTACTGCTGTTTAACTCCTTTAGTAGTATACAAGGTAGGAATGCAAATTAATATATTTGCTGATGACAAACATCAATATTGGTTTGATATAAATTAAAATTACTTAAACCACCAATTTTAATCAGGATTTAAATCAAGAAACAGGAATCTGATTTAGATAGTGAGTTTCATTCTTGTTACACATTTTTACTTCGTAGTTATTTCCCCAAAAGAAAGATGCTCTACCTATTCTTACCTATTGATTTGCAACTAGATAATATTCCCCTTAATAAATACGTTTCCTTCTGCTTTTCATATGGAAATGCTACATGTATGCAACTATAAGCAATGACAAAAGCGAATCAGCTTAATGTACATTTATGAAGACTTTTTCTACTTTATGGTAGTAAGCACGATATTTCTTTTTGACTGATTAGTTGACCGATTTGTATTTACTTGTGGTTTATTTAAACTGTATTAAAAAAAAATAAATTCAAAGGCACAAAGCAAGAATTTATTTAATTTTTATGCTATCATGAATGTATCAATACAAAAAATAAATTAATCAAAATATATTTCTAGGATAAAGGAAAAAAATTCATTAAACAATTAAACACTGAAGGGAACTCTAATGAATATTTCTGGCCCCCTTTCCCCATTGCCCTTCAACAAAGAAGCATTCCTGGTTTTTTACAATCACAGTTTACTGAATGAAGTAGATATTGAGCTATTCTTAATATAAGTTACAAGATTTTAACAGGTTAGAATGACTTCAGTCTGTAATGCAGCCTGTAAAGAACTGCAATTTTTTAAAAAATTAGTATATTTAACCTCCCCACAATTAAGTTCAAAAACAAATAAAAGCAAAGCCCTTTGCTTCATGTATATGTCCTGTTCTTATTTTCAGCTTCAAAAGACTAGGACTTACTTGCAGTTAAGGCCTGAAGAGAACGGTGGGCTTCCGGCAATGTCTGCGAAGACTGACGTGCTAACTTGGCTTTTTCTTTTTCTCCTTCTCTGATTTTCTTCTTCCCAATTTCTTTCTGCTCTGCTTTTTCTATTAAACAAAATAAAGATTAAATATTTTTCTTTTTCAGATCATTTTTTCAGATCTTTTTCAGTCATACTTTGTAAATGCTTTAACGACATTTTAGATAAATTAAAAAAAAAAAATCAACCACAAACTATTCCAAGTCAGAAGAGTTGAGATACAATAGAGAACTAATGTAATTCAGTTGAAGAAAAATGAAAAAAGAAAATGTCTTAAGATATAAACGCAGATTTACTGAGAAGGGGCCAGGAAGGCTTCGGTCCCACCTTCCAGTTAATGCACAACTCTCATGTACTACTTTAATGTTTGGAATTCCTGAATGCCTGGCACTGTGTCAAATATCTTCTTCATGTCCTTGCTCCTGTGCATTAGTAATTTACAAAAAAATCTAACATAGATAACATTCCCAATGGACATGGAAGAAGAAAGTCTCACACAATAAGAACCTTCTTTCAAGCCTTAGAAATTTGACTATAGGAAAATACATTCCTAATGAAAAAAATCCCAAACCTTAATAGTGTATGTGAACAGAGCTTTTAGCCTCAGAATTGGAGATTACAGAGCTGCATTGTAAAATAATGTTTTCCTGATTCTTAGCCATTTCACTTACTAATAGAATTTCTAAGTCTTAGGCAGGGTTAAATTTACAAAATTTTTTGGGAATAAATTGCAGAACCTTTTTGTATGAATGACAGTGCTGTTCTCAGTAGCTGCATCCCTGTACGTGTTCATTCCAAACTCTGAAATATCTACTATTCTGCTGTGTGGGTCATAAAATGATGGCAATAATTCCTAAGAAAAGAGGATACCCCCTCAGCCAGGTGTTTTCTAATATTTTTACAACACTTTTGACACTAGGACTTAGTATTTGGTAGTCAAAGTCGGGAAGGCAGGGCTTGTTTTGAAAATCTAGGAATAAATAGAAATTTTAGTATATGTATTGTACCTTCCAAAGATATTAGAAGTGTTGTGAAGTTGCATCCATGTTTTCAAGTTAAAAACAGCAACTAATAAAACTGTCTCAAATATAAACATTGAAGAATAATATATTAGAACAAATAAGTTTCTAAACCTAAGTTTTTTCATTTAAATGTAAATAGGATTAGCACCTCTTGAAGAAAATTAATACCTATACCTAGTAGCATAAACAGAAAAGTTGCTATAAATAAAAATGCAGGTAACCATTAGAATGTACTTGTCAGAACCCTCTGCGGGTAATCACAGTTTGTAATACCCATTATGAATTGCATAATTTATTGATGGTCAGAGTAGTGTTGCCTTTGGGGAAACTGTAACCTCTCTGATTGTTATCCCTCTGCAAGGAACCAGTCTTCAGAGAAATGGCTGTGACACAGAGCAGAAAAAATCTGCCATAAAACGAAGCTGTTTTCATAAAATAAGAGACTAGTACTACTTCTAATGAGATCTATAGTTAAACCAAAACTTTCTAAAATTTAAACCATTGCAACATGTCCAGTGAAACAACAACAAACCCACAGACTTGCATGTGGCATAATAAAGACATATAAATTCTTTATTGATGCTCGGCCTACAAAGATAACACTACCTAAAATTACAGACCTTTGCCAATTTTATCAGCTTTCTCTGCTTTCTCAGGTTTATCCAACTGCTTTTTCACAGATAAAACTTTGGTCTCTTGAGGTTTTGTATCTGACTGATGAATATCAAGTTCTGAAATTTTCTTATTTGGTAACTTGAATTCTGGCACAATCTCCTTCAAAAAGCCCCAGACTTTGTCCAAGTATCCAGGCCTTTAAAAAAAACGAGCACACGTATATGTCAATGATAATGGTATATAACCATATAGAAAAGAAAGGGCGGCTTTCATTTAGACAACACTATACTACAACTCACAGTCCAACTCTTAGAAAAGCTACTGGGTTATTTTAGTAAATAAAACACACTTGCCTGATTTTGTGTTGCAGCCGATTTGTTAACAGGCAGATTATGGACAGACCCATAAAGAAAGAGATGGTGGTTAGAGAAGCACATAAACAAAGCATCCTTTCTAAACCTTTTTTGGAGATAATAGTTGCAGCAGGGAAATTTGCAGACCTTTTTGCAGCTACAGCGTATAACAACTTGATTCTTCTCAAAGGTACTTCCAAACTAGGTTTTCCTAACTGTTTCAGCACAGGTAGTTCCATGCCTCTTCCACTGATTCCACCAGCTACAACGGCTCTTTGATATGACATGACAGTTGCAGCCATACTGATTCTCCACAGAAACTCAGTGATTCCAGAAATAATCTAAAACTGAATGAATCGTTCAGAGCCATGAATAAGCTTCATGCAAGCTAACTGCATGCCACCTCTCTTTTGAAAAAATAAAATAAAATAAAGCAATTGATTGTACAATGAGCTAAAGCCATCTGATACTACTATTGCAAAGACTACCTTGACCTTAGCAAGGCTTTTGACACTGTCTCCCATAACATCCTCATTAGGAAGCTGAGGAAGTATGGGCTAGATGAGGTGACAGTGAGGTGGATCGAGAGCTGGCTGAGCGACAGAACTCAGAGGGTTGTGATCAGCGGCACAGAGTCCAGTTGGAGGCCTGTAACGAGTGGTGTCCCTCAGGGGTCAATACTCGGACCAATTTTGTTCAATATATTCATTAATGACCTAGATGAGGGGACAGAGTGTATCCTCAGCAAGTTTGCTGATGATACCAAGATGAGAGGGGCGGCCGACACTCCAGAGGGCCGTGCTGCCATCCAGCGTGACCTGGACAGGCTGGAGAGCTGGGCAGAGAAGAACCTAATGAGGTTCAACAAAAGCAAGTGTAAGGTCCTGCACCTGGGAAGGAAGAATGCTAAGCACCAGTACAGGTTAGGGGCGGACATGCTGGGAAGCAGCTCTGAGGAGAAGGACCTGGGGGTCCTGGTAGACAGCAAATTATCCATGAGCCAGCAGTGTGTCCTTGTCGCCAAGAAGGCCAATGGCATCCTGGGCTGCATAGGGAAGACTGTGGCCAGTAGGTCGAGGGAGGTCATTCTCCCCCTCTACTCTGCACTGGTGAGGCCACAACTGGAGTATTGTGTCCAGTTTTGGGCTCCCCAGTTCAAGAGGGACAGGGAACTACTGGAGCGAGTCCAGCGTAGGGCAACCAAGATGATTATGGGACTGGAGCACCTCCCTTATGAGGAAAGGCTGAAAGAGCTGAGACTCTTTAGCCTGGAGAAGAGAAGGTTGAGGGGGGACCTGATTAATGTTTACAAGTATCTAAAGGGTGGGTTTAAGAAGGACGGAGCCAGGCTCTTTTCAATGGTTCCCAGTGACAGGACAAGGGGCAATGGGCACAAGCTAGAGCATAGGAAGTTCCGTTCAAATACACGGAAAAACTTCTTTACGGTGAGGGTGACAGAGCACTGGAACAGGCTGCCCAGGGAGGTTGTGGAGTCCCCTTCTCTGGAGATTTTCAAGACCCGCCTGGATGCAGCCCTGAGGGATGTGCTTTAGGCAATCCTGCTCTAGCAGGGGAGTTGGACTAGATCATCTCTAGAGGTCCCTTCCAACTCTGAAGATTCCGTGATTCTGTGATTCCGTGACTCTGTGGTATTCACATTTTCTTATTCCAGAATGTAATATGTTTGCAGTGAGTGCCAGAGTCATGAATGCTGTTTTTGCTGTTGCCATTGTAAAACTAACTACATAAAGAAAAAAATTTTAGGTTACATAGATTTCTAAGTCCATGGGCTAGATACACACTGCTGTAAGACACAAATGTATCAAAAACCTAAAGTGCAAGCATAGCTTGGGATATAAAAATTGCTGAAATAAGGGCTAAAATAGCCTTTAACTGAACTTATTTAATATTGAAATACTGTTACAAATAAACAATTAGATCTAAATAAATTATTTATAAACCAAGACTATTTGTTATCTATGTATTCGTTAAAAAGTATACATCAAAAGGCAAAAATTAAAAAAAAATTTCTAAATATTTAGTGCCTGCATTCTGGTCATTCTTTCACTAAAAAGATTGTCAAGATGGAAAATTAGAATGTCTGTTCTTCAAAACCACAAAATGGACTTAAAGGAAATGGACACAAAATGGACAAAACCACAAAACGGACACAAAGGAAACAAGAAAAATAGGTTGGAAATAAATGTATATCAACTGTTCCAATTTAAAAGGTGATAACACCATACTAGCTGAAGTTCATTACTTCCAAATTCATGATGTATAATTTCTATAGTACATTGAGATATAAAGTTACTATTATTATTAGCAGACATTTTGTATCTGTATAATAGATGAAACATAGGTTTCTCTAACCCTGTTTTCACCATGGTGTTTAATATTAGTTAAAAATAAACTAATTTTATAAAGAATAGTCATCAGCTTAACATGATAAATAGCTTTACAAGCTAAAAAGAAAAACATAATAAAGCTGCATTCCTTGAAGGCACATTTCTCAAGTGCCAGAAGTAAAAATCGTACACTTCTCAAAATTGATGCTGAAAGACTTCTAGGGCTCAGCTTTATTTTTGATAATGCCTTATAGAATTAAATATTAAGCAACTAATATGTAAATTATTTAATAGAAGAACTTACTGAAGAGGAATAACTTCCGGTATCCATCCAGTCAGTGCATGTAGAACTGTAAATTCCTCCAGCTCTCTTTTTCCAGTTTCATGTATACTGTAAGACAAAATCAGACATTATACAGAATTATAACATGTTCAACTCTCAGTAAAGTCTGTAGTCTACATTGCTTTCTGTAGGAGCAAGACCATACACAAACAGAATGGCATGCTGAAAAACAAGTCGGTTTTGCAATTTTAGGAGTTTTCCAACCCACTGCTGACTACTAGAATACAAAGTCAAATTTGCTTTTACACCTTTGCATCAGGCCTACTATTTTAGTGTTCCCTCCATAGTTTCAACATTGTTAGCAAGCATACTATGTATGCTTGCACATAGTAAAGCCTCTTATTGCAGGGTTGGAGGTGTGGGTTTGAAATCCCTCTCGCTGTAAGAGGGACATGAATATAGAACTTCCATTTCCTGAGCAGCTGCTCTAACTCCCAGGTTATTATGCAAAAGTTGGGTGTATTTCCAGTGTACCACACTCTGCTCTTTCAAACTGATACAGTCTCCTACTCCTACTCCTACTCCTACAGTGAAGAGATTTGTGTCTGTAGATCCTGAGAAGACCAAGGCTAAAGACGCCACCACTAGGCCATGACTAACCCTTGTGCACAGTATTTCAAACGCTTTTGTGTAAAAACAGATTCCTAATGGGCAGCTCTAGGCAAGTCCCCGGCCTGCGTGGAAGTACTTTAGATCACTCTTCCAACAAACATAATATGATCAGAACAGGGAGGCTTCACTACCCGGATCAGTGTTTTGAATTATTTCTGAAGCTTTGTCATTTAAACACTTGATTTTCATTGCTCATCTCATAGGAATCTATGGTGATAATCATTTGCACCGTGGGCCACCTTTACTTTCCAGGTCAGTTTTAGGGAAACAAATCACCACACAGCCCACAACAGTAGAACCATAGCGAAAGCATCAAAACTATCTTACAATACTCAATTTTCAATACTGGTTAAGTCAATACTAGTCAAGGCTGACAATTAAAACTTCATTAAATCTTCCTGGACATTTCCATTTGGCAGAAAACCTCATGGGAAGCATTTTAAGACAACAGACAAAGCAAACAGGGAAAGCATTCCAGTTTCTTCACAAAGTTTTTTCTGCATAAATGTACAAACATACATCTAAAAAGGAAACACTGCACCTTCTGTAGCCACAGAGGACCTTGCTTTACTGATTTTCTGTGTCAACTTTCATGAAAGTGTGCATTTATCATTACAAAATTTTTAGCAAAGTATATTTCCCACGTATACTAAAACAACTTTTTGCAAATTCCATGTGACTTCACAAAACAAACCAAAAGTGAGCTGACTAAACATACCTAGTATTTGCCAGCTTAATGATAGCTTTGGACAGCAACATTGGCCAGAGTTCAATTTGACAGGTTGTAGCTGGTAGTAACAAATTATCCTCTTCATTGAAAGGCATAGTGTCATCCACAATGATCTTTCTCCAGCATCCCTATGATGGGGGTGGAGAGGTGGAAGAAAGAAAACACTGAGTTTGTGGGCTGAAAACAGAATAGGTATATAAGAGAACTTTTAACATTTTCCTAAGAACCCAATTCTAAGCTAATTTGATTTACATTACAGATAGCTTTAAAAGAAGTTCTCATATCATATCTGTCTTCATAGTTGTATTAGTGCTATATTTATTACAGAGATTAATCTAATTGCAGCTATTTCCAAATGTATTTCCTCTCATATATGTAGTCCTCATGTGCATGCATTCATTGCTGTTTCTTCAGCTGCCATGACAGATGACCGAGAAACAGTAATGACTAAAAAAAGGCTTAACTAAGATATCGGTTTTGCAAATGCCTCTTTAATATCTTAGTCCGGAAAATACTTGTGATACAAGCAACCCCCTTGCTTCCCAAGACCTACCTGGGGATGATGGTTGCAGTGGCTAGTGTCCTGGAAAGCATTAAGATTTTATCTTATAAAACACTACAGGAAACAACACAAAAGGACTGAATGTAACAAATATCCATATTTCCCAGATAAGAAACAAACTGTGTTCAGTTTTGGGCCCCTCACTACAAGAAAGACATTGAGATTCTGGAGTGAGTCCAGAGAAGGGCAACAAAGCTGTTGAGGGGTCTGGAGAAGAAGTCTTACAAGGAGAGGTTGAGGGAGCTGGGGTTGTTCAACCTGCAGAAAAGGAGGCTGAGGGGAGACCTTATTGCTCTCTACAACTGCCTGAAAGGAGGGTGCAAAGAGGTGGGGGTCAGTCTCTTCTCACAAGTGACAGGACAAGAGGCAATGGCCTCAAGTTATGCCAGGGGAGGTTTAGATTGGATATCAGGGAAAGGGGATAACTTCACTGAAAGGGTTATCAAACATTGGAACAGGCTGCCCAGTGAAGTGGTGGAATTGCTACCCCTGGAGGTATTTAAAGACGGGTAGACATGGTGCTGAGGGGCATGGTTTAGTGTTTTGGTGGTGGTTTGGCAGTGTTAAATTGGTTGGACTCGATGATCTTAAAGGTCCCTGTCAACCTAGACAGTCTATGATTCTATGATTCTAAGTAAGACAAGATACTAATGTCTCCAATACCAGATATTTCATTAGTAAACTGAGCTAGTATCCCACAAAATAATCTTGCCTACCATTCTCCAAAAAAGTCTCTGTGCGAGTTATTAAGACAAAATGAGAGGCAAAGGAATTAGTGGGCCAATAGCAAGTACTTAGAATGACCAGATCACTAAAATTTTCACCATACTTTATCAGAGAGGGCAACATTACTGCTCTATGCTTGTAACTAAACTGTAACTTCAAACTGAAATGCCCATCAACTAACTCTACATGAGTTCTATAGGTTTCAGAAGAAAAGAAATTTAGGCCATATGGAAGAGAGACCCAAAAAGCATAAAATAGGTGAAGAGATTTGAGGATAAAAACTATTTGCTGACCCCCAAAACTAAATTTTTAAGATTTGCCAAGTTTGAAAAGGACCTAGTAAGTGAAATGATCACATCTTTCAGACTGCTGAAGCGTAATAGAGCGAGCAGTACAAGTTGGAAAGTAAAGGAAACGATTGAGAAGATACTTGGTTTTCTACAGCTCAGGACATTTTTTTTTTTAATTCAGAGTATTCTGTGCATGTAATTCTTAAGACAATAGTATTTTTTGCACATGTAGCACCATTAAAAAAATTTTGTCCTCCTCACCAATTGCTTGTCTTTTGTACTTAATAAATAATAGAATCCATATTGCAATTATTTTGCATCAGTGATAACCTTTTCATAGCGTTTCACTATTAACTCTAAAACCAATTATGCTGGTTTAAGGAGATAAGACACCAAGAGAAAGAAAGAAAAATATGTGGGGCAGGAGGGTTATGGATAGAAAAAGAAATCTATAGGTGAGAAAATGTGGAAAAAAAAGAAACAAATTCAATAAACCTAAAGAATGCAAAGCAAAAGCAGGATGTGGGGTAGAACTGAAAGAATATTGTGCCAATTATGTGAAAAATTATTATCCACAGATTTGATGTGGTGGACAACAATACCCTCAGGACTCAATACAGCATTTTACTGAAACCAGTTCATTATTCTTCCACTGTGCTTTCTTTTCCTTTTCATTTAATCTTCCACTTTCCTCTGTGAAATCTGTTTCTCCTCTATCTCTACTGATATTTGTCTTTTCTCATTTGCACATTTGCTTTAATCTCACACCGTTTGACCTTCTTTTTTCCCCCTGTTTTTCTTTCTGTGAAATACAGCTGTACAACCAGAGGAAAATAAATGAAATAAACCCAAAGGCCCAAAACAAAACAAAAACAAAAGTGACAAAGAAACTAAAACACCCTGATAACTCTCTTAACTGCTTTAAAGTGCAGTCTTTTTATCACGTGAATACACAACCTCTGCAACACTAAATTCACACACAGAATAATGTCCTCTGCTGAGGAACCTGGGCAACATCATTTTTGCCTTCTCAAACTCATGCAACTCGTATTCCCTATGTGAATATAAGCTATTCTGTATATGGAGGCAGTAGTAAGGGATGAGGAAAGTACAGGATTGTAAATCAGCTATGTGCTTCCCCTTACAGAAAAGTTAAGAGATTCTTCCAGTTTTAACTGCTTTCCTATTTCTTCCTCAGTGCTGGCTAGCTAACAAGTATCAATAGCAATCTGCATGAAACTTCCTTTTAAAATATTGTATTTGATCTATACTGTATTAAAACTGTAAATTCTTCTTAATACAAATACATGGTGTAGGATTATTTTAAAATACAATTAATATGCTCAGGGTTTTATTCCCTCTCAAGAGACACGTATAAAACTGCAACGTGCATAAGTGCAGCCATTCAAAAGCTCTCCCCAGCTTTCTCTGCATTTATGTTCATTCCAAAAGATGGACAGATTTATAAACAATTTACCAGGGTAATGGATAAGTAAAATAAATTCCTCCTTACTTTTATTCACAGGAAGTTTTTTGTACTATAACCATTGAAGTAATGGTTTGCAGTGTAGAAATAGAATATGAGCAATTTTCCAAGGGTCATGGAAGTGTTTGAGTAATTATTTTCTATTTGTAACTGTAGAGACTGCTGAGGTGTTTCTAAGTGACGTGCTCCATGCAACTGTGAGGCTCTCTCCACTCCTCCAATATGAAGCTTGGCCAGCTTATCCATCTGAGGCCCTGACCTGCTGCTGTGCCTCTCCAGGAGCACCATCTGCTGCAGATGTGATGCAAGTTCCTTCACTTTGAAGTTTCAAAAAACATTGTGAGATGGGAAGTTTGTGCCCTCTCCTTCTGTAGAGCGACACTAATTATCTCAAATAATGGTAAACTGGAGACTTGCCAGGAAGACCATTAGGAAAACAAACTCTCATCACTCTTCACCAAAATTACATATATATATTCTCTTCTTCTCCTCAGGTATATTTTTCTGTCTTGTATTGTTATGCATTTAAGAGTGTTGTCCTTGAGTATTGTGACCTGGACTGTTACATTCCATCTTCCAAATCCTTCCATTAACTACATCAGTGCTTTTCACAAACACAGCCCTCACAAAACCTCTTTCTCCCCAAATAGAAGAGTTTCATTGTTACACTTTTTGTTCTTTCTTTTGACTGTCTCCTATTGGCTGAGAACATTTTCTCAAGAGACCTCTTTTTTTTTCTTTTTTTTTTTTTTTACCATGGATCAAAAACAAAATGAAAAAAAAACCCTCCACCTCCAGTTTGTTCTTTCCTGATTTGCCTCTTCTCCTCTTGCATTTCCTTCAGTCTTTGGTGGTTCCATTTTACTGCATGAGGGTTTTTTCCATGCATATACATTAACAACATATTGTCCCAGAAAGCAAAATGAGCAATTTATTTTTAATGAGCAATTTATTTTTAATTACTTCATCACATTTTAAGGATATTAAGTTATGCTGAATATACCATTTCCCTCAAAAATTCTTTTAATGTTTAATTGTCTTTTCTTCTAATTAATTATACCATATTTTGGATTGAATTTATCTAAAGGCAAATTCTAGCTATTGGACCTTTTCGTATTTCACTAAGAAGTTCTCCACTAGGATTATCTTGTTTTCCATTTGTAATTAAACTATATGCAATACCTTTGTAACCTCTATTAAGTGGGAAGAGATACAAGTTAAACACATGCCAGTGTAAAGTCTAAATGGTGCTGAAACTTTGGAAAAGAATCCAGATGTCACCCTTTGGTTTTTGGTCCCATGACATACATTTTTGGAGAGCAGTCAAAGTTGAAGCAAAGTACTCACCATCCAATAAAGTTTCACTACGTATTTTCCATAGCTATTGTATAGTGGCATATGTCCCCTGGTAGCTTTACATAAGGCATAAATGTGTTCCCATGGTTTCCAAAAAAGTGTGGATGTTCCATTAGTTAAGGCCTTTTCATTATGTAACCTCCAGACTGCATAAATTTCAGTTATAATCCATCTCATGAGCTGACAACAGAGAAAAATAGAAAAAAGAAATTTTTCAACTTACATCTTTTAGAAAAATGAAATCAAGTTATATTATAATGATCAAATAATAAACAAAGATCCTGTTTTAAATGGAGAAGTGACATAAAAGTATAGCTATGATTCCATGAAAAAATTTCACTGGTACAACTTTTCTTATAATCACCGTACTATCTATCTACAATAACACAAAACTTCACAAAACTAAGTAAAGGCACAATATAAAATATGTTGTTCATCACTTACCAAAGAAAAATAAAGGCATATGTTTTCAAAATAAATTATGTTACAGGACTTGTGACTGTCTTGTTTAATGGTTATTACAAGATATAGCTGCTAAAAATTGGTATCGGCTTTAATACTTGTTATTTGTACTCGGTAAAAAAACAATCCTAAATCATTAAAATTATTTAATAAATTTTAACATTTAAAATAGAAGCTTTAACTCATCATGTTTTAGTGCATGTGTTTTTCTAAAATGCAGATTTCTGATGTATGCTATAGTTTCACAAGTGTTGCCAGACTTGTTATATAAACCAGAATAAGCTTTTACTACAAGAAACTTGCCCTAAAATTTATTAGCAAAATTTACATCATACGTTTCCTGGTGGCTTATTCCTATACAATTTCTCTGGTGCTGGATTTCAAATTCGCATTGAATGAAATAGAAATTAGTATATTCAATAGAATAGAAAGTATTACATTCAGTAAGGCACTCAGATGTCTTGGTTCTATCAGCTTTATATTTTCACATGATCTTTGAAAATCCAGTAAACATTTATTCAACTCTGGAGAGAAGGAAAAGATTGGCTGGGTGACAGAGATCTGCACATACATGCAGGCACACTAAAAACATGACTTCAGGAAAGCTTGAATGAAAAATATAAATCCTTTTTAATATAGCTTTTATTTGCTCTTCTCTTTAGAGACTATTATCCATAAATAATCTTCATAGTTGATAGACTGTATATATAAAAAAAAAAAAATCATGTTTGGAAAATCTCTTACCATCATCGATTTAATTTTTCAAATTCTAAAAAATGTAAACGCTATTTACACAAACCTAGATGATTTCTTGCCATTTTATTTCTTGCCATTTTATTCCCACCATTCTGTTTTCATGTAAAAAGTTTTTATAAAGGGACATTAGTGTATTTCTACCTACCTCACTACAAAATATATGCTCGTTTTCTGAAAAAAGGTCAAATGAAGTTTCATTTTTGACAACCACAGGAATCTAGGAGAAAGTAAATTAGTTAAGTCTATAGCTAAATTATCTGGAAAAAATTAAATGAACACTAATGTTTAACGGTAGTGACATACAAATGTTAGACATTTGGCAAACATTCGTTAGACATTTGCAAACTAAAGACTGCCAGTTTGCAAAGCTTGTAGCTGCTTTAGTATTTCTTAATAAAAATGTCTTAACATGTAGAAATTCATCATTTTTTAAAAAATCATTGTTTTTACCAGGAGATTTTAAAGAGTACCACATGAAATAATTACAAGTAAATTGAGATTCCATCAATTTATTCATAATATTTACAATTCTGCATTCAAATCATGATCATAACACTGTCTCATTCTTTGAGATTCCTTGCGCCCCCACTAAGATTCAAAGGGATTTGTTTACTTATGGTCAGTTAGATAGTGTCATGGTCGGTATGAACACTGACTTTATCAAACTTTTGACTGTATTATGGTAAGCAGTTTAAAAATAACATAATAGGACTGTAGTTTATTGAATTAAACATATCTGTGGCTCTCCTCACTTATTGGTGATCATTGTTCGATTCTTTGCCTACCACACTAAATAGGCTTGTTTAGGCTTTCTTTTATAGTTACTAATAGATTAGGTAGCAAGACATTTTCATCTTAACAGCCTTTCATCACTTGACATTTATAGAAGTTTTTAGCAACTTACAAACTTTCTAGTAATCATAGCTTCTTGATTCAAAATACACTGGACCAAAACAAGCATCAAAGTTTTAATCAGGTCTTAAAGAAAACAAATCTTTTCTTCATAGTGTTCTAAAGATAGATTTTAAAAGCTGTTTTTAATAGAGATACATGTTTCCATGGCTTTCTGGGCTGCCAGCTCTCTTGCCCTCATCTTTCAGACACCTCTATTCGGTTTATGCATTTTGGCAGCATTTCTCATCCAATCTTTTGGTCTTGTCAGTTACTCCCCTGACCTCCCCCTCTCCTTCCTCCATTAAAAATTAAACTTGGACCTGTTTAGTGTCTAGTTAATAAAAAATGGAACTGACAAGCTGATGAAAAGAAAACTGACAAGCCTGAAAAAGTTAGAAGGGTGGTCAAAGTGTTTTAAAACTTCAGCATTTCATCTGAAGCAAAAATGCTTAAAAATTTAAAATTTAGATTAGCAACAGCACTGGAGAACACTAACTTTTGAAATGGTAGGCTGTTTATTTTCTTTGCAATTAATTTTAAAAATAAACTGAATAAGAGCTTTGCTTAATTTTCAAATGTTATGGTTACCTTCCAGACAAGTACTGTCAAAGATGTAGACACGTTCTGTATGCAGACTGGAGAAATACAATAGTTGAAGTGAGAAAAAGTACTAAATTTCTGGTGAAGCTAACTCATGGTTTCAGGATATTTTTTTCAGATACCTGCTCAAGGGAAGCCTTAGTTGGAACAAACAGAACTTGTTTCACCATGACACTGATTTTTAAGTGAGAACACAAGAACACAAAGAAAAACAGGAAGGCATCTCTCTGTCCAGGTGTCTTCTAAATGAATGTGGAATCAAAAAGCAGAGCAGACTTGGGAGGATAATTACTGTGTTTTGCACCAGGAGGTGCTGGTCCATGATGATCCCTGTAAGAAAGGCACTCAGACTCCTAAAATGCTATTATTGGAGCTAACTATGAAGAACAGGGTTAGTATAGATAACCTTATGTCCTGTTAGACACTGGAAACCCCAAGTTGTGCAGCATCAAACAGGTTTCTGATGCATGTGCACCATTTTGTGCAGAACCCATACGTAGAAAGGGTTACACCATTTTGCTATTATGGAGCTATGATAGGATTTGAGCTATTACAGGATTTTCTTACAAGAAAACAACTTGCCATTCGTATCATTTCTACTGTAAACCGGAAAGGATGTTCACATATATTCCTGACACACTTAGATAAAGAAAAGAAGAAGAAGGTGGTGTAACCACTTCCTGCAGACTTCTCCCTTACAATACGTTGGCTAAGCTTATCCTGTGGCCAGGGATCGTGCCCTGACCCACACGAGCCTGAAGGACTCGGAAGCCGTGTGCAGCGCGGGATAGCTGCTGTATGCATCATTGACTCCCCGGTGCACAACGGTCGCCCGGACAAGATAACTCTGCGTGGTCAAGGGGGTTTTATCTGTTGAACTAATTTTGCTCTCCTTGTGACATAGCTAGGCAAGTAGCATTTTTTCATTATGACCTTGCTTGTTTCTTACCTTATGTGTTAAAAACTCATGTGGACGTTTCCATGAATGTACTTTTAAGGATGCTGGCAATTCTATTTTCCCTTCAGGATCCTCAAAGACATGCTACATAAAATATGCATGAACAAAAATGGAACATTTTTTATTAATTACAGTATCGTATCTTCCACAAGATTGAAAATAATTTATTCTTCACACGATAAATCGCTTAAGGGGAAAAATAGCATAAAAGGGAACTAATAGTATCTATAACTCTGAACTAAGAGAGTGCAAAGTCCAAACTGAAGATTCAGCACAAAAGCCACTTATACTGTTCAGAGAAGGTTATGTGTCCTGCACTGTCTAAATATGTTTATGTGAAATGTTTCCTTTCTTTTCCACCATTCAGAAAAACCTCCCAGAAAACTGTTTAAGCTTTTAATTCAGGCACTCTTCTACCAAGCTGTTTCTAAGTACTTTTTCTAACTCACTTATTTCTAAAGGTTTTTAAGTTGAAGAATGAAAGTAAATATCTAAAGCGATATTTAGACACAAACAAAGCAGGTTCCATGCATTTAACACTATAGAAACCAAAGAGAAGTATAATTATTCAGCGTCATGAATTAGAGATTCTCAGACAGAGAGTCTCAGGTAATTTTCAAACTTCCATTTCCAAAATGATACTTATTCTTCATGTGAACAGAAGGTGTCAGGATGTATGATATCTATTTACTTAATAGCAAAATGTAGGATGTGGAGATACCTCTGAGAGCTCATTCTGAATGAGAAACTAATCGGTTACATGGTAACCAATTTCTTCTATTTGTGCCTGGAATTTTTGCTTCTGTTTGTGCCTGGAATTTTAAATAGCTTTTAGGCGTATTATACATTTCTATGTGTTTCACAGGACACTACTTATCTTCTACAGACTAACCAAGAGAAGGAGTTTCTGGGAAGGAAAAACTACAATGCTTTAGGTACTTACTGATTAAAGGAAGGCAAAAGAAAATCTATTACAAAAGCATAAAAAACAAATCCAAACCAAAACCAACAACCCCGAAACAGTGTTTTCCCCACATTTTTTTCTTACTTATTTCATTGTGTAAGTTCTTTCAACATACCAATCTGCAGCAAGCTATTTAAAGTACCTGAAGGAAGCCCCATAAGTTTGGGGGGGAAAAAAAACCTTTTGGGAATAGAATCATAGAATTGCTGAGGTTGGAAGGGACCTTTAAGATCATCAAGTCCAACCTTTAACCTACCCTGACAAGAGCCACTTCTAAACCATGTCCCTAAGTGCCCCATCTACCCTTTTTTTAAACACCTCCAGGGATGGTGAATCCACCACCTCCCTGGGCAGCCTATTCCAATGTTTAATAACCCTAGAATACATATTCTTCTGAAAGATTAAAAGAAGCCTCGTAGGCTGGACTGTACAGAACTGTATTAGCAGAGCTTATATTCCGCTTTCAGAGACATCCAACCCTCACTACATGATGTGACATGGAAGTTTAGCACTTAAGCACTAGATAAATCAGAAAAAGGAGGCAGGTGAGAATGACATATGCTATGCAAAGAAACACCAGAAAAAACGGAGGCATACACCTTTCTTTAGCTTACAAGTGCTTTCATGGTTTCCACATCCCCAGTTTTAATTATGTTATGAAACAGATTTTGGGGCTGCATTTTTTTTAACCGTTAATGTGTGCACATTAATGCACACACATATGTTAAAATTTTAAGAAGCAACAAATAAACAAGACACAATATTTTTTAGTTTATTAATTTAGTTTAGTAGGGAACTACTTAAACTTATTGAAAATATATGATTTAAATTAGTGTATTTATCAGTAATAAACTATTTTGAAGTTGTGACAAACACTCTACTAAACACAGGTATAAAAAAAGAAGTGGAAATAATATATATATATGTGTGTGTCACACAACTTACTGAGATGGGACTTTTTCCAGTTTTTTCTTTCTCTTTTGCAGCTTTTCCAGCATCCCATTTTTCTGCATTGATATCTGCTTCATTCCATTCTGGCCAAATAGGAAATCTCCACTTCTCATTGGAAGCACCTACATGGGAAGACGTAGTTGCCCTGGGAAACAAACAGAGGCAGGAATAAAAATGAGCAGTATATTAGGCAGGGACAGTAGGAAGATTTTTATGTCATAAAATATTATTTTTCTAATGTAAGGTAATAAAAATTTTAGTGTTAGTAAATACAATAACATTTTGGCACTAAGATAAGCAAGCCTATAGAAGTGCTAGATGGCATTATTAGGTATAAACCAACAAAATATTTAAATGCATTTACATGAGGAAACCTGATGAAGTAAATGGGACATCTGAAGGACAAAATCAGAATCTGAGGCCACAGTTTCCTCCCTCTTCCTTTTCCCCTGCTTCAAACTGCATGGTTCTCCTTCCTCTCCTGTGTTAGTCCTAGCATTCACAACCCAATTCAAATCACCCACCTGAAGGCTTTCAATTTCTTTTTATTTTATTTTTTTCCCTGACTTATTTTCTTTAACCAACCAAAAGGGGGTTGTCATGGATAAAAGACATACTGGGGAAACGGATTCCCACTTCTAGGCACTGGTGAGCTGCTTGACCAGCCAGTTCCACATCCAGTTAGTTTCACTCTCACGACCTCTTGTGCTACCAGCACTCTCACAACCCGCTTCTTGGGATTCACAACTTTGGTAAAAAGTTTGCTGAGACTGCAGGGATTTTCACAAGACTAATGCACAATGTGTGCACAGGTATCAACTAGCATTAGTAATACCTGTTCACATCATTTTTCCAGTGCACACAAAGGGCTGAAAAAATGAATTAGTTAGAATGAAAACACAGCATCTCCTTCTCCCTTAACTACCAAACCTGGAAGCAGACAAATTCTGTGCAGGTCACATCTTAATTATATTCTCCCAAACCCACTGGCAAGAAACCGTAGATGTTGTCCACTCAAAAGAACAAAGGGAAGAAGCCGCAGGGACCTGAGAAGCAAGCTGGCACTAAAAACTGAGCAAAAGTGTTTAAAAAAATTTTATTCCAGAAAAAACATGTGGGCTTCAACTAGTTGGAAAAAAAGACTAAGGTCAGAATTTCCTCTTTGATACTCAGCAGTGTCCTACAGCAGAAATACAGTATTAGACAGCTAATTTTTTACTACTGGAGCCTTAACAATATACTTACATGATACTTCTATTTCATTACATACATCAGCTATAAAAAGCTAAGTATATTGTAATTTTCTCTTTCCTTATACCACACACTTTGTTTTTTTTAAACAAGAAACAGCAGAATTCCTACGAATATGTCCACAAGATCAGGAAGATAACAGGGTTTTGGGCTACAGCTGGAGAGTTATTTTTACAAACTAGTACCAAGAAATATTTATTTTAAAAATAAAAGCTTGATTTCTTTAGAAACTGACATCTTCAGGAGATTTGAAAACAGGTTTTTGAAGACAGTTTTTTTTTAACTCCTGGCCATATATTGCATATCTTATCATGTGCATATTTATACTGATATATCAATCATCAGTGATATCATATAAGACCATACTCACATTTTAAATTTCAGAATTATAGCTTTCTCTTGAGATTTTGGTGACTCCACAGAAAAAAAAAAAATAAACCATGATTATGATTTACAGAATCACTCGTATTGCATAAAGCATTTGACATTTCAGATAAAATGGTCACAGTGTCATAATTCACATATGCTCTTTTTTAGTTGTTGTACACAATATTCATTCATCGCTCCTATATAGGTGCAAAATTAATTATGACTACATTCTAAAGACAAAAAAACCGACTACACAAATGAGTAGTCTGGCTAGGGGAAAAGGGTGTGTAGCCAGTGACACTGAAAATACGATTAAGCCCTGTCTCCCAGAAGGTGGAAGAAGGGGCAAGTCACCTGGAACAGAGACAATGCTCAAGTGTAGTGCAATGAAATTACAGAAGCAAAAGCTCAGCTGGAGTCAAAATAATCAAAGGACATTAAGGGCAAGGAAAAAAGCTTCTATAAGTAAGGAAAGTGCATGTCCACTACTTAATGTGGCAGGGAACCTAGTAACAAAGGATATAAGGAAGGCCAAGACACTCAATGCCTTTTTGTGTCTTGGATTTTGTTGGCAAATTTGGCTCTCAGGCCTCCCGGTCCATGAGTCTATTAACAGAGTTTGTGGCAGTGAAGCATTATCTATAGTAGAGGGAGGCAGCTAGGAGGCACTTAAACCAACTGGACGCACACAGATCCATGGGACTAGTTGGGATGTGAGCAAAGGTACTGAGGGAGCTGAGTGGGGTCACTCCAAGGCTCCTGTAATCATATTCAAAAGACTATGGCAATTGGGCAAGTTTTCTGATGATTGGAAAAAGGCAAACAACACACTCATCTTAAAAAATGGTAAGAAGGAGGATCTGGGGAACTACAGTGCCTGAAGATACTTTAAACTCAAATGCACAAGGACCTAAGCAACCTGATTAAGCTGGCCCTGCTTTGAGCAGGGAGTTAGACTATATTGCTTCCAGAGGCACCTTTCAATCAATATTTTTCTGTGATTTCATAATACATAATTGTTAGTGATAATAAGGACAAAGACATGGGTAAAAATGAAGACTTCCTACTGTCTAGACAATAACCACATTTATCCATGCTACCAGTAACTCTTATTGGAAGACAGCTGTGAAAATTCAATACCATCTGTGCCTTCTGCTGTGCAAATAAAAAATATAGCTTCTACCACTCTAACTGGAAGATATATTCTCTGGAGTGATACCTTGCTTTGCTTTTCCATCTTTGTCATCTCAGTCATCTGTAAATGGCCTCCAGCCTCTATTATGTTTGGTCTTTCATTAATGGTATCATTTTTTTCTCCAGCATTTTCTTGACGACTCAAATGATGCTTCATTCTATATTCAATAACAGTTAACAAACAATTGAAAACCATGAAGTGTTTACCAGTTTTTTTGGATTACTAGGAATGTCTGTATCACTTCCAGTTGTTTCAAAGAATCTGCTGTATCTTCATTAACTGCTTGCATGAAGAACAATGAAAACTAGAATGCTAGCTGTACCGACAGCTGCAACACTTGTGATATTTTGAAACTCTGCCTCTGTCAACATGGATTTAAATACAACTCCTGGCAGCTTCTTACATACCCTTATAAGCAAAAAATGACAAGTTAAAATTCTTACTTTTTCTACTTTTTTTCTTATTTCAGGCAAAATATGAATGACTTATGTAGCAATTTTAAATATTCAAGGACTACTAATTTTTCGTACCTTTTTTTTCTCTCAGTCTGCATTTGCCCTTTTAAACATTTATAAAGAAGCATGGAAGTTTCACTCAGTATTAATGATAATAATAATAATAATGATAAAGATCATCTGAAGCCATTCCCAAAGACAATTACATAATAATTACAGTAATTGCTATAAGATTTCTGACTGCTTTGGGACAACAATGGAACAATAAAAAAGCATTTTTTCAAAAAACAGCAATGAGATATGGAAAGACTTGCCTAGCTTACTATCACACCAAGACAGAAAATCACTTTCCAATACACTTTGACATAATAGAATACACTCAACACTAACAATGTGGAAGACATGGAAATGGTGTTATCTATGACTGAGATGTCTAACCTAAGTTGGGGAAGCCCAATGCTCCTGCTTCTCAAAAAGGATGATTCAGTAAGATTTTGGAAAAATCATAAAGAAGTGCAATTTAATTGGACTCCAAATATAAACAAATTAGTGAAAAAAGACAGCTGAATTTATTAAAATACTGTATGGGAGTAAGGCTACTATTAAGAAATTCCTTTATTACAAGAATTGAATAATGTAATTCTCTGAAACAAACTAACAGACACAAGGACAATGCAAAGCATTACTGGTATTTTATGCTCAAGCTGGATGGCTTCATTGTGCAACACAATTTTAAACACCAACTTACTGGCAGACTTCTAAACCCTAAAGGAGAAAAAGGAAGAATAAATTGCCAAATGAGGGAGACACTATAGAATTGGCACTAATTCACCCTTGACCCTCTAAGCAGCTTCTCCAAGAATACTCGAAAATTTATAAAGTGCCAACAGGGGAAATAGGGAATGGCAGGACAGACAGACACAACAGGGGAAAAAAATGCAGATGAATTGCAACCTAAGTTGAACATAGGCATTTAGTCTGTAGATACATACATTTTAGCTGTTCACCCATTCTGTACGCAAGGTCTTGTCAACATGGTCAACGGAGACTAGGGAGCAAATATTTTCTTTGTAAAGCAGATAAATCTACCCGTAAATGATCTATAACCATTCCTCACAGCAGGAACCCAGCAACACTGAAGGGAGTCTTCTCAAAAGAATTACAGAAGTATTGGTATTTAGTTTCAGAACAGCACGGCTACTGCACCTTTCCCGGTACTCGTGTCATTCTGGATGACCAGGCAATAATAATTTTGTCACACAAGAAAATAACTGATGCACTATTCTTTCTATTTCATTCTTTCCTCCAGATGAAGATTTAATACTCTCTTTCCTAGCTCTCCCTTGCAAAAGTTAGATGCACCTTTAATCTCGCTTAGCATTTTGATGCTGTCACTTTCCTTAACAATAAAACAAAACAAAACCCAAAGAAAGAAAAGAAAAATAATTAGCTTTTCACTTTTGCTTAGATGAGCAGATCTGAGGATGGAAATGAGATATCTTCTCACAGTAATCTTGATTGGGAGTATTTGAAACAGATAAAATTGTTTAATAGTTCAATAATAATGCCAGTGCTTCTTCCACAATGACTCTGGGGCTTTATACAGAAATCTGGTTGCAGTCTTGACAGATAAAAGTGCTTCAGCTTCTTCTGTCTCCATGTCTGTATTTTGGAAGCTTGGAAAAAAAATCCCCAGGGATTCCACTATATTGATGACTTCTTCAGAGTTTCTGGTTAGTTATCTGCATAAGGATATACACAATCTTTTTTACTCTTTCTGTGATCCTTGTCATTCCTTACGACACAGGATGCAAAGATGATATTTTTTGCAGATAAATCCTTTTTCTATTTTCATTAAGATTTTCTTTGTTTATTTCTATTAAACCTACTTAACTTTCAAATCTTAAGATCTGCTTTATATTATCATCCTAAGAAATCAATACAGAGGTTTTCATGGACTTAGGACACAGTAGGATCACACTTTGGATCTCTGCCTGAGGACTGAGATGCAAAATTGGAAGCTAAGTTTTGATTGATTTAATGAATTGCTACTCAGCAGCTCAGCTACAGTAATTGTCTGTGCACCTGTTCTAACTTCAACTATTAAGAGTAAAATATGTGCTTGCTTAAAGCACATTTTGGAGGCTCAAAAGACTGAGCATTAGTATCTATAACAGCAACTGTTTAATCAAACCAAGCATTTTATTTGCAGTATGATACATACAGGTGGTGTGGTACAATTAGGCTTTTATATACTAGTCTTTCCACAGACGCAATGAATGTGAGTTTGGTCTTCCTTTGATTCACTTTATTAAGAATTTGTTTACCTCCACAGCAGGACATTTGTTGCTAAGTAACTGCCAACAGGCCATCACTTCATCCCATCTTAGTGTTCCCTCTACGTGTTTTAAATGGACACCAACATTACCCATAGCATGCTTTAAAGATAAAAAAAAATAAATAAACTGTGAATTTGATTATAATAATACCCCAACAGAAGACAAAATCTATTTGATGCTCATCATTTTCACTTGTTCCCTGGAGAGTGCTGCCAATCTTTCATCTTTCATTAGATACTATCTATTCTTTCCATGAAATGTCTGCAACCATTACACTGTAAAGCTTTGTTTCATTCAAACCCCAGAAAACACAGTATTAACAGAAAGGATTCAATAACAGGACATGATATTTAGATAACTAGTATCTGGCAGGTCAGTGAATGAGGCTCAGAGCTGAAACGTTTATCCTTCTTTCCTCCTTCAACTCCTCTGGATGCTCTGAACTCCTCTATATGTACAGAAGTAAGAGCAATCTGAAGGAACAGACAGGAGTGAAGAATCTCACATCTCGTATTCCTCATTGGACACCAATGTTGGGGTCACTGGGAGATTAGAATTATGCGTTCTTTCCACTTACCAGGAAGCAGTAAAGAAAAATGTGTCCCTTCCCTTGGATTGTTTGAACAGTCAGAAGAAACGATTTCTGGCTCCAGTGAAGGAAAAAGAAGGCAGAGAAGAAACAGATGGCTCAACTTCTCCTCCAAATGTGCCCTGTTGGTAAGTTATTTAACTTTTTCCCTAATCTCTTCAGAACTCAAAGACAAAGGGCCCCTTTGAAGACCTTATTCATAGCAGAAAGTTCTTTTGAACTCTAATTGCTGAAATGTTTTTTTAAAAGAAGCATCTGAATATCTTAGAAACCCAGAGCAGAAACCATGGCAACATTCAAGTTCATAAGAATCTGGAAAGGATATGGGATTGTTTGACCAAGTATCAGTAACTTTGTAGCAAAATCATTTGCTGTTTTTCTTCATACCTCAGAAGGGGAACGAACAGAATGAGTCATGATCAGACAATCTAACAAACAACTACGGCAATACAGTCTTCTTTTTATCATTAGTATAGTTAGCAGCAATTGCAAAATAAAACCAAAGTGCATGTGTGTTGCTTACACTAACTTACCATTATTCTTATCTCAGACACTGGAGCCAAAACTTAAAGCACTCTCTGCAGAAGAAAAATACACTAGTCTAAACGCTCAGAGATCTAATGTTTGGGGAGAGACTTAAGCCATGGATGCAGTTCAGGTACAATGAGCAGAACAAATAATTGTAAAGCATCTAGGATGCAATGACAGTTGCTTGCAAAGCCTATGACAACAGGTTTTATTGTCATTTCACTTTCACGTACTACTGGGGTAGGATTTCTTCCCCAAAAAGCACACATTGCTTTATGTGTAGAAGAAAGATCAAACTGTGGAAAACTAAAGTGATGATAGAAAGAAAAGATGAATACCAATGGATTATTCCTTATAGACATATTATTTTTAAAGGAGTCTGTAATTTGGATTGCTACTTTCAAGTGTAATATTCTAATATTCTAATTTCTAAACATAGCTGACATCCTTGTAGGCGTCAGACGAACTACTAATAGACTTCAGTAACTTGCCAAGAATGAGCCTATTTCAAATGCACACACATTTGCTAAGAGAGAATGGTCACTTAGTCTTGCCAGCTAGAAGTCCATGTGGTTTACTTTTATTTGCCTGCATATTAATGGGAGGTGAGATGTTGCTTCTTGATTTGCTTTCCAGGTTATAGAAGCTACCTGCCAATCCCTTGCCCAAATTGTACATGGAGGTGTTTCCTGGACATTATTTCAAAGAAAAATGGATGGAAAATAGGGGCCTAGAAGCATTGTGGTTTTAAACCTTTTTGAGTTTGTTCTCCTTATTTTCAGCCTGATTCCATTTGTTGCCTTATAAATATTGTACGAATTTTGTCATTTATCACTTCAAAATTCCAGCTAAATTTGAGTGTCATTCTTTAATTGGCTTGGTTCTCATCAACATAATTCAGGGTTTTGCTGTTTTGGTCCATTTATAACAACTATACCTTTTTGCTGTATAAAAATTTTAACTGACAAAACACTCAGAAATTGAATATAAAAAACAGAATAGAGTACTAGATTGGTGTAGTGTGTTAGAGAAAAAAATGAAGATGCATTCAAAAATCTGATGACAAATAGAGTGTTAAGGCAACTGAATATTTCATATAGGTCACAATAGATTTGTTTTACCTTGTGTGACTAAATCTTAGCAAAGCTAAAACAAAGATAGATTTTTTCATGTATTTTTGGAAGAACTCATGTGAAATCCAACCTTCATGCTCATAGCAAGCTCATGCGTAGCATTAGAATTTTGAACTCTTTTAACCTCCTATTTTTGCATTCCAGGAACAAGAGTAGTTTTTCTTGCACAAACTATCTTTAGCAAATTGCTCAAAGACAGAAGCAAAGTCAGGTGAAGTTACAGACTTCAGAAATAATAGCGCGGAGACTGCTGGCTTCAATGGCAGTGCAAGTCAAGATTCTGGAGCCTGTGAGAGCAATGCTAGAAAAGCTCAGTTCACCATTTTCAGTGGCAAGAGCCAGATGTGATAAAAATTCTCTGCTCCTGATTCTATGAAGCCAAAGGTCTGCTGTCAAAAAGCTTTTCATATGGATTGGAAAAAAACTACTATTTCACATATTTGAAAAACACTCTTGATAATGGAAGGTATCAGATGGCCTGGAAGTCATTCATTTGCCAGCCTTTCATGTTCTACCACACTGGAGGTCACTTAGACTTTTAAAAGACATCCTTCAAAATTATTCCTTTTTTTAATTTACATTCCTAAGAGTGGAACGCTAAAGATTAATCCCAAGAGATGCCTGCCAATGCAGAAACCTTGTAATATCTATCACTTAAATGAGCACTTTTAATCTATAGAAACACAAACAGTTTACAGAGGAGGGCTTCATATTCAGTTTTACAGGTGGAAATACGATATACCAATACCTAGCTAGAGTCATAGCAACAGCCTGGAAAAAGGATTGCCTTTTCTGGTGATTTTCAGGTGCCAGTCTCAGCCAAGAGAAGTGATCTCTGACTGATTCCTCCAAGGTTGTTGACTCTGAGTTGTGCTCCAGGTGCGATTGTTGTCAGCTAGCCCAAATCCTTTTTGGTTATCTGGTTTCAAAAGGTGGAGATGACAGGCCAAGTGAACAGAGTACAGACTACCATAGGCACCAAGGGGTCCCAGCAGCATCTTGCAGTCTTTCAACAAGTCACAGACTTCAGTGCAAGTAATATCTACATCCAATTTGCAGACCAGATTTCTGTTCTATCAATGTACTGTCCTTCCAGCGAATGACTATGGGTTATACAGATCTCAGTTAATGATAACACTTCAAGATCAGGAGCTGTCTGTGATTATGATAGATCAATTAAGATCTCTGTTCAAGGACAGTCAAGGAAAGCAAATAAAATACTAGGACGCATTAGAAGCACGATGTCCAATACAAGAAATTAGTACAATGCCACTCAGTATAATCAATTTTATGTCCTTTTCATGAAACACTATGTTTGCTTCAGTTGCCCTAACAACATGAAAATAACTTTGCAAATTCAGTGACAGTCAAGTGTAAATGTACAAAATACTAAGTAGTACAGATAAGAGTGTATTATTTACCTATTCTCATGACAAGAGAAAAAAAAAGTCTCTAACATAAACCACATCAAATTTAAAACTGATAAAAGGAAAGTGAAAGGAAATTTGACTCCTCAGCAGATAATTAGCCAGCAGAACTGCGACTCAGGTGAAACTAATGAACTATAGCTTCTGGAACAGTCTATCTCAAGCAGTACATACCTCTGTAACACTCAGGACACAAAAAAAAAAAAACAAAACAAAACAAAACAAAATAAAAGGAATGTGCCACTTGGGGGATCTTAGTTCCGCTACACTGAGCTCTGTGTGAGAAACCACTAACACTACAGTCACAGAGAATCCACTTGTTCTGGTTGTCCTCCATGGCAGGAACCTGAGGATCTCTTTCCAAATCCTTCTTTACTGTACCTGCTTCAAAGAGGGAATCTGAAGTCATGTTTCCCCCTGTAATTGTACAGCACCTTAGAAATTATGGAACCAGCCTGGGTTTGCTTCTCTCAGTGTTTCCTGCTAACAAGGTTAAGCTTAGATTCAGCTACAAGAATGCTGGGAAGATTAGAGCACCTCTTTCCACACTAGAGTTTGGTACTCATGTATCTTCTAAGAACATGGCTTGTGCTTTGCTCCTTTCTTTGGCATTTCTTCCTTGCTGGCTTCTGCAAAATCCTTTTGTGCCTTCTGTATGGCACCTGGGTAATTAACTAAGAACTAAAAATCTCTGCATGGCAGAGCACCTCAGTACTTCTGTGGATTTAGGTCAACTCATTTACAATGCACTTAGCGTGCATTGATAAGAAAACCAGAAAATCCCATTTCTTCAGTTATGGTAACACAGAACTCAGAGAAGCAGCTAAAGATCACTCAGCTTAAGTAGATGAATGGCAAACAGAGTCTCTAACATGATATTTTAAAAATGCTTTCCAGTTTCAAAGCAGTATTATTTTTCTTTTGATTGTGCTTTTTTTCTGCTATTTCTGCCAAAAGCTGCTTTTCTTTATTACACTGTTTGTTGTAATAGAGGTCTAGACTTCTATTGCAGAGTCTGATTGCACAGTCTCCAACCAGCTGCTCACAGAGAATGTTTGCCTGCAAAATCCCCACTACTTTCAGGAACAGGGAAAAAAACTATAATCAGGTGGGAGCACAGCGTTTAGTATGATATTGCCACTGGTATATTACTTAATGTTTTCATGCCCATGAGTCCATGAAGTTCGAAATCTACAGATCAGGGTAGGCTGAGCTCTCAGGGGTTCATTGTTTTAATTAGAATTAACTAGGAAAACTAATTTGAATACATAATTTCCTAATTAAAATGTAATCTAGTTAATCAAAAATTCAACTTACTGGTTGGCTTATATGCTATTTTAATATGTTTATCAGATTTACTTGGAGAAGATGGCATTATTTCTCCACAAAGCATGAAACTAAAAAAAAAAGTTAAGAAATAATTAAAAAAAAATTACTAACAAATTGACTATATAGATTAAAGTTTTACTGTGTTTACACACTGAAACATTTCAATAAATGAAGCACAGTGTGCTGAAAGCAAGATTTTCCTCTTTCTGGGCAGAAAATGCTAACACTAAAAATTCTAGATGTGCTTAATTTTATTTCTGGGACTAACAAAAATAATGGCCTTGGAAATATGAGTTATGTACAAAAAAAACCCCAGACAATAAAAGACAATAAATGAAGACCAGATATTTTATGCTTGGGAAGGACAATGCAGACTCTCCAGGAATGTCACTAGTTTTTGTTAGATTACAATTTAGGTATTAGAACAATAGTAGAGACAAAGAGTTTTCAGGTGCACATTGATGCAATAAATAACTTGTGAAGAACAATCATGAACCAAATAATTTCACCCAAATTGAACCTAAGATCATAACATATTTATCCACTAGCATTACTATGTCTGGAGAAAGTATGCACATGCATGATGGTACATATGCATGATGGTAGCATATGGCTCAGTGTTTCAGATGGTTACATTTTAAACTACATAGACACTTCTCCCTTCAGTTCTGCAGCTGGACGTCCTGGAATCCTGGGCATTACAGATTTATGTCACTGCTGAATTATTTGAGAGAATGGGAAATGCCTTGTCATATTGGTAATGCAAACAGCCAAATAAACCCTTCAAAAAGGCTCTGGACAACCATTTAAAACAAAAGAATCCTGTTCATCTTCAGCGTGATTGCAATTAACAGCCTGCTAAATGAGATCATGATCTCAAAACGCCTGTTCCTCAGAATTATCAGGACAGTAGCTGCAAATTGGAAATGAACAACTGCTGCAGTTCAAGATACACCACAGCTCATTCCCAAATTCTTGTGAAGCCTTAACTGGCTTTGGTGATGATTATGCTCAGGAAGGATATGAATTGAGATATTTGAGATAGAAAAGCCTCCTGATTATCCAAAATCAGCTTTGTAGTAAGGGTATAACATGTTGTAATGCATTACCAGTTACAATTGTAAAGAAGGTTATGAAGGCAGTGAAGGATTAAAATTCTTCATATAAATCTTCTTTGCCTTGCAAAGTCCAGTAACTAGCTGTACTAATTTTGGCTAGGATTTAGCTTAATTTATTCAGAGTAGTAAGGTGCTATGTTTTGGATTTGTGATGAAAACAGTGTTGGTAACACAGGGATGTTTCAGTTATTGTTGAGCAGTGCTCACACAGAATCAAGGCCTTTTCTGTTTCTCACGCTGCCCCACCAGTGAGTAAGCTGGGGGTGCACAAGAAGAGGGGACACGGCTGGAACAAAGAGACATTCCTTACCATATGACATCACAGTCAGCAATAAAAGCTGGGGGAAGAAGGAGGAAGAGGGGAATATTTGGAGTTATGGTGTTTTTCTTCCTATTAAACTGTTACCCATGATGGAGCCCTGATTTCCTGGATATGGCTGAACACCTGTCTGCCGATGGGAAACAGTGAATGAATTCCTTAATTTGCTTTGCTTGTGTGTGCAGTTTTTGCTTTACCTATTAAACTGCCTTTATCTCAACCCTTGAGCTTTTTTCACTTTTACCCAGGTTCTCTCCCTGATCCTGCTGGGGGTAAGCGAGTGAGCAGCTGTGTGGGGCTGAGCTGCCTAAGGGGTAAAACCATGACACGAGCATGCTTTGAACTTAAGCACTATGTTCCTCATAACCATAACCTCAAAACTAACTGTATTTTTAAAGACAGCCCAGTTTCCAATAAACGGTGCATAATTAAACATAAAATGGATATGCCTAATCAAAAAATTGTAAAAATCAGGACAGGTATCCTCATTGCCTTTTGTCCAAAATTTTAACTCCATTTTAAGCCTCTAGCAGAACTTCGTCAGAACCACCAAGCCATACTCACCTCTGACCGAAGCTCATGCAAGGTCAAAAACATGCATAAGCATCCACATAGGAATCTAACTAGCTTTTACAATAATATAGCAACCCTTTCTCTCAATAACACATATGTTGCAAGACAGAGGTCTGCAGCTACCCTCTTGGACCACAAACATAAGAATGGGAGTACTGAGTCAGAGCAAGGGTGAACTATAGCCCAACATCTTGTTTCAAACAATACTTGCAACTGAAAGCCTATGAAGAGCATAAAGGCATATATAGTATATTTCTCTAATGCTTTGATAGTCACCAAGCACTTTTAGCTCAAATACTTCCTGAGCTAGATGTGGTTGCTATATATTTATACAATCACCAATGGATTTCTTTTCCGCAGACTTGTTCCACTTGTCAGCCACAAAATATTGGGTCTTGCCATTCCCAAACTTCAGTCAATCTAGCGAGCCCCACACAAAACATCAAAAAATTATTCTGTTCAATCTATATTCTCTAAACCACTGCTGTAGCCTAAACCTTAAGAATACTTACCTGAGGAACACATGCTGTCAGTGGATAAATCCTCAATCACAAGCCTTGGCTGAATCCTTATCCTAGGCTTACAGGAATTCAAATATGAATTAGCAATGCTGCTATTTTTTCTGTTCTTACTGTCCCAGCCTTTAGTCTTAATAACAAACATTAGGGAATCCTAGGCTTTGGTGCAGCAACCCACTGTACAACAGCAGTGTAGCAACCTGCTACTCATTGCAATCAGGCACACAGCTAAACTTAAAAAACATTTCTTCCAGCCAGTCCAGGCTTCAGCCTGTCTCTGCAGGTCCTGAAGGATCCATCAGCAGTATATATTGCTGTTATAGTTACTGCTCTCCCTAAAAAGAACTCCAGCACCATTCTGATCTTCCCCTATATATCGGTGAACTCTGCCTGTGCCACTACTATCCCTAAATTACTTGCCTCTATTGGTACTGACCATTAACTCCTCACTTTTGTCCTGATAACCCAAACCCTAATTCAGATAGATGCTGATGACTCAAGTTTAATTCAGAAGACTGGGCTTGATGGCACAGAGCTTCATCAAATTAATTTAAAGAGTATTTTAATTCATTATCCATTATTACTAGCCAGAATCTCTTTCAGTGCCGACAAAGACATCAACTGCTATTCACTATAGCATTGAAACCTGGGAAAGATCAGATTCTCAGTAGCCTCTAATGGCACAATTAAGAAAAGCTATACGGACAGCTGTTCTTTTAAGCTCTTCAGCCTGTCATCTCTAGCATCTGCCTAGCTCCTGAAGGGAATTGCTACCTAATTAGAAAGCAGTAATGAAGACAGACCCAATGGAGCATCCTGCAGAGACCCACGTGAAGTCTGATTTAGCGAGTCCAGAGGAATTTTCCCACCTTCTCCATATGCTTTTGAGGTCTCACTCCAGCATCACAATATATCCACCAATATTCCCCGTTGATTTTCCACAGTGCAGATGTACTGTGCTGAATATTGTAAGCATTTACAGGGAAAAAAGAAGTCTGATAAGCCTGATCCCACTAGAAATGAAGCAAAGTAATTTAAAGGTGATCAAAATATATTGTCCAGATGTTTGTACACATTACCCTCAGAGGGCTTCTGCATTAATGTTATCCACAAGAGTTGAAATTATAACACTGTAATTCTTTGTGCTAAGCATTCACAGCTCCCAGGATTATTTTTTTTACAAATTATTTCTAAAAACTATAGCATTTTTTCTTTTTTATACTACTATTCAGTATTTCAATCATTAGAGACATAGAAAAACAAGTAGCATTTACAATCAGAGACAACATTAGAGAAAAGAAAAAATCTACTTTTTTTTTTTTCCACATTTTTATCCCTGCAACTGCAAATTGTGTTCAAAAAGAAAACAGAGATGCTCAGGGAAAACCTACTTTGCAATTACCACAGGATACTAAACTGATGTGACAATGTTTTCTCAGGCAGCCTGCAAACATCCATTCCTCTTTCTGATACAGGGATAATAACATTACTTAAATTCTCATAGACTTACAGAAAATGTGTATGCTAGAAGTTGTCTCTGTCTTGCAAACACACTGAGCAAGCTCAGTAACACAGAATGAATGTAAATAAACATCAAGGAGATAACTAATAAGTAATTGCCATATTTCCAATTAACACAGCTCCAATCTTACACTGTGTGTGTAAGATTTTCTTCTAATCTCCACAACCCACTAAAAAAAGATTTGGTACACTGCCTTTGATAAAACATTTACGATTTGCCTGTTATTAGGAGAAAATCATTATCTGAGGGAAAAGAGCAATTTTTGTAACACAGGGATTGCCAACCAAAATGAGGACTAAATCATAGGGTTACACAGTACAGTTGTTTTACCACAGTGTTGAACAATTTTTCTCAGCAATTACAAATATTAAAAGCAGCAGTCTTAATCGTTTTGTACCAGAGTAGACTCCTGCAGAATCAACTCAGTACTCTGCTGATTTTTCTTGAAAACCATGACACAGATCCAGCCTTAAATCAGAAAATTGAACATTCTCTGCATTTGGGGCTAGAATTGTACTTTCTAGTAAACGAACGAGATTTGCATCTTCTTCTCATGGACCTGCAAACACAGAATATCTTTACTGTAGTATAGATATTCCTTACTATACAGCATCTTTCCATTTCCAAATATAGAAATAACATGTCGATCTGTATGCTATCAATGGCGTCCCTATCACACCAATATCACGAATCCTATGACAAAATCCTATGACATTGCTCTAGAAGCAATGTTGAAAATTGAAAAATGAAACATAGCATCCATTTTGCATAAATCACCATCTCTAGTTCTAGGTTTTGACCATAACCCTGATCCAAATAAAAAGCTCCCTGTAGACTTCAGCAGACTGTAGGTCAAAACTTGAAATTGCTTAGATGGTTCTTCTCTCCAAAGAAATTCTGTGGCTTACAGCAACAGTCTCCAAAGTGGGGTGTGCACACAAGGAAGAAAATATTAGAGCTTCAGCAGTGCAAGTATATAATTTATAAATAAATAAATATACATATATTAGGGGCATGTGTTCAAAACTTTTTACTTATAGGGGTGCACAATCAAAAAAGTTTGGACACCACTGGCTTATAGCATGACCAAAGAAAAGAAATATGTTTAAATGTTGCAGTCCTTTCAGAGGGACTAAGAATGCTAAAATATCTTTTTGATATTGAGTTTGGGGTATAAATTCCAATACACCTGGGAAAAAAGGGCAAGCAAGAAGAAAGGCTAATCAAGGTGTCAAAAATGTTCTCAAGGGTAACGTTTTAGCCCACTACATTCAGTTCCCAACTATAAACAATTTTCACTGATTTCAGCAAAACGAGATTTTTACACAGATCTTTAACTTGAGAGCACCAAGCCACATGTGGGTTTTCAGTAGCATGAAGATTTTACTGAGACTTAACACTGTAGTAGAACAGAGCCTGTAATCAACCCCAAAAGCACTTACAGCTTACAGAGCAAAACAATATGATTCAAAGTGTAGCAAGTACTGAAGTCAAATTTTCAAGTATTTTGTAGCACCATTCCCTACTGTTTCATGAGAAAATGGGTCTACTTTTTCTGTAAAATTTTTGTTTCAAGACAAAAAAATTATTTATGCAAGAGTTTAGAATAAGCTGTCACAGCTTTCCTTGATTTAAATTCATTATCTACAGAATTTACAGATTTACAGATGTAAAATCTTTCCTGACAGCTTAAAGAAGGTTTGCTGAAGACGTTTGCTGAACTTGGCAAGACATACGTTGTCCTAACCCAACATTTTTTCATCCGTCTATCCAAAAGGCCTTAGTAATATTTCAGAATGATAAAAAGCAAGCAGGGCTAGGTTAGTCAGGGAATTAGCATCAGAGTTGCTATAACTTTAGATTTTTTGTGTCACAGATTTCCTCTTTTCCCTTTTTACATTACTAGCACTTCTGATAACATATATTAATATAAGTATTAATTGATAAAAACACAATCTCTTCATATGCCTGAATATCATTCAGGTGAATAAGATGTCATACGGAAATGTATACAGCACATCAAGAAACTTACTGCTGAGACTTACTCCTGTTTGCAAGGTCACTCAGAAACACAATGGCAGAGCAGATAAAACCAGAAGATGTGCTACAGTTTAAAATGAAGTTATAGGCTTCATGAAAAAAAAAATAATACAAGTTAGATATTCTCTGTTACAAAGGTTTGCATTAAAATCGGGTTATTGTAACAGTTTCTTCCATAGTCTAGTAACATAAATCACTAAGCCATCACTAGGACATCTTCAGGTTACTACACTTTATGTAAAATAGCCTTAGTGGAGTGAGGAAATACTCCTGTGGTCTGATTCATAGCTAACACTGACATATGCTAGACTTTAGTTCCATTGCAATTAGCTGATAATTACAGAGTGAGAGATAAATCACGTCTCCCGTCCTTTAGCTCCAACCTGAGATTTCTACTATAATGCCAGCATATCTCCTAGATTGCATTTCAGAGGTGTTTCAGTAAACCTTAATACCATTCAAATAGTTTGTAATTAAATATTATCTAGTTTCAACTTGACACTGGGAAAACAATTTTCTAATCTGATTTATCCATTGTGGTCTCATTTAATAAAGCCTAAAGTAACAATGTACTAAAGAAAAAGACAGATACTGTTCTAGTATTATCTGATACAAATAACTCATAAGAATAACTCTTTTACAAGTTATTATGGATGATATAGGACAGAATTAATGATTTTACTATATAAAAAGTACATATTTTTAGACTCTCCAAAAAAATGATGTAACTTAATTTAATGGAATGGCTAAAACGTTCTCATGCTGTAAGAATGACTATTAGAGCACAAAACCTGAAATACTGGACAAAATCTTTTGGAGGACAGCCCATTTAGTTTCACATACACTGGAAAGTAAGAAAATACTTCTTAGTCTTTAATAGTGCTAAAAAATAAAAGGGTCCCTGACAGCTCAGATGATATCATCAGAAAAATTTTGATAAACTGCTTAAAGCGGTAAATATGAGGGGCTGCAGGGCCATGGACAAAACAAACAAACAAACAAACAAAAAAGGTACTAAACAAAGGGACGCAGTAAGGAGAAGGGAGGAATTAGAGATACTGGCTGATTGCAACAACAGAAAAGTTATTAAAATGGGAATCAAGGTGTGAAATACAAAACAGAATTACGAAAATATGAAATAAGAAACTACTTTGTAGGAAAGGCTGGGTAACTGTATGTGAAATAAGAACAAAGGGACATTTGAAGATTGATTTCAAGAGAGAAATAAATGATACAACTGAAACCTTTATTTAAGGCAGGAAAAAGAAGAAAAGGGCACGAGTGCATACATCAGGTACCTCTTTCATCTAAATCCTGACAATGCCACGCATGCAGGCTTGCCTCCTTTAGGATGAGAAAGTTACTCAAAACAGAAATAGAACTTTACAGGTCAAAATAGCAACTGTCAAAGAAAGTAAATATTTTCCATTTATTTATTTGTCTTTGCAGGAAGAAATATTCATTTTCACAGAAATATACAAATTCACACTAAATACCTAGCAAATAATGAATCATGTAAAACTATCTCAAAAGACACTACTTACGCAGAAGTATATAAGAAATCAATAGGAAGAATGGGGTTTTTTTTATACTTAATTTCCTCAGGTTCATTATAACGTGAAGCAAACATTCAAGGCATTGGGAATTGTGTTCCCTTTCTGTAAATGAAACTGGTGTTCTATGAGAGTCATTAACCATTCCGCCCTGACTACTTCAGCTAGCTTAGTTCCTCTACCTGATGAAAATGAAGGGTGTATACTCACAGAATTACAGAATGGTAGGGGTTGGAAGGGACCTTCAGAGATCACAGAATCACAGAATGGTTTGAGTTGGAAGGGACCTTAAAGATCATCTAGTTCCAACCCCCCTGCCATGGGCAGGGACACCTCCCACCAGATCAGGCTGCTCAAAGCCCCATCCAGCCTGGCCTTGAACACTTCCAGGGATGGGGCATCCACAACCTCCCTGGGCAACCTGTTCCAGTGCCTCACCACCCTCACAGTAAAGAATTTCTTCATAATATCCAGTCTGAATCTAGCCTCTTTCAGTTTGAAACCATTACTCCTTGCCCTATCATCACACTCCCTGACAACAAGTCCCTCCCCATCTTTCCTACAAGCCCCCTTTAGGTACTGGATCATCTAGTCCAACCCCCCTGCCAAGGCAGGTTTACCTAGAGCAGGTTGGACAGGAGTATCTCCAGAGGCGACTCCACAGCCTCTCTGGGCAGCCTGTTCCAGTGCTCTGTCACCCTCAAAGTAAAGAAGTTTTTCCTCATGGTCCAGAATTATTGTCCTGATTCACAGCTTTGAGGTTCTTTTAAACGCAAACAACCATTTCAGGGAACATGTAACTTCTGTCTGCTCCTGACCGTAAATTGAAGGCTTGGTACCGCCAGCTGTGGCTGACACGCTGCCCCTCGCGTACAGAAATGGCCGCGTGGCAAAGCCACCCACCCATGTGCCACGCGTGCTGCCATCTGCTCCTTCCTCCTGCGCTCCTCCAGCTCCGAGGCACCCTGTCTGCTAGCCATGAGGTAGGAGGTACACGCAACATCGCTTTGGCAGGACGATGCTACCAGAGAGGCACATAAGAAGTACCACAGGAGGGAAGAAAGTACACCTTCCACACCGAGCTGGGCCTCCAGTTTAAACCAAAGGAAACGAAACAAACAACAACCCACCCCCGTCCTCCCCTACCGAAACGGCTTTTAATTAAGTGTCCGCTGGAGCAAGGAAACTTTCTCCGCACAAGTGATTTGCCGGCACAGGACGGCGGGCAAGCGCCTCCTCCGCACGCACCTCCAGCCGGCGGGAGCCCGTCCCGACGGGGCCACCCCGCCCCGCCGCCCTCAACGGCCGCCCGGACGGGAAGCCCAGGTGCCACTTTCTAGAGGGCCCCGGGAGCGGCCGCAGCAGCCCCAGCCGGGCACCCCGCTGCGTCGTGTGTCCCCCCGCCCGGCCGGCGGAGACAGCCCTTCCCGCGCCCTCCCTCCCGGGTTTCTTACTCTTTGCCGCCCAGCAGCCCGGAGCTGGTACAGCTGCTCAGCTCCCTCCTCTTGCTCCCCTTGGCGGCCATGGCGGCCGGTCCCGCCGCGTCCGCCGCGTTGCTGGGCGACCCGGCCCGCCGCAGGTAGCGGGTCCAGCGCCGCCCCGCGGCCCAGGAGGCCTGAGGCCAGCCCGCCCCCGGCATCGCCCCCGTCCCCCGGCGCTGTGAGGGCCGGCAGAGGACGCCCCGGCAGGTGCCAGTCGCGAGGGGGGGACGGCCCGCGCCTGTCCCCGCCCCGGGCAGGGGCCAGCAGGGGCGCGCTCCGCGCCGCGGCCTCCCTGTCCCAGGGGCCACAAACCCGGCGTGAAGTGTCTCTGCGGGGAGACACCTGGTTCTGACCGGGGTGAAACGCTGCTCTGTGAGCCTTACGCAGGCGCTTCGAGGATCTCCCCCAAATACAGTCGTTTGGAAAAAGCCAGAGGCACTTAAAAAAGTGCATTTTAGTCAGAAATAGTCTCGTTGCATGACTAAGTTTCTGTTGAACAAGTAAAGTGCAAGAGTAAAAAGTACCGATTTGAAATGGTAGCAATTTTTTTGCCCCTTTTTATGCCAGCACGTATGAACCACCTGAGAAGGAAGAAAAAAGAGAAAAAAAGCAAAACAAAACAAAACAAAACAAGAGTCCTGGAGCGATTTTAGAGCTGGAATCTGCAAGTGTTTATTTTCTTTTTTCATTTCAAAACGATGCAACTAATAAATTCCTGATATGAAGCCTCCGATTACCAAAGTGAATGAAGTTCCACCAAGGTCACATAAACTTAGCAATAATCAGCTACTTTTGAACTCAGCAGATAGCTGAATTCAACTAAACTAAGCAGACATTTTAGCTACGAATTTCCAGAGATCACATTAGTGTCAACAGCTCCTATTTCTAACTCTTAACCTATTTGCTGTTTCCCAATCTGCAATGCAGGATGAAAAATCCACGATATAACAGAACATAGTTGTTCGCTTATTCAAGCTAAATCTTTTTGAAATACAAAAATCAATGGAAATTTATTTGTCAAGTTGCAGAGGGCATGAGCAGATCCAAAGATACAAGGAAAAATATGCAGATGTTGCTACATCTAGAGGCTTATTTTAGACAAATGTCAGATCTTGATTTATATCAAGATGACAGAAGGCCAGATAAATAATTTTAAATTTCAAAGTGGAAAATTCTTCCGTATCTTTGCATTTCCTTCAGCACTATGTCCAAGAGCATCCATTTTAAATAAGGTACCTTGGGACACTTCTCACTTGAGAGCCAAGTAAACATTTGAGGTTTGTTGTTTTTTGTTTGCTTGTTTTCAAACTGAGCAGCTGGTCTCTCTTTGGATAATTATGCTATCAAATACTGATCAGGCTATGCAGACAAATAATAGCAGACACAGAGGGCAGTTCAAACATCTGGGTACCGCTTCAGTATACCGGTGCAGGGCTGTTAACCCCCACACCATGCTGGATGCTGATGCATACTCGCAGACTGAGGCTGGAACTTACAGGACTGAGTTTCTGACCCAGAACACAGATAAAACCATTTCAGATACTCTGAGCTGATTTCAGTCTGTTCCTCTGAATCCATTTTCCTTTCCTGTACTCAGTGGGTGGAGAAACTACAATGGAAAAGTATCCATGAAACACAGGGGCAAGAGGCATCGGTGAAAGTTTTCCTAGTAGGAAAACTTCCTTCCTGATCCCATCACGAACGACCAGTGATGTTTATTTACAGCATCCCAGCAAATATAATTCTTGTAATGCAATTATGTGAAAGACAACACAAAAGTAACTGAAATTTGAGTGTATCTGTCTGTAAACATTTTTGTGTGGTGAAGGAGGAAGGACAGAAATCGGAAGAGAATATATGTAAATACACAGAGCCCTTCATTCTTTTGCCCTGTTAAAGGATAGCTGCTACATATGAAGTTCAAAATGCACCTTTTACCATAAAATTCTACAATACATTTGTTTGCAAAGAGTGGTGGCATAAAAAGAATATATTTAGGCGCTTTGTGAAGAAAAAAGGATCTCAAGTTTTGCATCCGTGAAGTTATATCTTTTTATTTATCCAAGAACTTAATTTAGAGTTCCCTAACCTAATAGCAATGACAAGGGCAACTTGTTTGGAAAGAGAAGTTAATCTGAATTTTAAAAAAGGTACTTTTCTAACTGGCAAAGAATCTGTGAGGTCAAATCAGCTGTTTCACTGGCCTAGTGTGTCAAGCCGTGAAGTATATCTGACAGACACTCCCTGAGGGGAAAAGCTGTTAGGATAGAGGCAGCCTTACACAGTGAAAATGTGAAATAAATATACAAGACAGTAAAACAAGGAGAATGGTACAGTTGTATGTTAGGAATCCACTGGGATGTATCTAAACAGACACTAAGATAACAGGTACTGGTTAGCGATGGATGGGTAGCATTCTGGTCACCATTCTTCTAAGATGCCGTTGTAAATAATGGCTTTTTTTTTTGTTTTATTTTCCTCCTTAAACCATCACATCGTTAACTGCTATAGCACACACAAGTCACTTACAGGACAATAGCCTGTAAGGCACAAGGATTCCATAACAAAACAGGAAAAAGTTTTCACTTTTCTTAAGAAGAGAAGGCCTGGGAGTGTGGTAGGGGGGAAATGTGCACAAATACCTGATGGGGAGACTGAAGACACTCAGATTCTTCTCAGAGGTGCCCAGTGACAGAATTAGAGACAATGTGAAAATTTAAGTACAGAAAATTCCACTTAAAAATGAGATATTTTAAATATATATATTAAAAAAAATTATAGCAAGGGCAATCAAACGCTGAAACAGGTTTTCCAACAAGACTGTGGAGTTTCCATCAAACTGGACATGGCCATGAGCAACCTCCTCAAGCTGACTCTGCTCTGAGCTGGGGTGTTGGACCAGATGATCTCCCAAGGCCACTTTCCAGTCTTACCCATTCTATGATTCTGTGAAGTTTTCCATGAAAAAAGGGTTAAATTTATCCACAAAAGCTTGCATAAGAACAGATTCTATATCTTTGAGCATGAAGTTGCTACAAAGTTAAACAGGGGATGAAAGGGAGGTAAAAGGATTTTTATTTTCTTTTGTTTGGGTTTGAGACTTTTTTTTTTTTTTGCATTGCTTTCATCAAAGGGTGGGAAAATTTAGGTTCTGAAATTAATTCATTTAGCAGATTGTGAGCGGACATTGGCAACACCTGAGGAAAAGGAAACCTTGCAGTGTGTGATAAAACTTGGGAGGAGCAGCCTGTGCACTGAGATTAGGAATAGTGGGCTGCTGAGGTGATTTATAGGACAGAGAATCTGAACTTGAGCAAAACCATCCTCAGATGGACTGAAACTATTCAAGCATCTGTATTCTGTTAAGTCAGCCTGAGGTTAGGGAGCAAAGTGGGGAAATGCATTATATGAATACCTTGGTTAAACAGATGGAGTAAGACGAGGTAGGGGAAGAAAATTGCAATGAGCTGCATAACAGAAAACAGTCTTCTAAGCACAAGACCTTCTCCCCACTGCCATTTCAAAATCATCTTATGGAACTGTGTCTCATCTGATCTCGACAGGGACCTGCCTTTTCTAGTACTCTAGCTTCCCCTGAATTTGATATGGTGCTACAAAGGATTCTGATAAGCCCCAGCTGTGCTACTATTTCCACTCATCTTTTGTTGACCTCTTTCTTTGCTAGAGCACCTTTTGATCACATTGTCATGGTTTAGTCTCATTTTGGAGAAAGGCAGACTCAAAATATTCAGTAAAATATTCAGCAGTACCACTGAGTCCCATGGGCACACATTTAACTTTAAGTGAAAGTACTTTCGTGAACTGGGTCCCACCGCAACTTTGATCCTCTCTCCCCTTAAACATTGAGGGAACAGCATAGGCAGCAAGAGCAGGCAGCAGAAGAAAATTGAAGTAGCACATTAAATTAATGGGTAGTGCCATTGCCTTTCTTTTGTAAATTTACATTTGATGATTCATAACAAGAGTCTTTATGTCAAAAGGAAAGACTTCCCGGTTTTGATCCTGTGTGAAAACTCCTATCTCAAGTTTGGAGTTGAGGGCAACTGTGGTATTCTTGCTATTGGAATACTTAAGAAAGAAGGATACTGACAGAAGAAGTAGTAATACCTCTTAAAAAAATTCTAAACCTTTGGCTAAAAGATTTCATGAATTTTGATTGCAGCCTGAGGGATAAAAGGATATTTCCGTTTTTAAAATGAAAATACACGATCTTAATGCAGTGTTAACTACCGAGCTGTAGAGACTACTAAATCTCTTAATACACCATTTTACTATTTTTTTTATTTACAATTAAGGATGTAACTTTTTTGCAGGAGATTTTAAAAGTTAATTCTTGTTGTTCTAAGTCAAGGCACGCTGCAGATCATAGCAAACCCTTTTTAATAGTGACTAACTTCAGTGCAGTTTTAAGTGTGGTTGCAGTTGTGCATACAGCCTAAAAGCAAAAAGTTATATTATTTTAAAAGTGCAAAATGTAAGATTGCTAGATTAATATTTTGTAATATAAATATAATATGCAATGTAATATAATGTAATATAAAGGTGATTAACATTCTTCAAGAAAATTCATGCTACTTTGATACTTACCAGGAAGGGCAGAGGAGTTTAGAAGCTGAACTAGCAGAATGCCGAGGCTATCTTTAAACTTCAGGGAGTCAAGAGCTCTCCAACATGACTGATAATTATTAGCATAACTTAATCTTTCAGAAGGGTCAGCATAATAAACAGGTTATAAGTTCCTAAGTTAAAAAAAAAAAACAATGATGAGGCAAAACAGAACGAGCCTGTATGTTTTAATCTTATGTTTTAAAGATTGAACACTTTTTTTTCATTTCCTAGAACCTGTAAGAATCAGATAGAGTCCCTTAATAGTAAAATGCCACACGACATGCAGCAGCAACCTTTTACTCCCAGTTACAAGTTAAGGGCAATAAGCCAGGAATCCTGTGTATTTTAATTTCATTTAGAGTTCAGGCCAAGTGATGATTTACCCAGTGATAAAAAGATGCAAGATCACTATACTTATCTCTTATTATCTTTGCAAAAGGAAGAAGGAACCAATATTGAGATGCTGGACTTCTACACTTGTACACCTCCCAAGCCACAGCTATCTGAAACACCATCCCTACTTTAGGTAGGAAGTTTTTCTTAATGTACCTGGGGCTGAAAGCATTTTGTAGGTACACAGTCTGAAATGATAAAATAACCATCTAGTAGAATTTATTTATACAAGTATGTAAGATTCATAGGATGTCTAAGCTAGAAATTTTCACTGAATTAACACTATTTTAGGTAGCGGTAAAAGAATCTATAATCATGTGTTTAAAATTACACCAACTTAAGTACTTTTTTTTTTCTCCTCCTCTTTAGACACAAATTGAAACAGAGAAATGAGCTTGCTTACAAACCCAGCTTTATAACGGTCATGTACAATACAGGCACAATTTCTTTCAAATAATCTTCACTACAGAGTCAGATCTGAATCTGGTATGTTCCTTCATTTTAATATTATTCTGCTGCAGGACAAAGAACTCTGAAATGACCTTTTGTGTACTGCCAAGTGAATGATGTATTTCAATTCAGAATCATTATTTATCTCACTGATATTTTGTTAACACATTTTTTACTGTGAAAGTACATTGCTACCCCCATTTCTTAAACTCTTTAGTAATTCATTATATGAAGGACAAAGTCATACACACACTTCGAAAACTGTACCAAATAAGGTGTTCTGTAAAGGGAGAAAGAGGTAGCCAGTTCTCTGTTTTGGAACCAAGGCCACTAGCAAGATGTGAAGCCTAGAAAGGTAATGGAACAACAGGTTTTAAGAGCAAAATGTTTCACCATTGAATACCATAGTTTTACTGCACGTATTTCTTTTTTAATTTCCTCATATCACCATATATCAAATGGTTAATCAGGGACTGAGTCTGTAAGAATGACTCAAACTTTTCCCCAGCAATTAATCACTAGAGATGAACAAGGATTTGTTCAATTTAGGGAGACTGAATGCTATTACAACTCAATAGGGTTGACACAAAGTTTAAACAAACATAACTCTGGAGCTTGGAATAGCTCATATTATTCTACTACTGCAGTTAAGATACACCTAGAAAATCCCATAGTGAAAGATCACTAATTGTTCTAACTCCTTTCTAATTTCCTCAGCAATTGTAATACCTCATTAAGCTTTTTAAATCAATAGAGACTGACTTTGCATGAGCTGCACAAACATACTGCACAACCACAATCCAGGAAGACTGTATGCCATCTCCAGCCTTTACAAAATCAGTTGATGGAAACAAGCCAGGAAAGACATTTTACTGAGGCACCAATTCAGACTTTTACTCAAGTTTTTAATCTCAAAACTGCCTCTTAAATATAGGGACTAGGCAGTCAGGTACTTGCTCATTTAAGATTGACATTTTTCACATTGCAAGAGAGAATGAAATAAAATAGCATGGGGCCTCTGTTCATCTGGTTGAGATGAATCATCACTTTACTATACATCCTGTACATGTAAAACAAACTATGTTTGACACTTTTTGCTCACTTATTAGCCTGAAGTTAAATCGGGTAATTGGGTCTGTCTAAACTTCCACATATCTCTCTAAATCAAAGTTTTTGGGTTAATTAGGACAGAGCTTTATGACTAGTTTAATTGACCTAAACACTTCTCCACAAACTACAGTCTCATTCTCCTCTACCAGGGAGATGCTCCCATTCCCTTCCTTGGGCTAGAATGCCAATCTTTTCTTAGTTTCCACCTTGTGGCTGGATCAGATCCACTCCACCAGTCTCAAACACAGTAACACACCCTTCAAGGAACAGGAGTAAAGATGCAGTTTGTAGCATGAAGGAAGGCTAACCGTCTATTAAATCTCAATTTGCCCACAGACAGGTAAAAGAAAAATAAAATTAAAAAAAGGGTGAAAAAAAGACTCCATCATGCAGGTAGAAGTCAAATTGATTTTTATTCTACTAGAAATTCAGAAATGCCAGAATCTGCTCTGTAATACAATCTGCATACTCACTTTAAAACTTTAGGTTTTTATTTTTGTAGATGGTAGTTCCTGAACCTACCCTGCCTCAGCTTCTCCAGTCAGTGACAACCTGTATCAAAACTAGTATACTCTACCACAGTTACAGTCACCACCATTCTGCATTCATGAAGAGATTTAGAAGAACACAAGCTACATACAGAATAAGGAAAGTGCTTAAACACAGCAGCAATAGCTCTTCAAGTAGAAATTTAGATATCCTTGAAATAATCTGCGTAGGATTACATTGTCACTGACAGGACCCAGATGAGATTCATATATTCAGGTAGAGTTCCAAAGCTTCAGAGTTTGGTTTTCATTCTGCTGTTGAATCTGAAAACTAAAATCAAGAAAAATGACAATAGCTGTTCAGAAAGAAAAAAAAAGAGTCTACCTCCACTGGCAGTCTCCCCAGTAAAGTATCTAAGGAACTAGCATTTAAATGTAGACCAACCTTCTATGTCATACTAGACAGACTCAAGAATTGGCCTTTTTTGCCCATTACTGACAAGCTTCATGTTATATTGCATAGGCTCGGTAAACTTACAGTTGAAGCCAAGTAAACATGAAATTGCATCTTGTTTGACTGGTCATCAAATTTTATCATGTTTTGACCTAGTCAAGAAGCATCAAATAAATAGGCTATTAACATGTACCACTGACTAGTTACTGGATTTCTGCAGCTATAAACAAAGTTCAGAAAAAGACAATACACTGGAGATTAAACAGCTTATTAAAAGTGAGTTTACAGTCTAAATGAAGTTGTTCTGCAAGTGACTGAATACGAAGATTATGGTAGTTCCAGGTTAGCTAGAACAGTTAACACCACAAACAAGCCAGCAAGCAAGGAACACAGATGGGTTGCAACTGCCTTTCTGAATTGCTACAGACTTTAAAAAAAAAATTTAAAGTAGCAATCAAGCTTAAATGACAAATAAATCTGCACAAGCCTAATTGACACATTTTTTTACAGTGCTGCATGGCAGGAAGATGAGAGACCATGGATAGAAGTTGAAGTTAGAAAGGTTCAGACTAGATGAAGTCTCAGGGGATAGTCGCCATTGTTAAAGGCTTAAAACCAGACCACGTGAAAGCCTAAACACCCTGGTATGACCTGACTTGGAGAAGGACGTTGGCTTAGAAGACTTCTTAAGAACCCTTTCAGCTGAATTATCTTATGATCCTAAGCTATTTAAACCCAGTTTTAACTTATGCCAAACTTTACTGTGGTAATTTAAAATAAGCCTTTAACATAGCAGCTACCAGAAGCTAAAATTGTTTTCTAATGTTAATGAAAGCATTTGTGTACAGGGTGGGACACATGATGTGAAGATTCGTGTTCTCAAAAGCATACACCAACACCACACAGAAGATGCCCAAATATATTTATTTGTCTCTTAAAAAGTATGTTACTCTTTAGAAAAAAAAAAGACAGCCTAGGAAATCTCAATACAGATTAAAGTATATTCAATCTGGCACATACTTCATGATGATGTTTACTTAAACATCAGCACCATCAGACCAAGCAAAATAAGACTTCTGAAGTCAGTAGCAATGAGGTACCAGGACAGAAGAAACCTTTAAAATAAAGAACAACTTTAAAGCCTTTCAGCCAAGAAAGAGTCAGAGTTCCAGAATGTGTTAAAGAACCATGAAAACCCTCTAATCCTTTTGATCTTCATTTGCTGCCAAAAATACATGAGCTACAACAAGGAAACATAAGCATCTCTGTATACAGAGTTACAAACCGGTAAGCCAGTTCACCAGCTTTGAGTAGTCAGAAGAGTGCAGCACTGTTCTAAAATTGAAAGAGATAGAGCTTGGGTTTTTGGTTTGGGGTTGTGTTGGTTTGTTGGTTTGGTTTTTTTTGATAGGCTAGCAAGAGCCAATTAAGTTATTTCCTTCATGACCTCTCTCATGGTATTCTGAGCCATCCCAGGACAGAAGGAAAAAGAAGCAAGTTCATTAGCACAGATAGTAAGGTATTTACTTTTTGCAGTCTTGGTAAAGCTTTCAGTGTTAGTGCATGAAAAAGTTCCTGGATGTGCATATGAGTGAGGTTACCATAACTATGTGCCAGGAGTACAACTGCATTCATTAATGTGTTTCATATGAAAAGTATTAGCTGAAAGTATTCTGCCATAAATGGCTGGAGATGCATTTTTGTTAGTATCTTAATAACCATGCTTTTCCCCTGTTATGTACAATCATTTACCCATCTTGTTCTTACTCAGTGGTAAAAGCCACTTCACCCAGTCCTAGTGAACACACTAAGAAAGATACCTCCCATCTGTCATTGGCCACTTTAAGATTTCTGGGATGTCTCTATCCAGGAGAACTAGCAATGAGACATATCCTCATGGTGGGGGATAATAAATAGGGACAAGTGTGTAGGTGAGAAGGCTAAAGTAGGACATTCCTGGTGACAAAGGAAAAGTTTACTTTAAAGGTGCAAGTGTCTATTCAGCTAAAGCCATGATAAGTGAGCCCTATTTGGAATGTAGCATATGTCCTAGAAGCAAGCTAGACACTGCATGTTATCTTTGTTCCTTTGTAGGAGTGTAAACACTACCTTATGTTCTCAAGTAAGACGACACTAATCAGACTTAGATGCAGCCACTCAAGGAAGTGGAGCGATAACTCACAAGATACTCAGTTTCATGCTAAACAAGAATACGTAAACACCCACAAGAATCACCTATTCAGATAATACCAGACACCCCATATGGATTGTCACAATGCAGCACCATGGCAGCAGTTTCATTTATGGAACAGTCTTGCTGCTCATCCCATCGCATTTACTGAACAGTGGTAGCATTAGCAGCACTGTGATTTACTCTCTGCTTTCAATGGATCTAGGTCCAGTTTTGGTTTCCCCACATCATTCTCTTCATTAGGAAAGGTTTTGTAGTTGGCAAGGATGTTTTCCACCAAGAATCGAGCAGCTTCATCTATGTTGATGTTGTCCTAAAGATGTTGAAAGAAAAGAAGTCAGTGATTTTCTGAAATAGTCACACATTCTGATTAGAAGCTGGCCAAATACAAAAAAAAAAAACCACCCCAATTCTTCTACAGTCTTATCAAGATGACACAAACAGATGCACCAGGTGATTGCTCAAACACTTGCTTTTTGAAAAAAAGTTTCCAGAAATGTTTGAGACAAAGTTATTCACCCATATGACAATCAAGATACTTAAACTCTAATCTTATATGCAGTCAGGGTGAAAGTGTCACCTGCATTTGGAAGACTCACAAATGCCTAAGTGCATTTTTGCATCAGGAAAGGTAATAGGCAGCTACACTGTTTATAGTAGCATTCTACCTTTTGGGCCTTTTTCTGCTTCTCCTGCAGTTTGGATGCACTTATTTATGTAAAAGGATCTTTTCTATCAGCCTCAAAACCCCAGGTAAATCAGGGTGCCTCATCTAGCCACTCTACTTTTTCTTGTGCATGCTCTGAAGCATGTGTATGCAGGATACTCTGACGAAATACATCTCTAGGTATCTCAGTTACTGAGGGGCCGAGCTGGCCAGTGCCAAGGGGCCTTTGGCTACAGGTTTGACCTGGCTGGGCCACCTGTTAGCTCACCACAGGGTTGCCACGTTTGCAATTGCTTATCTTTGGTTTCAAAGGAAATACCACCCCCGTACAGTCTTCTATCTCTGCAATTGTAGATCTAAACTCTACACGAGCAAGGGTAGGTCACGAGAACATTAGAATCATCACTACTGCACTTTACAGGCTTGTGGTTGTCAGCCACAACCTGCTTTTGGCAGTTTTCAGATAGGCACTTTTCCCTGTCCAGAGTGGAGGTGGATTCTCCTCATTTTAGTGTAAGGGTGTTCATAAGATATTTCTATGAATATTTACACTTTCTGCAGTTCTTTTGCCTTTAATATTCTCCCTAATCCACAGGGAGTAGGACCTATATTACTGATGAGTAGACTGAAAAAAATCAAGTATCAGTTCCAGCAGAAAGGCAAGAGCAGGATATTTAAGTGAGCAGGTCTTAAAAACATAAACTGATTTGATAAGCTTAGAAAACAAGAAAGCTGTCCTGAATTTTTGCTAAGGTATTTTAACTACACCTCTTTAGAGTCCTAAACAAGTCAATTTATAAATGAACTAGGAATAATATTATCTGGACTTTTCTCTGCACCAAGAACCTTGTTTTACATTTTCATGTCTTAAATGTCACCTAAAATGCAAGCTGTCACTGCGCTTCCACTTATACATAGCTGTGTTATGGGCATTTGAAGCTTCAGGGAAGATACAACCCCAAAACAGGATCTTGGTATACTTTTTGAGTATAAAGAGCCTTGAAATGTGAGGTTTTAGTAACAAATGGGTCAGTTTGGGAATTATTTGTTCAAGGAAGTAGGCAAGCCAAGGGAAAAGAGGGACCTTGACGATTAGCTTACCATATAAAGGAGTTATCAGCCAGACCAGTAATTTCGTCTGTCAGCCACATTATCTTCATCTAGAGGAACCTTTCATTTTAAGGATCAATTGAGTTTTAAGGAAGTGTTTGATTTCACTTCCAGCTAAGCTACCGCAAGCTTATCTGTGCATTGGCCAAGTCTATAGACTAAAAGGGTACAATATATGAAGTCACTCAAAGTTATCTGTTTGATTAAAGCAGCTGTCTATCTTAGTTTAATCTACTATACAGAACAACTTGTTTTTCTCCAGTTCAGTCTTGAGACTGACTGGTAAAATAGAGAAGTGCTTTAGTGACATTATCACCTGGGTAGATAGTAACAAGTGAGCAAATAGCATGTTCACTTCTGGAGTCTTACCACTTCCTACGTGCAACAGCAAAAACAGAAGCTGCAGTTTAAAACCCTGCACCTAAAGATTACTTTTATCTTTTGGGTAGTTTGATCAGCATTTAGTAGTATTAACATCTAAAGAGTAACTCTGATGCTGATGCAGTCAAGATGAAGAAAAACTTAAACTCAGTTAATGAAGTTTTCCAGTTAGTTTTAAGGTTCTTTTAATTTAAGATGCAGTTCTTATTAAACCAAATATGGCTCAAGTCTTCCTTAGGAGTAAGCTAGCTTGGCACACCACTTTCAACTTTTACTGAACACTGGAGACTTGGCTGTCACTTCCTATACTTCTCTTCTCCACATGACTATATTCATCCATTCCTATGCCAATACTTAGAAGAGTAAAAATGTGTTTCCTTTTTGCGCTCACCTTGGCGGATGTTTCAAACCATCCAACAAAGCCACCTTCTCTGCAGAACTGGTCCATTTGAGAGGGATTCTGGCTGCCATCTTTCTTCTGGTCACATTTGTTTGCAAGAAGAACAGCAGGGATGGGGTTGCCATTGGGAAGTAGTACTTTACTGTCCAAATCATGCTTCCATTTTGAAACAGCCTCAAAAGTGGAGCCTCTTGTGACATCAAAGACTACAAAAGCACCAACTGCCTCTTTGTAGTATACTCTGGTCATATTTCCAAAGCGCTCCTGGCCTGAAAGAGAGGATAGTGATAGATATTTATATTTAAGCATGAACTATTGTCAATGTAAATGGGCTTCTGTACCAGGTTAGTACATATGAGCTTGGCATTCGGCTCTAGTCACCTGGTTCATACAACACTGCCTCTTCCATCCTGTGTTATCTCATTGCAACAGCCATTATGTGTATCATACAAGTCAGATGCCAAAAAGCAGTTTGCAATCTCAACTACCAACTTGATTTACTTTTTTTTTTTTAAACTTATTTGTTGAGCAGTGTTCTTTTAGAAGTAATGCCTAAAGACACAATGAGCACAGCTATACACAAATCATTCTTTCTTCAAAAAGGCTTCTGCAAGATTTAGATATAAACCTAGTCACTTTAGCTAGACACTTAAGCAAACCCAGAGGTTTTTCTGGAGGGTGGGTAACAAGGGTTTCTACAGGTTCCACAGCTAGCAGCCTTCAAAGCATCTTATGAAGAAGTCATCTATATTATAGATTATGGGTTCCCCCCCCGGCCCCCGACTTAGGGACAAGCTCAAAAGGAGCTAGTTTAACAGTTCTAGCTAAACCTATTATCTTTGACTTCAGCTTTTAAGTCTAAGACCTCCTTTGGAATAATTTCCAACTGCAGGAGTTCTACGGCAATCCCAGGATTTGATACATTATCAGAATAGTTCAAGTACAATTATTTTTTAAAAATATCAATAAGAAAACCAATGGTCAGCGAGTATAGTCAACTAAAGCCTTTTCTTATTAAGTACAACTATTGTAGTCAGTAGACTTGAAATGTAGAATTAGAGTGCCAGTTCAGTTATTATTTTGTTTGGAAGGTCAGACCATCATGCTGTGTTTGTACCGGGGTGGGTATAGCAGTGTCAAGTGCTAGCATGTTGCTGGGGAAGTCCGGACTACTAAAATAGCTTTCTGCTTTCTTCAGAAGTCTTCATTGGGAAAAGCAGTCCCTGCACTTTAAAATTTAGTTTTGCAGTGTGTCATCACTGCAGCTTTTAGCTTTTAATGCATACGAGGTTTTAGAATAGAGACAGTAAGAATTTTAATTGGAAACATAGTTGTCCTCCGTTTATAAACATTCAAGCCCGCCTTTGATTAACATGGACAAACAGTAGTTACAAGAAGAACTGGGTATTATCATCTCCTCAGAAAGAGCCAGAAATTCATTAGGTGAAGGAACTTGACAAGGGATGCTGTTCAACAGCATGCTTTTCTAGCTCAATTGCCTCATTTTAGTGTCAGTACTTCAGCATACCGATTAGCTCATTCCCTGTAGACACTTTCAGAAAAGGTTGACTAAGCAGCTGTTAGGATTGCCTGAGAGCAGCAGCAGCTACAGTGAAGATACAGAAAACTATAAAGCTCTATAAAGTAGACTATTTCTGGCTGTTGAACTTTAAAGAATACTGCTGCATAAAACAGCATTACTGGCCAGCATATTCTGAGGACTGGAAGTTACACATGAATTTTTTCACTACCAGCTCATTATCCCTTGTGTGAGAACAAGGAGCATGCAAGAGGAAAGCTTTTCCCTCCCTATTCAAAGCTCAAGTTTTGAAGCAGCATTTATGCCATGGCCTCAAAGGCCAACAAGCCGGGCACCAAGCCTGCATCTCAGTGACTATGTCACTGGAAGAGACACATTGCTGATAGAAGTCTCCTAAACAGTGTACACAGAACTTGTATACAAGTAAGTCACATTGTCTCCCCAGGCATTTGCAGGATGGATTCTTATGCCTAAAAGGTGTTTTCGGTATAGCCTTACTGCAAATTGTTGTATCATGTGCCCACTGTTTCAGTGAATCAAATACCATTAGGAAAGAGCTTGTCCAGAAGACTTTTACTACTTTTGCAGATGAATTGTGTCATCTAAAGAAACTTCACCTTTAGATCGTAAGACTTCGGTGTTTTGTTTTGGTGTTTTGTTTGATTGGGGTTTTTTTTGCGTTTTTTTCCCCCCCCAAATGTATCTGCATGGGGTCAAATTCAGTTATATTAAGCCAGTCACTGCATACAGCACAACACAAGCTATGAGGAGCTCCTTCTCAGCTTCCCTATTTGTTTAGCCATCAGTCTCACCATTGATTCCTGTTACATGGGAACACCTCCAGCTGTGCTAAAGCACTAAGTCTTGTGTCCAATTCACGCAGTGTACCCCTTTACACCATAGGGCAGGCCCACAAAACAGTGTAATCTCAAAGTCTACAGTGCTCTGTTAGCAACCTCAGTCTTCTGCAGAAAGATTTCTTCAGTTTGGCCCTGAAATGGTTTAGAAATGGACACCACTTGCTGTTATTTACATGCGATTGCACATGAATCTGAAGCAGCAAGAGGAACAGTCCTAATAGTCCTCCCTATTCTGTTGCTGGACATCTGTGGGGATTTCAGTCTTTTTAAAGTCTTTCCAAAAACTTGATGGACATTTACGTAAGAATATTAAGTTGTATTGATTAGTTGCAGAAAGGGGTTGCTAGACTGTTACTAGCAAGGAATGGAGACAGCATAATCACTACATATGAAAACTAAGTTTTGGGGAATTGCAGAAGAGGTTATCAGGCAGTTACCATTTTCTCAGATAGCTGTGCATAGGTAAACATGGCTATGATCAGTTACCAGAGTGAAGGACATTACCACTGACTGAATTCCTTCCTGCCTACTGCTCTCCCATCCAAGCTTTAAAGAAAAAGAACAGTTAACAAGGCCATACTAGCCTCCTATAGCAATAACCCTTGCTGAAACCTGCACACAGTGAATTTAAGGCATAAGATATTGAACTAGTATAGCATCACATATAGCTTTTGAAGAAAAGAAGCAAAGTTACAAAGTATATATCATAACCAAACTTGAAGGGTCCTAAACACCACCAAATGTTTTTTCTTAAAGAAATAACAGGGGTCCTAGCCTTGGCGAGAAAGTCTGATCATCACTCAGATGATTTTATCAATGTTCCATTGCCAAGGGAATTCCCATCTTACCATAGTCAGTCTTCCCCACCCACCTAGCACAATGCCTTTATATATAATAAGCTGGAGAGCTGCATTGACTGGTAATTAGCTAAGATTGCCTGGCAGTTGCTTCCTTGATGCTAGTGACTTTTCATGCCCCAGTATCCCTCAGCCTACATGAAACTTAACAGCATGGCAGCCCCTTCCCATGTTGGGAATAGCCAGATATGCGAAGCCAGAAAGACAACAATGGTCTTGTAGCAGAGCAGCAGACTAGCTGAACCACCTCATGGGGTCCTGACCAGGAGAGAGGCCACTACAAGCGGGATTGTGCTAACTGGCAGATTCAGGAGCTGTGGAATAATGCAGAAGCCAAGGTTAGCTTTGTGCAGTAGCTTTTCTTATTGTGTCAGAAGACAACAGTTCTGGTAGGAATGTAAGTGTGCACTGAACTGTACTTTTTACTCTACAGCTGTCCCTCAAAGAGCATGGGCTTCAGCTATCCAGAACAATTATCTCAGTCTTTCTTCTAGCTGGCTTTATTGATAGCAGTCCAAATTTTTGCTGGTACAGTACGAGTTTTACATTTCGAAAAAAACCATTAATATATGTTCTTCTGTAATTTAAATTTGGGTGAAAGCAGACAACAGAAGTGTGTATATATGCTTATCAACATAAAAGCCTCTATCTTTACTTAATGGATTTAAGTTTTATATTAGCCAGATTTGATACCCCTTACCCCTAAAAACACACACAAGCTAACACCACTGCAGTATTACAGTTTAATGCCTTTTAATAGGTCAAATACACTCCAGTATGACTGCTGCCCTTTTCTGAAGTTGTCAAAACTCCAAAACAGTTTATTAAAAGCTGTTTTCACCTCCAGAATTCACATCCACTAACAACAGACCTGACCTGAATACTAGCTTAAGATTAGTCTTCTGTTTTATCTGGAAGTCTTACAAGGATGGATACATTCTTTTTATGCCATAGAAAGATGACAAAAGCAATAACACACGGCCTGCCTAAAAGCTAAGAGTTTTGTTGTGGTAAAAGGTATACGGCATGAGGCAGGAAGAGCATTCAGTATAAACTGAGTAGACTTTCTTTACAATCCTGTTATTACTGACAATGGACGTGCTTTAGGCTGAGTTTCTTGTAGGGGATGTGGAGCATTCTAGACAGCCTTTTGAAAATCTAACAGGACTTTCAGGCAAAGCTTTTGCAAGTGCTTTTCTTCTTGCAAAAAAAACTCATAGAAAAAGTGAACTGTAGAACACACCACTCCTCCAAAGTCTAGAGTCTGAACATCATTCCCTATTTAGATATTAAAACTAAATTGAGTCAATTTTTGCCATGCTCAGTTCAGCCAGGGATTTTTCATTCCCTTTCCTATGTCCAGCAGAATTTTTGCTGTAGTTATTTCACTATATGCAAGAAGAGTGTTGAGCAGAACCAGAAGTGGATCATACCCCCAGAGGGGAAAAAGGTGAAAAGTGATCAGATGAAACTAGACTTAAGATCTCCAGCATCTATAATCATGGAAGGAAGAAGACAGGAAAATTACTTGCTTACTACAGCAGTATGGAAAGGAGATCAGAGGATTAATCATTCTAGTAATTCTAGTGCCGTGACATAAACCTAATGGTACCACAAAGTTATAATTTTCTCTGTGCTTTAGGGGTTCAGGTGCAGGTGAGGAGCTAAGCTAGAGGGCAGTCATGGAGATCAGAGGTTTTGTCGGGGGGTATGGAAGTGGCTGCATGGAATGCAAAGTTCTACATTCTCTAACCACAAAGTTTTCACATCTAAATGACTCAGCACATATTGTCACCGTATTTTCCAGTAATTGCAACAACATTAAGTGAAATACTTGCATAATGTCATGCATCAGGAACTAATACCGTTCCCTACAGCAGCACCACAGGAAAAGTGTTTCATTTAAAACAGTATCAGAGCTTGTGATCTGTTATTGCTTCCCACTTTACAATGTAACAGGAGTAAACCATAAGTTAAAAACAACATGAAAAGATAATTATAGCCAGGTCTGACATTAGAAGCTTTATCTTTGTCTTTTATTTCACTGCGAAAGATGAGTTCTCTTCATAAGACTCAGACACTGCCAACCTTGCCTTGAAGTACATTAAGGGGTTCTACAGCAATCTTTCCCACTGTACAGAATAAACAAGAGTCCTGTTTATCACAGCAGTGTGACATCATTGTGGCAGTTCTTGCTTTTAATTAGCAGGAATTATTCTACACTATCATTATTTTTGCTCCCAACTCCTCATACATGATGGGAACTGAGGCTACAAAAAGCAAGTTAACGTACACGACTGCTGGGTACACATGACGTTGAGTTTGTCAGGGTTGCATCTCCCAGACTACTTACCATACCTAGAAGTCTTAATATATAGTTTAAATGAACTAACAGGAACCTATTCAAGGAGAGTAAAGTGAAGAAGCTTTGACAGCTATATATATATTTTTTTTTTTTTTCCTGTGAAGGTAAATTTTATAGTTATCTCTGTCAATACTATACAACAGTATAACACAAGTTCCCTTACTTTGTGGGGAAAAAAAATAAAATCTAAGCTTAGTCTATTCTGAAGCCACATAACTCGAAAGCCAGAGTTCTATTAGTTGCATTTAAACCCTTAGCATCTCATCAGGAGTACTCGTGGCCAACTGGGCAAAGTCTAACTTCTTTTTCAGATGAGACTAGCTGTTCTGATATCCTCCAAAAATTGTGCCATTAAAGAGGAAGAGAAAGATGAACAAGAGTTACAATAGCCTGACAACTAGAAGAATGATGGAACAAAGTTTCTTTTGTTGAAGTAATGTTAGTTCAAGTCATCTTTGACACCTTAATCAGCTTAATGGGTGTCCAGAGCTCAAAATTTTATCTTAACAAGTTTGACAGTTCCACATCAAATAATCCTAAACTAGAGAAGCATAGTTTAGACTAAAGTCATCCAGAAGTGAATACACAACTAGCAGAAGAGTTTTATTCCAAAGTTGTTTGCTGCTAACTGGAAGACCTTTGCAATGAAGTTTTGCAGTTTTTCCCTGGACTCAATAATACAGAGTTGTCAAGTTTGATAAATAGCAAAAAGGCCTCAGTTTATTAATAAAGCCAAGCAGTTCTTGCTAGCATTGTCCTTCAGAATACAGAAACTCAGTGTTCAATTAGTTTAAATGTCAGTTTAAGTTCAACAGAAAGAAGGAATATACCACACAGCATAACTATAGTCTATAAAACCAAGCCAAAAAATCCTATCCAGCAATAAACACTCCAGTAGTGAAGAAAATGCTCAAGAGACCTAGTGAATCAAATTAACAGTTCAAAATGCATAGAAATAGCATCCTGCTAGTGTGTTTCAGTTTTTCTGCTTTTCTATCAATAGGTACTATACACTGCAGTGAACTCGGGCATCACAGGATGCTTATTAAGCTATAGTGAGTGGTTGTAATAAATCAGTTCTAGTCTGGGAATACTTGAATGTTCTCCTTGCATTGTGAGAAGGGTTCTCAGATAAGCTATTTACTATGACCACTAATAGTCAATGTTAGTCATACCAAAATTCAAGAAGGGTCATTAGTGACAGCCAGACTAAATCTAATTTGACTGCCAACACCATGGCTTTTAGGTCCTTGTTATCAACTACTCTGACCTTATTAGCCACACAGTGTGCAAGCACAGTGCCACTATTTAAACTTCAATGCCAAACTCTACAAATTAGTTGTTTCAGACAATTTCCTGGACCATGAGACATTTCTGCTTTTATTCATCCTCAACAGGAAAAAAACCCAATTCAACAGTAAGTGAAACCCCTTCTTTCCAGTCTTCCTCCTGCTAATGGAAGGCCTAACCTAATGAGCACTCTCTTCCCTACTCCAGTTGTGCTGCGTTACAGAAGATTTTTTTTCAACTCCCTGAATTCCTAGAATCAGGCTTTCACATACTAACATCAAGAAACATCTGAGCGGAAGCTCCTTATTTACCATTCTGTCTCTCAAAGTTCATGTAATTTAGTGTAGTAGATTTAAGCTGAAGCGTCATCCAAAATAGCTGGGCACGCAGCCCAATCCTCTCACCAAGTTAGAATCACTGTCCCTTTCAAGACTCACCCAAGTCCTTTAGGAGCCACAGGCAAGAACAAACTACACTTTAGATGTTTGTTGGTCCTACATACAGCTGGATGTTTGGCACAATACAGCAAACATCCAGAATTGCCCTGAGGATGCATCTCCCAGTTCTCCAGACACCAACTGTACATTTTAGCACTACCTGGGTCAGGTATGAGCTGACTGAGGCTCCTTTTTAGCCAGATATATCAATACGCTACTGGCAAGCTACCACTACTGACAGCATTCTCCCCAAACCAGCACAACTTGTCCCAGAACTGTCTTACCCAATTAGATTGAATCTGTTATTCAGCAAGAAGTAGGTTAACCAAACCACTATCAATATTACAGGACGTGCTCAAGTGTGTCTACCTGCTTTTTCACACGGGTAGCAAACGTGGATTGAGAGGGAGTAGACAGACTGAAATGATCAGTACTAGATGGCTCTTCACTCCTCATTCTTACCCATTTAAGCTTTCAGTGCAAAGTTGCCAAGTGTTTAAACTACAGGGGTGTTGAACTATACTAGCAGCTATAGCAGATATTAGAAACCTGTAAGAGTTAAAAAAAAGGCACATCTAGACTGACTTTTACTTTCCACCACTGTGGAAGTAGTATTTGGTGTTTGTGGTTCTGGTGACAAACACCAAGAGGTTAAAAAGCAGCTACAAGAATATTACACCTTCCTGTATTAGTGCTAGAAATAGTTTCACTGACTGCAGCTCTTACAGTTTCTAACACAAAAAAGCAGCCTCAGATGATTTTAAGTGAATTGCTAGTGTCCTTTCTTACTAAGGGTGGTATGGAGAAGACAACTGACCACTGGATGGACCTCTTCTTGACAGTAACAGTCCCAAGAAGGACAGTCTTCAGGGAAAAGGTAACTAGCCAGTTAATCCCTATTCAACTGACTCCCACTTTACCAAAAGAGATGACCTTTGGTACTCTGGTTATGTCTACATCAGACAGTGGCAGGGTGCAGTTGAAGCAGTTCTGTTCAGTGAGACATTGTCGGAGACCTGATATCCATGGTATGTATATACATACACGTATATCCACAGAATACTATATGTACCCATATATAGTGTATACATATACACTACATACACACTATGTATGAGAAACTTTACAAGTCACTGAAAAAGATATTGAAAAGTCACTGAATAATATGAGGCCAAGTGCAGCAGTATTTTAATTGTTTAGATCACAATGCAAAGTGTTTTGCATGTTCTTAAAAGTCAGTATTTCATTCTGAAATGGTAGGAAGTAGCTCGCTCTGAAGTTTCATTGCACGACGCAGACAGAATCTAAACTAATAATTTGTTAGGTACTTGAATTTTCAAAGTCAGTGAGATTAGTCTTCCCATTCACTGTTTGGTATTGTTATACTTTACTCCAAAGCAGGACACTCCTGTTCACTGTCAGCGAAACAGCAATAGCACTAAGGTACAAGTTCGACATCTGATTTCTATCAGGAATGCTGATCACATCTATCATCCTGACAGCTAGAAAAAGCACACCATTCTCCTTCACAAACGTAAAAAACTTTCTTTCAACACTTGCACGAGTCTTAGCGAATTTTATAGTAAGACTGAAACTTTTCATCGCTGCTTGTAGCCTTGGGTTAATCTAATGATTCAATATTGTCCAAAGTGACTTTAACAGCTTACTGTCTTGTCTTTAAGAAGTTTAGAGGCAAGACCCTGCACTTATAGTTCAACTGGCTTTGTCGAACATATTATATGTAAAAGTAGGACAGTCAATTTTGTATAAAAGCTTCACCTGTTTTGCTTGCATCTTTGGTAAACAGCAAATTAAGAAAAGAGGAAGTCTCCGAGTAAGCACTAGATTTCCATCCCCAGACAAGCAGAGTCAACCAAGCTAAATGATTTCTAACTAGCTGTCAAATGCAGCATGTTTAGAAAAACTTTCCTTGCGTTAATATTCAGAAAGAGTTGACATGGTCCAATTAGTGCCAGCAACAACATGAATTGGTACTTCCTACCTTGCTTTAACCAGACTTAAACAAGTCATCTGCCAGAGTTAAGCCATTTTCATGCCTGACACCCTCTAATCCATCTCCTTTGGTGCACTGCCACGCAGCCAGAGCTGTACTACGTACTTAACAGTGATGCTGCATGGCACTACAGTATTTCACAGCACACAGGAGAAGAATTCTAAAGTCAGTTTGTCTCAAGAACAACTTTATCACGAGACTGAAAAAATGTTAATCTCTAAAATGGTCAATGTGTCATGGCACATTGTGTGCAATTGGAATTTTGCATCAAATAGCTACCACTTTGCTCTACCCAGCACTCCAGTCTGGGAGCATTTAAAGAACGAGTTCCCACAAGCTGTTTGCAGTGATACTCAGAGGCTGCTTTTTAAAAAATATTATTTGAAAAGCTGCTAAAATCCATACAATAAGGAATATTGGTGTGCATTTGCTGCTGATCTAGAAGCCACTACTACTGAGAGTGGGCTATGCTTTCTCCGGACAGAGTTAAGATGATCATTTCTAAACAAGCTCTATAAACTCCTGAAATCCCATCATTTTCCAAAGTGTATTCTTACTATCCCATCTACCTTTGTTCCATGGATCCACAGCCAGAGGAGAACTTTGAACAGCTAATGTTCTACCACAAGTAGATTGAGAAGCATGTTGTGCTTTGTAGTCACTGCTTGCTGCTGGTCATGCCAGCTTTAACGCTTGCGAGAATTCCACAAACGTTATTCCTATGTTTTCATATGAAAATACAAACAAAATTCCCTTACTGCAAATCACTTCCTTCTGACATGGCATATTGCATTGCAAAGCTTATGAAGTGAGTATTTGGAGGGAACAGTTTACAAGAGAGTACAAAGGCAAGGCAATGTTTACTGGTGGAGTTCAAAGAAGGTATTTCTAACAGCTGTGAGACTGAATCCCAGTGTCCATGCTCACTACTGAAAGGAAGAAGTTTTATACAGCGTGTTGGAGCCTTTTTTGGAGCCAGGCAGCTAAGATTCGTGTATTTCATTAGATGAGTCAAGAAAATGATCAGTTTAGAACAACCATTTTACAGCACTTGCCAACTCAAACTGTACTTGTGTACACACACCTCAGTGACACCGTGTCCTGGTGTGCACGTGAAGAAAACTAAACTGGTAAGAAGAAAAGTGGAGATATAAATAAGGTGAAGACACCAAGAGTCTGAAGCTGCAACACTGATGTGAGGGAGTTGATAAAGGTCAATTAACATTCATGTAAACTCCACCCATTAAGACAAAAGTGTATATTTAATATTGTCTGCACCAGTTTGTCTCTGAAGGGTAATGCACTTGACTTACCAAACGAGCTTACTTTCTGACTGTTTGAGTCACAGTTACATGAAAGGCAAGAATTCAGCCAATACTTACCTCAAAAAAGCTTATGATCAATGTAAATTAATGGATTTCTGCATAGATTCCTAGTTTGCATTATAATTTGACCCAAAAATTGGTGAATTAGTTATGTTGTGTGATATATATTATTTTTCCTCCTGTCTGCTGTATTGCACATAAAAACTTCAGCATCTTAAGTAGCTCCCACGTACACCCATTTGATGGCTATCCATCCATCCCTTATTCTCTGTATCAGAGTGCTAGAGAAATATTTTCATTGTGATCTTGTAGACAGCATAAAGCTTCTGAGCAACTGCTATATATGATATGAACCTTGCCTATTTGAAAAATAAGGCTGAAGCTCCATCTATTCCATAGTGATTAGAAGCTCAAGCACTAAGTGATGTTTCAGTTGTTGATAGAAATTAAGACTACCTGCAAGATCAGTACAGCAAACTTTCTTTTAAGCACGTACTAGATCAAATGGTCTTCTAAGATCACACCTTTAACCCCATTTCTTGTAGGGCACCTAGAAAAGCCTATGGAGAAATTCTAAGCTTGATTCCAAGACACTCAAAGAACATCTGTCTCAATTTTACCATTTAACTGAAACTTAACTGAAGAGTCCTGTCTTGCATAATCAAAATAATCACACTAAACTGCCTTACAACACCAGCTTCAAGACAGTAACATTTCCTGTATTCTGATGGAATTCCATTAGCATACAAGCTTTAAGAAGTTTAAGATAACATATCCAGTACTTTGCATTGCTATATGATATAGTACTAAACACAAGAACCTTCACCAATATCAATGATTCAGCATCTCATTAGTGAGACGAAGAAATTGCTTCATCAGAGCAAGACCAATAACCATACCTTACTTGATGGTATTTCATAAAAAAAATTATTTAAATAGAAAAATTCCAAAAAAGAAAGCAGGTTGACAACCAAAGTCTGTATGCAGAGATATCTGAAATCTGGAGACACGCCAAAAAGAAACAAGTTAAACATGTTCAGCACTTGTTTGGATACTTCACTGTAGAGCTCCAAGCATGGCAAGTCATTCTCTACTGAAAGCTCATAACTCTAGTTCAGCTGTTCCAGAAGAGTCACAAGAAAGGACACCCACACAAGATTTCCCACAGAGGGGTGGTTTCTGGAAGGAAACCTACAGCACTCTTTTGGTTCCATTTCTTGCCTCTACTGCTGCTAAGACAGTGCTCAACATGAACAGGCCTCAAACTTTATCTGCTAGTCTTGCACGTTTCCAGCCAGCAACATCCTTAAGTAATTTCTTAAGTGAGATTAATACTTAAGTGTGTGCGAGCAGGAAACATTCTGAAATCAGTTACAGGTCTTTCAAATCTTTTTCATCCATATGAACTTAACATAAAAGATTCTCCATCCCTGACCGGGAGTTTTCTGACCTGCCTCAGCTGTTACCAGAACAATAGTGCTCCCATCTCCACATGAAAGCAGCTGCAGCTGGAACCTCCATCACCATATAAACTACACAATAACCTCAGACCCCTTACTAGTTTCTGAAATAAAGCTCTGAACTCAAGTTCTGCATCCATTTCTCATGCAGTTATTCATGTGCGGTGCGCATTTTTCATTCTTCCTTCCCAATTGCATGCATTAAATATCATTATAACAGTGAGGAAAACACACAGGTAGGGGCAGGTTATGCCTGGATTCTGTTGCCTCCACCCTATGCTCACTTGTACTAGGCACACTGCAAAGCAATTTCTTCATGGTTTCTTTGCAGGACTTGCCATTTTAACACCTATGCTGATCTTCAAAATGTTTTGTGGGTAAGGACAAGTTGTTACAAGACTACCTTGACTACCTCTAATGACTACCACCTCAAAGCTCTCCACACGTAGGAGAGACTCCTCTGAAAAGCAATTTAAGTATGTGCCTCTATGGCACAGAGCTACGAATGTATAGGAAATGGAGGAAGTTTTCTGGCTGCCCCCTATAGACTTTCAGGGATGCATTAACATCACTTAAGGCTTGCTTTAGACCTTATTTTTTTTTTAAAAAACAGAATCAGTCCATAATGCAAGAAATGAGTTAATGACCTGGTTTGTAGAAGAACTTGACAATCTTCTGACGTGTCAATAACACAAATGCAGACTGAGAAAAACTGACTTATACAGTTGCTTCAAGCTAAAAGGTTTTTCACATGGAAGCACACTATCTCACACACTGGAAAAGACTGAATGCCTTTGAAACTCAGACACCAAAATATACAACAGTACACAGCTACGTTCCCCAGAAGGTGCATATCTACCAAGCACTCCACCTTTCCAGAGGAGATATTCCACTGGGACAGGACAGGCTAAAATCTATTAGGTACAGCATCACACCTGCAGATCTAAGTGAGAAGGCTTGCATTTTGCTTTCACTGTCTTGCTTTGCAAGTGCTCATTTCAGTTTAAATCCTCCTCCTTCTCCCACATCCATAGTTTCCTGCGTACACTTCCCCATTTCTCATGGCTTCCTGTAGATGAGAGCAAGTTAAATTCCTAAAAAAGTTAAAAGCTGAACATCAACTCACATACCTAAGGCTCATTTTTCTTCATAGAGAAGATGGGATACCCCAGCTCTTCCTCAACTTAGTATTTGTGCAAAATACTTCGTCTGATTTCTCCATCCTCTTCAGGGTTTGTACATACTTCTAAGAAATTAGATTTCAGATCTTTTCAAGGAGACAGACAAGAGTTTAACAATAAATTTGCACGCTACAAGCCTTATCATTCAGTTCTTGAAAGCTTGTATAGAGCCTGTTTAGAACACTGAAATACAATCAATACAAAGTCCTGGAAGAAGAGTGCTATTGCACCAAAGTTAATGCAGAATCTCTCAGTCAAGGCTTTAAAAACAAATTTGTCTACCAGTTGTCATTAGTAACATTCTTCAGGAGAAGCCAAACTTAAGTGGTCACCTGTGACTTTTACCACTTCTGTCCTTCAGACTTGCACGTTTGTACAGGCTGACACGCGTGACAGTGATAGCCAGTGTGATCATTAAGCAGCAGCTAACACTACTCAGTTGCTGGTCTTATAAGATCAGATCAGAAGTTTTTATGATACACAAAGACCATAAAGCATTCTTTCAATGACATTTGACTGCATTTCATCAATATGCCATATTCACCTCCTATACTACATTGTGGTCAGAACAGTATACTCACTAAAACAGCATGCTTGTCAAGTAGGAATCTCTCATGTATTGAAGTAGACTTTAAAAGCACTTCCCTATCACCGGGATTCCTTTGTTTTGTATCTCCTTACCACAATGACTCATTCCTATCTCATTTATTTCACCAATTATTTATGTCCTTTGATGAAGGGGGTTAACCTGATTCTAAAACTTTCAGAATTTATCCAGGAAGAGATTTATCATAACTCTGCATGTCAAGATAAAAACCAAGAATAATGCCTACGGGCAGCTGAGGTCAAGTTTTACTCCTGTATGAGCATGTATATAATTTGTTCAGCTTCTTTCAGGATACTTCATGCTGCAACCAAGATACTTTTACGGCAACTGATCAGTCTTACTCCCAAGCTTTTTCATCTCCATTATTCAAGAAGTTACAACCTGTATCTAAAAAGTAAAATTCCTAAGTATTTCTGGAATACACAAGTCTAGGCATAATCTTCTTCCCCCTTCACTATTTCACACCCCCTCCCCTTTGATTCTGCCGCAGGAATTTGCATTACTTACAACAAGAAGGCTATTTTCCCCAGAAAGATAGAATAGGCAGTGTAACACTCATGCTCTATTCGATAGAATTAACTAATTACTAAAAAACTCATCTAGCACAAGAGATTGAAGTCAATTGGGATCCAGCTGCATTGCAATACACAGCATTAATCATTTTGGCTACCATCACACCGGAAGCCAACTTAGTATCTGCTTTATGATCTTTAGCTGATGACTGAGCTACATGGTTAGTTCTTATCATTGATATAGGTACAGAGCCTTGAATTGCAGCACACAGCTCTTTGAGGAAAGCTTTTTATGATGAACTGTTAAGTACAAGCCTTGATATCTTGAAGAATTACATGCCTTACTACACTTAAAGGTTAGACTTTAATTCAGAAGCCTTTTAAAATGCATTAAAATCAATTCAGAATGCCAGCACCGTATTGCTTTCAGGGAAGTCACATGTAATATTACTTACCATAAGATTTAGATCTTCAAGAGATCTAAAGCTGTTTGTCTGCACACACCAGCAGACATAATTATCTACATGAGCTGCTGAAAGCCAGAAGACAGTTGGGCTGATGAGTTAAAAGGGAGTGACTATCACATGCTCGGATACTTTGGTACACATTTTAATAAAGCGCTTTAGGGAATATGTGCTATGACTATATAGAAGCCATCTTCAGCCTGGTTCTCTAACTAATAATTCTATATAAACCTGTTAACATCCTCAGGAGTTTAGAAGTATTCATGAGTACTGACATAGACAGCTGCAGAACACATTCCCAGGTCAAGGACATTAGTAGTTTTAAGACCATGAAACACCCTTATGGATACCAAAATCCCTTTATTTTAGTGATTAACGCTTAACTGAGAGGTCAATTTCTATAGGAGTCTGAACTGTTACTCTCACAATGGCTAAGCACAGCCCAATAAAAAAAAAAACAACACTAAGATTACTTCTGTTCCTGGTCTTGTTTTTTGACTGGGGAAAGACCACCACCCCCTTGGAAACAGACTAGCCTAAATGACCAGATTAGACATGAGTTTGGAGTGCAGATTGCAAAATAGTTGCATTTTCCTTTTCTGCTAGGAAATGACTAGTCAGGAGTTTCATAGAAAAGTATACACCATACGGTAGAATAGGACAAATATTTCAGTGACAGGAAAAAAATTATTCTTCAGTCTATCAGCAATATTAGCACAAGCCTCTAGGGATTTATCAGCAGCTCTTAACTCAGTTTTCACATAGCCATGTCCAAGATACCCTACAGGCAATAATCAAGAGTGAAAAATACTGTCTTCTAGAGGTTGAAATTAAGGCATGCGTGTGTTGACAGGACTTCCCATAATGTTCTGTCCAAATTTGTTACAAGTTACAGATAAGTTTCTGCCTAGCCTGTTGAAACTGCTTGCTTTGGCAAAGCACACAGCCTAACCCAATCTCAGAAGCTAAGGGCTGAGAAATTAAACACAAGTGTGGCAGCCTGCCAAACCCCAGGATGCTGATAGTGGCCCCTCCATAATCTTTGGAACCCCAGACCTGCTAAAATACATCCAGAGTGTTGTAGCAGCTTGAGCCAATACTGCCAATAGATTTAAAGATAGTTAAAACTGATCTGTAAAAGGAACCTATCAAAAGAGAAAGCCTGCCAACATTTTACTTGTTCTCCAAAACAGCAATTAGCAAATATTTTAGTTTGCCCTACAGGCCAGCAGCAGAAAGATCTATCACGTGTTTCAGCATATGGCAGTAAGAAGCAGGCTTTTTAGTTTGAGGAATCATATTTGAAGTGGTTTAAGATAAACTTTAGAGAAGAAAGACCAGAAGCTGAGATACAGCTTGTCTGTCACAGGGTTACAGCAGCCACATGTTATGCTTCCTCTTTTCTGAGCTTCCACTTGATAAAGTGGAAAGTTCATGGAAACAGTAACTACCAGATGTTGTCCTAGTATCTTCCAATAGCATAAATTTAAATACCAGCACTTGAAATAGTCTACTTTTTCATATCCAAGGAGATATTCTGAACATGCTGGAGAGGGATGAAGAGACCTGCAGGTTAACACCTGGGCTGCACACAAAACTAGAAATGCAACACCAGTTTGAGATGATTAAGGAGTTGAGGACACAGACTTCTTACAAGACCACAGCAAAACAGTTTGTTCTATGGCATTTAACACCACAGCATAAGCTAAGTTAACCACAACAGGTATGCAGTTGAGTCTTTAAGACAGATATGTTAAAGAACAGCTTTGAATTATATATAGAGAAGGAATGACATGTAATTTGGACAAGTGAACAGGGCTTTTCGGCCTCCCTGTGCTCAAAGTATCTTTTTAATACAGAAACCCATGACCTGAATGTGGAGCTAAGCACAACACAAGTCCCATTCTGTTACTCCATGTTGCACGACAAAAGTTACTTTAAAATTAAATAGTGACTCCAAAGATACAAAGTTTGAACATACGTCCTTTGAGGACAATTTCAGCTATTTGGGTTACCTTTAACCTGTAAAGTGTGCTTACTAAACATAACCTACTTGGAAAAGATATTTACTTCCTCTAGAAGTGTTATGGAGCTGTAACCATGAATGAATTTAGGCAGCAGTGATAACCAAGGCCACAAGCTCCCAGGCAAGTGGGTCAGGAGGAGCAGTATGAGCAGGAGCCCTCTGGGAGCCCTGGAGCCAGCAAAAGGAGTGGAGCAGCTTTTTGAGGACTGCTGTAAAGCCCCGGGCCAAGCCAAGAGCCCCACATCAGCTAACAGAAGCACATGCAGCCTATTAAAAGTAAAAAACTTCACTCCCACATCGAGACCTCCCTCTATTCATGCCTCAAACGCAAGCAGGAGGGGTTGCGGGTAATAGGGGGAAGGAGGAAAACAAGAAGACAAGGCTTCACAGTCAAAATACACTTTCATCCGCAGAGGCCGGGTCCCGGGACCCCAGATAGCCGGGTTCACAGGCCTCTGCCACCTCGGGGCTCGCCCTAGGGAGAGACGCCCGCCCCCGGCCCTTACCTGCTATATCCCAGAGCTGCAGCCGAACCAGGGTCTTGCTGTCCCAGTTGATGACTTTGAGGGCGAAATCCACCCCGATGGTGGCCCGGTAGTGCTGGGAGAAGAGCTGGTGGACGTACCGCTTGATAATGCTGGTTTTACCCACGCCCAGCTCCCCGATCACCAGCACCTTGAAGAGATGCTCCCGGCACTCCGCCACCCCGGAGCCCGCTCCCTCCCCGCCGGCCATCCTCGGCCCTTCCGCGGGGCTCAGCGCGGCGGGGAAGCCGGGGCCGCGGCTCTCCCGCCTCTAAACTTTCCCCAGCCGGCAACTTTTCCTCACGGATTTCCCCAGGGCCGGCGACTCGCCTCCGACTTTCCCCTCCAAGCCGGCAAACTCGCCTCCCAACTTTTCCACCCCCCCCACACACTCAAACACGCCTCAAGCCGGCTTCCCCCGCTGGGCCGGCCCACGCCGGGAGGGGAGGTGAGCTGGGAAATAGAGGGAGTGGGATAGAGGGAAAGGAGAAGGAAGGAGGGAGGGAAACCTCGCAACCACCTGACTGCAGTCACAGGACGCGGAAACTCCGCGGCCTTATAAAAGCCCGGGGGGAGGGCGGCGGGGAGGGGCAGGGGGAGGGAACCGATCCGCCCCGCCGCTCCGGGATACCGGGAAGAGGGAGGGGAGGATGGCGGGATGGGGTCTCTGGGCTTCCCTCACAGCTCCTCTCCCGGATGGGGTGGGCTGTCCGTGGGGCAGCCGGCGGCGGCGAGGGACCGTCGCTCCGCCCCGCTCTCCCCGGGCGCTCCCCGGGGCACGGACGTGCCCCGGGGAGCGCCCGGGGAGAGCGGGGCGGAGCGCAGGGTGTTTGCCCTCAAGCCACCCCCCCCAAACAGGCCGAGCAGTGACAGCAGCGTAGGCCACCATGTGTAAAAGGCTCAGGTAACAGAAGGTAAAGCCACCCCCTCGTCTTGCGGGGTTCCCCTCAGACCACCCCCACCGCCGAGTTTCGTTCCCTTCTGTTCCTAAGTGAAGCCCGTAAAATATTTTTTAGCCCTCTGTGGTTGTTTTAAAAAATGCGTCAGGCAAAGCAGTAAATTATAGAATTGTAGGACGGTTTGGGTTGGAAGGGACCTCAAAGATCATCTCGTTCCAACCTCCCTGCCATGTTCAGGGACACCTTCCACCAGACCAGGTTGCTCAAAGCCCCATCCAGCCTGGCCTTGAACACTTCCAGGGATGGGGCACTCACAGCTTCTCTGGGCAACCTGTTCCAGTGCCTCACCACCCTCACAGCAAAGAATTTCTTCCTAATATCTAATGTAAACCTCCTCTCTTTCAGATTAAAACCATTATCCCTTATCCTATCGCTACATTCCCTGATAAAGAGTCCCTCCCCATCTCTCCTGTAGGCCCCCTTTAGGTACTGGAAGGCTGCTATAAGGTCTCCTTGGAGCCTTCTCTACTCCAGGCTCAACAACGCCAACTCTCTCAGCCTGTCTTCATAGGAGAGGTGCTCCAACCCTCATTTTCATGGCCCTCCTCTGGACCAGCTCCAACAGGTCCATGTCCTTCTTGTGTTGATGGCCTCAGAGCTGGACACAGTACTCCAGGTGGGGTCTCACCAGAGCAGAGCAGAGGGGCAGAATCACCTTCCTCGACCTGCTGGCCATGCTTCTTTTGATGCAGCCCATAATACGGTTGGCTTTCTGGGCTGCGAGTGCACATTGCCAGCTCATGTTGAGGTTCTCATCTACCAACACCCTCAAGTCCTCCTCAGGGCTGCTCTCAATCCATTCTCTGCCCAGCCTGTATTTCTGCTTGGGATTGCCCTGACCCACGTGCAGGACTTCATGATTGGCCTTGTTGAATGTACAGACAGATTGTTAGAATGCAACATAAAATAAGTTTCCCATCCCTAGGACCATGTAGTACCATGTGTGCAGAATGTAAGTGTTGGGAAAAAAAAAAATCTCTGCTAACATACTCTTCAAATGAAACACCCAACCCCAGGCATCGGTCCTTGCGATGAGAGGATGGAGTTGTGCGGCTAAATAGTACTGTATTAGTGCTGTAATGTTTAGCTATCATGTAAATTCCTTAACAGAGCTATTTTGTGCCAGCGAGCAATGAGGACGGGTCCGAAAGGGAAATGTTACGTGACACTCTAGAGAGCATGTGTGCACATAAACTAAGAGCCCAAGTGAAGATCTGATTAGGGGTTAAGGGTTGCCTCCAATGGGAAACAAAGTAGTGGTTAAACCATCTCGTAACTGATCTGGCAAACAATCACCAGTTGCTCCTCATTTTATAATAGTTTATTGTATATACTAATTCCTTTGTTATGCTTTTAATTAGTGGCTTGTGTAAAATAATCCAGACTTTCTCAGTTGGCTTGAAGCGTGCTTACTTCCATGTCACACAATGTTGACGCATAAAAAGTGGAGTGGGTGAAAAGAATAGCTGTTTGGCAAAATGAGGCCAAAAAGCTAGACTTCTTGGACAAAAATTGTATTTAGCAATTTGGGGTTAAATTTATTAATTTAAGCTGTCATGCTATATTAAATTCAATACAATAGTTCTAATTACTATTTACTTTCCATCAGAAGTAATATTAGATTTTTTTTTTTTTTATGGAGGCTGACGCAGGGTAGCACAGGTTCTCTGGCAAGAGGTGACATAAACAAGAAACATTGCCTTTAGTTGTGAGGTTGAAGATGAATATGAGACACCTTATTTCAGGTACATCTACTTTAACCACTATGGGTTCTGGTGAACCTCTAGCCATATCTAGACTGACAGTCTGCCTGCCCCCCTAGCTATGGTCCATTCAGATTGGGGATTTGGCTGGGATTTGCACTGAAGATACCCCACATAGGTGCCCCACTTGGGATGGAAGTGAATTGTCACATGTAAAGATGCGACTCGGGTCTAATATGGAAGCAGAAGCCTAATTTCTCAGGCTTAGATGTAGCCTTTGTGTCTTCATTCCTCGCCTGTCTGATGGTGATTGCAGTACTTTCCTACCTTACAGGAGAGTTATGTTACTTGATTACCAGGCACATTCTGCCATTATATGGCAGAGGGTGGAATACTTGCTTGTTCTAATTGCAGACTTCTCATAACATTAGATAAATTGTTTTTCCTTTATAGATGGGGTGGAAATTTTAGGCATTTCCTACCATTTGTTAGGCCTGCCTACTACCCTCTTTCTCTTATATGCCATAGAAATTCGTTCCTCTCGTTACTTCATTCCTCCTCCTCATTTTGTGGGGGAACATGGATCATATCAGACAATTAAGTGAGCAACTATACTATTCTTAGTAAACTGAATACAAGTACTTCAGTATACTCAAAATTTGTTAGCAAAGGTACAAAAGAAGCCTGTAGGTTAATTTTTTCCTCATGTACTGATTTTGAGCAATTAGAATTAACATCGAAAACACAGAAGTCTGTAAAAGTCACGATCTATTCACAGAAGAGTCACTAGCAGAAACAAGAGCAAAATGTGACTGATAATTTTCCATGATTAATAGTTTGATCAGTTCTAATTACATTACAGCATGCCAAACATATAGCAGTGGATCTTGCTTGAACTAATAATTTGCCTTAATTTCATTATTATTAATTTCATTCAAGTTGGCTGATATCTGTGTGGAACAGCTTGGCAAAATTCAGTCAATTGCAGTCCTGTTTTTACTGTTCTGTCTCTCTGTGGTGCAGTATAATCAACCATGCACAAGGCTATAGAATAAAGTATAAACTCCATCCTCCTAGTGCAGGGTAGATAATCTTTATACTGTGAGATAAATTTTGGTGTCACTTGGTCTTTTGCATGTAATTCTACTTTTTAACTGACTCCCCTTTACCAGTTGAATGTCAGCAAAAATTGCCTACTGAACAAGGGTTGTTGGCATCATGGTACAGTAATTGGGATTACATTATTGTATTTTACCTTCGGTTGCCTACACTGGGAGATCGGGAAAGGGTTATTATTGTGCCATTTTAACTAGCTTATCTGGTCGGTTGCCTTTAAATAAGGTGCTTGCTTCATATTTCAAATAGCAATTGTAAAAGCTATGTGTTTTTTTCTTTTCCTACACTGGACATATCAGGAATGAGGAAGAGAAAATGTAAACCTTACAGAACAGGCTTTTTGTATCCTCTCAACCTAACGGCTGGAGGCTGGTCTGAATAAAAACTAGCTATGTTTTTTACAGTTGCCATTTGCTGCTGTTAGCCTGCCCATCCACCGGGGTCATCTGCTAAATTGTCAGTTTATCCACATGTCAGAACATTGGTTTCTGGCAGCAGCTGGGTTCAAGGAACTGGCTGCTCACTGGAAAGGTTTCAGAACTTTTAATAGCCTAATGATCATTACATGATGAATACCAAAGGACTGATAAAATAGCTTTCCTTGTACGATGACATTGAAACTTTCTTTTTTTCTGATCCCTCATGTCGTTTTGTATCTCCCTTCAAGACTGCCTCTTCTAATCTTTCCCATGTTAGTCTATCCTCTGCTTCCTCTACAACATCATTTTGCCTTATCTCCCTTCTATTTTCATACCACCTGTTATTCTTTAATATCTTCCTTTTATTTGTCTTTTGTTCTCTATTTTCATTTCCTTTTCCCTTGAACATTCTTCTTCACCTCACCTCAGTTTAGGCCTGTCATTTTTTATTATGTTTTTCATGATTTCTCCCTTTCATGCTCACCTTTCCATTCTTCTGAGCTTTTTCTTCTCTGCAGCAAATGTTTCTTCTTGTCAGACTGTGGTGAGGAAGGGACAGCAGCAGGTTCAGCCAGTTAGGCCGGGAAAGTGGCAGGAGGCAGCTGAAGCAGAGGGATGCATTTTGTTTACTCTTCCCTGTAGCCGCATTAGAAATGAAATTCATAGATGTAGGGGTGGTGTGAGTAGCCGGTCCAGAGGAGGGCCACAAAGATGACGAGAGGGCTGGAGCACCTCTCCTATGAGGACAGGCTGAGACAGTTGGGATTGTTCAGCCTGGAGAAGAGAAGGCTCCGGGAACAAGTTACAGCAGCCTTCCAGTATCTGAAGGGCACCTACAAGAAAGCTGGAGAGGGATTTTTTACAAGGGCATGTAGTGATTCTTTACTGTGAGGGTGGTGAGGCACTGGAACAGGTTGCCCAGAGAAGTGGATGCCCCATCCCTGGAGGTGTTCAAGGCCAGGCTGGATGAGGCTTTGAGCAACCTGGTCTAGTGGGAGGTGTGGGGGGTGGAACTAGATGATCTTTAAAGTCCCTTCCAACCCAAACCATTCTATGATTCTATGATTCCAAAAGTGGAAGTACAGCACATGGATGATTTCTCTGTATCCGGGTGAGGAAGCATAGCTGCTTGGATGCCATGACCGTGCAAATTTGCACTCCATGTTATCTCCATGTTCTTCTCTGATCAGGTGGAGGACTGACAGAACGCTTCCTCTGCTCTGTGTAGCATTTACCAATAGTCAAGGGGGGAAAAAATCCATGTTTTAAAACAGTATTGCTATAACAGACAGATTGTACTGCCTGGAGCAACATAGGTGACTGAATGTTTTTTTTTTTAAAGTGATTTTCTAGGGAAATATCCCAAAGTACTTCTTTTGGTGATAGTAACATGGAAACAGAAGAGATCAAGGTAAGCATGCAAGGCTGGGAGTCTGTTGGAAAAATACTGCTGTGGCCAAGTAAAACACTGGACAAAAAAGCACATACACAAAAGGACTGAATTAAAGTTACATGAAACTTATATATGAATTTATGGTCTACAAATGCATCCTCGGTTTTCACCCACTGAAAATATTCTCCTTCAGTTGTGTGAGAGCACCCATGAACCAAAAGCTAAGTTATTAGTTAAATACTAATATGTTAGTATTAGTCTGGGGCTTTACTTCCTACAAGGCAATATGTCAATTTGGAACCATACTGTTGTCTCCTGACCACAAATTTAACTGTATTATGTGGACTTGAACTTGTAATGTACGCACAGCCTACACACAGGACAATTCTACTTATACTTGAAAGATGTCGTTGCAGAAATACAGAAATACTATCTCTGTGTCAGTTGTAAAATGTATCTTGGATGCCTGCAGGCAAAATTGTTATTAAATAACCCCAAATAGATATTGGAAAAACTAGAAAAATATATACTAATAAAATAATGGTCTATACAGTGGAGTAACAGATGAATGCTTTTGTGTGGAAGAGGAAGAGAAACCAGCCACGAGGAAGTCACGTCAAACAGTGATGTTTGCCAGACTTTGGCAAACACCTGGAGAGAGCCCTTATGATCACAGAGGCCTCTCTCATGAGATCTGATGGTCTTGCTCGGAGAATAGGATATTATGCCTCAGACTAATTCATCTGTAATCTATGCAAATAAATGGTGTAGAGCTTGGACATGGCAATCGAGCTTACTTGTTCCCTGTTTACAGGCTTCCTATTAGCCAGATTCTGGGCTATGTTTGTTTTAGCATTAATTCTGTTCTTTTGAAATGGTAATCAGGAGGCGAATGGATACAATATTGCTGGGGCTGGAAGAGGGACTGAGGGACTGTCTCATCCTCTGGCTGTGACTGCAACACATCATGTGGGGCAGGCCGTAGTGAAAGTGCTAAAGATCTGCTGAACTCTTCCTTGCCTTCTTTTGGTAAATGTACATCTAGGCAGAAAACAGACTGAGAGAAAGAGCTTTTGAATTCTCTCTGCAAAGATTTATTTTTTTCCTCTGTGCGTATGAGAATGGTAAATCCTTTGCTTTCATTATCAGCACTCTGAAGAAGACAATGGTTCAATACTCTAGTATGGAACCAGTGCAAGGTTCCCCGGCAGTGTCGTTGGCAGGCAGATTTGTGGCAAAATAGGAGTACTTGTAGAGCATCGCAGGTCTGAACGCTGAGGGCCAGGAGGGAGGACAGCAGTTGCCTTGGTTTCAGGGAAGCAGTACAGAATAGTTTGTGAAATACTGAGGGAAATATTATCATAAACCTTCTTCCCTTACTAGCTATTCACTTCAGTTTGTTAGGGGACCTTATTTCTCCAAATTCCCCCAATACCTTTTCCAACATTCACTAGTCATCCCTGCATTGTCTTTAAGTACTCCCAAGCCATGTGCTAGGAAGGTACGAAGTTCTTCCATGCAAGGCCCTTACTTTCCATCCACAGTGTCTCTACCTGATCTCTTCCACAAAGTCAGGGTCATTTTGATATCTCATCGACGTAGAAGATTGGGCAATGGCCTACCTGATGGTGATTAACTAATGGCACCTACAGCCACGTATCAAGGCTGTGAGCAGCTGAAGGCAGGGGTGGGATAAGAGGATTTACTTTAGAAGCAATTGGTAGCATCTCTGGCTGGGCAAGGGTGGACTCTGCAGTAGGCACCAACCAAACATGAGCTGCCCTAGGCAAACACTTCTCATGCATTTTAAACCAGTTCTGAAACTGAAGTACTGGAAAGCACTAGGAACTCCCAATTATGTTTATGTTGTTGAGTCAACACCATGTTTTGTGAAATTCTTATCTAAAATCCTTATAGTTCTTAGCTTATCTCGGTTGGCAAGTGTACTTTTCCTGTACCGCACAGAAGTATGACTAAAGTAAGATGTGACTTAGAAACACAGATACCAAATTACACAGATACTTAGAGTGACAAGAGTGAAATCTGGACACTACTGTAAAGAAATTCATGTTGGTAAACATATTTCATTTTAATTAGTTAAAATTATTTCATTTGTAACAACCCTTTAAAGCAGCAGCATTTGTTGTATCTTATACATGGAGCAAAGTAGAAAAATTGAAACAAAAGCATTCTGTGACCGTCTTTAGACTACGTAATACTAAGTCCTCATTCTGCTTACAAATCTAAGCAAGTGCGGAACTTCAGACACCGTGACTCATCCCATCCATCTCACTTTCTAGAGGTTATTCATGTGCATGAACTTTGTCACGTGCAGCCAGCTTCTTAATTTTTGTGGTGCGACACAGAATGAAAAAGATCAATATTACACCAGACATGAAAATACAGCTAATAGGCATGTAAACATAAATATACATCACATTCACTCATTCATCCCAGGTCCAGCTGAAAATGTAGCTGCTTTCCACTGCATTCTTTGCTGCAGTTTCACAGCTCTGACAGAAGAGATGAATACGCCCTTTCTTTTCTCTATTCCCATGCAAAAGGGCAAGCTTCTCTGACAAAGATTTTGAATGAAACTAACCATACTTACTGTATTTTGTGTTGGCCTCAGTGCTCTTCTGGGCCTTAAACAGACTATGAGCTTATGCAATGGAGCAGGTCATACTATGACCAAAGTAAATAATAGTTTCAGTCTAATTTATGTGGAGATGAGGATGGAATTTAAGTTGTAAATATGTGTCTTTCTTGTAAGACCAGCTGATTTTAACTGCCAGTTGCTAAAATTACTGTTTGAACTGAGGTGCCTAAGAGGCCCCTGACCAATTTTAAGCGTTTTTTATGGATATGTAAAGTTTGATTTGTGCTACCCCTGTGCTACCCCTGTGTCAGTTTTCAAGATCCTGCTGCCGAGCATGGGAGTTCAAACCTTTCCAGTCAAAATAAAAGGCTTTTATCCTTGACCTGGGACAGTAATTTTTTCCCCTCTAATTTATTACTGAGAAATGGCTGAACAGATCTTGCTGACAAGTTTTAGAGGGTTTCAGCCTAAGGCAGACACCTGGCATGGATAAGGTTTGCTTACATTTCAAGCAGGGTAAAGAACAATAATGGAGATTCCCAGCTCACATTATTGGGAAAGCTAGTAGCTCCCTCTGCAATACTGTGTCATCTTATCCTTACTGCTCCACACTTCTGGTGGTATTTGGATAAGGGTTTTATAGGTGTGGCACTGCTCTCAACCATTTAAAAAAAAAAAAGGAGAAGAAAATAATGTCCTATCTGTTTCCATATTGGCGTATTCTCTCCATCCAAATGTTCTGTCTGCTATTCTTTCTGCTTTAAAGACCTTCAGACTTGATGTATCTACATCAGCAAAATGTATTTTGCTAATTGTATTAGTGGCTTTTTTCAATCAGCATTCTTTAAAGGAAAGTGTGGAAATAACATATTTAGAATACAAATATAGTCTGTGACTACTGTGACTGTGTAAGAGTGAAACCAGGTTTAGTTGCTTTATCTGTATTTGCAGACAAAACAGTCTTCATGTTCATCATTCACTGAGAAAAGCACTTCTTTTCATCTTTTTTTTTTTTTTTTTTTTTTTTTGTGCGTGTGCAGGATTAAAGTGTCCTTGAAGCCGTTTTCTTTCTTGAGTGTATACTCCATCACAGTGCTCCAGTTCTTGACCTGCCCCCGGGCCGTATGTGCCTTGTTTGCCAGGTCCTTCCTGAGGAGCAGCACCACTCAGTCCATGGAGAGCTGGCAGCTGGGGAACAGGGGGCTAAGCACTTTTGCCAGCTGGCTGATCAGCTGAGGAACAAAGACAATAGCTTATCTATCCTTGCTCTGGTCGGCTCCCAAGACATTCTTGTCCTTCAGACTGGCATGACTCTTGGGTCGGTGCCAGTTTTCATCACTGTACTGCTGACCTACGTACACTTTGCTCCTTTCCACTATAGATATTTATCATTTTCCTGTAATGTTACTTTTATTTGTGAGGCCATCTGAAATACCGCTGCCTATTTTCTGCATTGTTAGCAACAGACAGTTAAACATAAGCTGCTGTCAGTTCGGTCTACCTAAGCTGTAGCATTATGCCCTCATCCTCTATTTATTCTACAGAGACCTCATTGCCTACACACCTCCAAACTGTCTGAATATAAAAGAAAATAAGGAGCTCACTCTAGGCAGAAGTCCTGGCAACTGAATATCTGTGTTTAATGACATACTATTCTAAAAGGAAGCTGCAGGATTTTTTTCAGAAAATAATTGCACACTTGTCCATACCTGATGTTTCAAAAGCCCACGTTCATTGTTTTTTTCTTGTTTGTTTTTTAGATTCGTTGAGCTCCATAGCAAGTGAGGTGAAGTAATTAAACAGATGAAGGAGCCCTAATCCATATCAGTTCAAAATCTTTGGAAATTTTTTTTGCAAGCTGAATAACAATCGAGCTGAACATCAGGATGCAAATGTTGCTAATTCCATGAGAAGCAATGAGCAAGGCAAAGGGCATCTGGCTTATTGTCTGCTATCAAGTTATACCAGAGATTATTAATGACTGATTATTATTTGCTAGTTTTCAAACTACAGCCAAGAGAGTACATAAAACTGCCACTGGATTACATATTTAGGTCTTAGAATTGTTCTTCCAACTGGACAATTTGGAGTGCAATTATAATCTTTATTTCGCTTTCCATCTCACCACGGTAACACGAGTTATGTAGCAAATCTCTCTACTTCCAAATACTTTGTTTTGCGAGCACAGTCTGTTTATGTCAGAGATAATATTCCCAGGCTTTACACTTTACATAATTCACAAGCAATTAATTCAGCACTGACACCTCACCATCCAGTCATGATGGCTCCCTAGCAGCCTATGAACAAGCTTTTGATTTGCTCTAAGATTTCCAACAGACTATAGGCGACTAATCACTCTTCGTCAGGGGACAGCAATTGCCTTCTAGTCTAGGAATCTAGATAATGGCAAGTGTTCTCCTAGGGTTCTTTGGATGAGGGAAGAAGTTTTCATCCCAGCTCGGCATAATTGATTTTCATAGGCAGCTTAGAGATGCCAGTGAAATTTAAAAAGATAACAAGTCTGGGGAATCCCTAAAATTGGAACAAGCAATGCTGCAAGAAAATCTGGAAGAAATGGGATGTATTCAATTACTGTCAATTTTCAAGAAATTAAGGAGAAGACAGACAGACAAATGAGGGAGAAAGAGAAGACAACGTGTACATTTGTGCCTGATTTCCAAACCTTCAGTTTCAGAAAGTCATCATACTATGTAGAGAGCCCGAAAACACACAAATCAAATCAGGCAAAACCACAAGAGAGACATGGACAACTGTAGCAGGTTTACAACGAAAGTAAGAAGGCAACAAGAATTTTCTGTCGCTCTGTGGACTTCATCACAGATTCCTCAAAAAAACTTACCATGGTGTTTGCCTGGCCCTCAGTCCAAAGTCATCTCTCATTTCTAGGAAGGCACCATGCTGTGAAATGTCAGACCAACATACCAGAATCTCAGTTTATGTTTTATTTCCAGCCGCTGCTAACATGCTGCATAATGCTAGGAAAGTCATTTGCTCTTTCTGGTCAAGGTTCCCCATCTACAAAATTCAAATAATTGTATTAACTTTGGAAAACTTGGGATGAAAATGTATCAACTAAAAATACACTTGTAATTATTAGGCTGATGCATGCCTGATGACCTAAAGTCCTTGTGTTCATAACTAATTTTGATAAAAGACAAGAAAAATATCATAGCCTAAAATGAAGTATTTCTACTGATTTTCTGTCAGTACCTATTTATCTTTCTTCAATTCCTCTTTATATTGTTTTCTCTTATTTTCTCCTGGTAAGACATCCTACGAAAGAAATTTAACTTCTTTGCATATCTTTTTAAGATACTCTGCTAAGATCAAAAATCAGGCACTATTAGTTATTCTGTCATTTTATTTATAGGAACGTTCCTGACTATTTCAGAAGCACTGCACTGTGCAGTTTGTTCCCTTTTAATCTAATCCTCTAACTACTGGTATTGATCTCAGCAATTTTAAAGGTGTCTAACCTTTTGCCATAGAGATAGTTCTTAAATGTTAACCTGGTCTCAAACATCCACACAGCAAATTCAGAGGGATCAAGTATTGCAGACCACAAAGTGCAAACCCACTCCTTTCCATGCTGTTGCAGCTCTGTGTCTGTGATTTGTCTCTGCAACAGAGGTACTAAGTTCTTCACACATAGGTTCCAGATGATGGATATTTTCTTCACAACAAGCTGTCTGGTCATAGTTCTGGGCTCCCCGGTTCAAGAGGGACAGGGAACTGCTGGAAAGGGTGCAGCGGAGGGCTACGAGGATGATTAGGGGACTGGAACACCTCTCTTATGAGGAAAGGCTGAGGGATTTGGGTCTCTTCAGTCTGGAAAAAAGACGTCTGAGGGGTGACCTTATCAACGCTTATAAATACTTAAAGGGTGGGTGTCAGGACGATGGGGCGAGGCTCTTTTCAGTGGTGCCCGGGGACAGGACAAGAGGCAATGGGCACAAACTGGAACATAGGAAGTTCCACCTAAACATGAGGAGGAACTTCTTTACCCTGAGGGTGGCAGAGCACTGGAACAGGCTGCCCAGAGAGGTGGTGGAGTCTCCATCTCTGGAGACATTCAAAACCCACCTGGACGTGTTCCTGTGTAACCTGCTCTGGGTGACCCTGCTCTGGCAGGGGGGTTGGACTAGATGATCTCCAGAGGTCCCTTCCAACCATATGATTCTATGATTCTATGATTCTATGATAGCTAAGGTATCAGCTCTTCTGAGCTAATTTTGCAGTTTCTTGCAGTAACCAAAAATGCAAAACACCAGAGAATCCAGTTCTTGGCAAAAGGAAAATCACTTAAAGAACAGAGAGAGTTACAGATTGCATGTATAGAAGTTCCATTTAAAACTGAAGGTGTTTATTTAAAATGTCCCAAAGCTACAGTTGACTTCCTTTTGCTGGACCTAGCAAATGCTTACTTTCTTCTTGTTCTTCTATGCGTGCTGTAGATCAGAGAGCTTTTCTTCCAAAATTGATTCTCAGATGTGTGTGAAGTTTGAACAACCATAAACAGTCTTTTCAAATAGCAGCTTGGCACATGACATGCCATAGATACCAACCAAGGTTTTTTTTCTTTTTCTTCTGTTTCTCCTGAATGAAAGCATTTCTCTGGCAGCCTCTTCTAAACCACTTCAAAGAAGTCTTCTCGAGTCTTTTTTTTTTTTTAGTTGACCTACTATTCTGCACTTCCCTCCAGAAAATTACCCAAGATGTTTGAAATTTGAAGAGTTTGACCTAATAGCAGTTTTGATTTTTGAAAATAATAATGCATTTCACGATTCCTGATTCTAGTTTCAGTGTTTCTTTAGTTCATATCTCTCAACTACATGAAGATCTATTGATAAAGGGATGAGGGCTGGAGCAATTTAGTAGTTTTTGAAAACTACAAAAGTAACAAAAAAATAGTCTCAATCCAACACAATACTTAGGATACGCTTAGTTTCAAACATATGAGTTGGTGTAGCTGAGGTGATACTTGAGACTCATGACTCAAAGCTAATGTGTGTAAGTGCTTTATTAAATGACCACTGAGAGAGAAAAGTCTACAGGTTACCTTCACAGGCTGGACGCATGCAGCAATGGAAGTTTCTCCCATGCCACTCAGCTGCTGGATCGAAGAACCTGTCATCCAGTGATCTCTTAACCTCTTTGTTTAATATGCCACCAACTGCTTCCCCTTCTACATAATGCAAATTCTAACCATGTAGTGTCACTTTGGTGGGTGTTTTTCAGTGGACTTTTTTTGCACAGTACAGTTGGCTGAAACTACATTTTTACTTAATTAAGGAATAATGTTCCATTTGAAAAGCTAAGCATTCAAAGTTAGGAAAAGCCAGAAATGACGCTGCCATCCAACCTTAATTTGGCACCATATATGTGCCAGTCCTTAATAACATTCTTCCCGTTTCCAGCTTCATTCATTGTGGTGGGGTGTGCTTGGAGAATCCAACATCTGTTCACTATTTTTATCCTTGTTGCTTAACTAGTGGTTACACCATGGGATGAATGCAGAATTATTCCTTTCCTCGTGATCCTCTCTAGAGCATTCCTCACAACAGCACCCAAATGAATCATAAACTTTAATGATTATATCTCTGCTGTGAGATGAAATGCATCTTGTTGTCTCCAGTTACTGTCCATGGAAGTGGAACAAAATCCCTCTGTAGAGGCCATGTGGGGAATTGATGGCAGAACTGGAGCTGGAATTTGGGGCTCAATCTAGTGGTTGTTCTCCTGGATCAAACGCCTTTCCTCTGGAAACTGCTGAGCAGCCTCAGCTCTCATCAACTTTGTAGCTCTCATCAACTGTAGCTTAGTGAGTTCACACTCACTAAGCTCAACCGGAAAATAAAAGCCGAAACAAGCTAAAAAGGTTCTGTCCCTGAAGCAACAAAAACAAGTACCTAAATTAAACAAGCTCTTCAATGAACTGATCAAACTGAATGAAGTTGCATCTTTTCATTGTCCTAGTGCTTACCCTTTCTCACTTCAAAAATTCAGTACGTGCTGGGGAAGACGCCACTAGTGCTAGGGATGGCACAGAGCTATGCTTGTGCCGACTGTCAGGCCAGAACTGGTGTGACTGGCACACTGCTCCCCTGCTGCATGGGGGGATGGACAAACTCTGTCTGCTTCCCCGCGGTGAGATTTGGGCATGTCTTGTAAATCCAGTTCCTGAGTTTTCTGAAATTTATCAGGACTTAAGGCTGTAATGTTGCTTCCCCTTTCTCCATCTATGTACGGCTGTAATGAACCAGCTTGTTCAACACCTAGTTTGGGAGGGACTGATGGGCAAATGAAAATGCAGACCATGTAAACATTTATGCCATCCTTGCTTGGCAAACCAGAGAAGAGTTCCTAGCTTTGAGATGACAAAAATACCTGCAGTTACATAAAGAGGTTTTGCTCTTTCAGCCTCCTTTACATTAATTCTATTCAGATAGTTACAGGGATAATGGTATTACAAAATCTTTGTGCAAGTCAATAAAAGTAAAGAGTTTTCTTTTAACTCTCATGTTGTTAAACTAGACAAGAGTGGTAATATTTTTCAGACACAAAAAAATGACATAAATCATTTCTAAAAAAAACAATGTAGAAACTAAAAGGTCTACACTTCAACACCAGTGCCTGGTGTCATGTCGTTTCTTTAGATGTTCTGAGAAAATATGCCTGTTGGTTATTATAATTTAGTTCAGTTAAACTTGCTAAAGAATAAAGCTGAAATCTCCTATGATAATATCTGTATGATAAATTTATGGTGATCATTTTTTGCTAAAAGGCTTCCCTCTGTATGTTTAGAGTGCATATTTTTCAAAGGGATTTCAGAAAATGGACCCCTTTCCTGGGCTTGTCTAGAATGTACATGTTCATGGCATAACAGCTCAGCCACATAATTAGTGAACCCTTCACCTTTTTGGAAGCAGATAATTAGGTTTGATGCGGTTCATGCCACAGAGATTTTTCAGATGAGACTTTAAAACTTAAAACTAGATCATATGTGCTTTGATTTGCAGGCATTTTGAGTAACCCTAATGGTTGCATACAAGGAAACTCTGGCCTTTAGTGGAGATGGCAACACACTAGAGTGATTCTGTGTGAAAGACAACAAGAAGTGAAATCATCTGGATCTTCTCCCAGTTCATCATTGACTAGCAGATCGATTTGCTGTCTATGCTCACTGTTCTTCCAAATAGTTTACTATGATTAAGATGTGCCACTGAATTATCATAGAATTGGGTTCTGAATTTAAGTGCTTCTTGTGCCATTAGATTTTGCTCAAAGTTTGGAGCATCCTCACCACCTCTGCCTGCCTTAAGCTGTCACCCTGTTACACCTGTGTTTTCCATTTTTGCATCCTCACTCCATGAGAACTTTGAACAGCTGTCAGAGCAATCATTCTGGGGCTTCTGGTGTCTATTGCATTATTCTAAACAGCCCCAAAATGAAATAGTTAAATCATTGGGGTTTTAAGTTCGTGCAGCCTGTGCATAAAGACTGGAACTAGAGACTGTAGCATATGTGTGGCATATGATTAAACTTCTTTAATGACACCCACAAAGTTCTCAGTGGAGAAGAACCTCACAGCAGTGGAAATATTTGCAGTTGTGAGGGGAAATCACTGCCATTGTAACTGCTGAGAACTTGCAGCCTACTTGCACACAGGGAAGACAGCAAGGAAGGCACGTCGCCTACACTATCTCATTCACAATGTAAACAAGGCCAATGGACAAGATGAGCAGAATTATACAATGATTCTAACATAAAGCATGTTGTCTGTTAATCTATTTTGCTTTGTTTTGTATTTCACAAATGAATAAAAACTCACTCCCTTAAGTGAGTTGGGCTGATGGATATAAAATTAAAAAGGGAGTTCTAAAGACGAAGTGTTCCCAAAGATTTAAGAAGCATATTATTTGGAAAGAGATTATACAACAGGCATGGAAGCATTTAAAAACATTTCCACACAGCATGACGTGCTGATAGGTTGTTATTCTGTGACAGCTCTCCCTATTTGCAGTGAAACAAATCCATTCTACAGTTAATGAATGAGATGTGGTTCTCCTTTCTTTTTGCCTCTGCTTTCTGCTAGGGAGGACTAGCAGGACTAGGAATGACTTCTTTTGTTGAATTACAGACCTTCCTTGCTGTATTCTTACTTGCTTGATAATGAGTTTCTTGAATTGTAGCGTTGCTGTGAAATGTAATGAGCAGACTGTGCAGATACGAAACGTCACACCAGAGGATCTAATTTCTTTATGTAATCATTCATTTCTACTCTGCAAGCTTTTGCTTGTACACCATGTTTCTCAGCCCTGTCACCCTTAAATTAAAAACAAGCCTGCAGAGACCTATTTCTATTTAATAATGATCTCGGTAAGATGAGTCTCATAAGGTATAAGAAGTCTATAGAGAGTGTAAATCTCTCTTGCATTCCAGTTCTTCTCTGTAAACTAATCACATTTCCCTATTTTACTTGTTAGAAGGTGTAGTTATTTGAATGAATCAATCAATTACTCCCTTAGTTCTAAAGAGTGATAATCCTTGTTCTTAATTTAAAACTGCTTACACTGCAATCTCCACCAAACAGTGTGGAAGAGTAAGGATATCATGTCTAATTGCAGAAGCATAAATCATTACTTATATGGCCCAAGGCCCCTGTTCTCACAAGATTTTTTTCATGCTTTTTGAAGTTCCCTGCAAGACCAGGTTATGACAAATTTTCATTCACGGTATGTAATTTTTTTTCCAGTAATCTGATATCTTCCCACTATGACCTGACTTACAGAAGACCGAAGCGTCAATGACATACCTAATAATCATGTTATTAATGCACATTGTCATTTCATTACCTGTGTTCAGAGTTTACGTGCGCACGTCCAACTGTTGAGTTGTAGTCAAGAGTCAAGTGAGGAGAGCCATAATATTATTTCCCCTATTAGAACTGTCAGGCAATGATAATTTTTCAAATATCTAAACCAGCTGAAAGCAAAGTTGTGCCTTAGCATTATGAAATGTAGGAAATTAGAATGTATTTTCATTCTTTTCATTCTAACAACATTTATATACCTCCCGTTTCTGTGATCTTCTCTTTTTTTTTTCCTCGAGGACAGAGAAGTTCATGCAAAAAGCAATTGTAACGGTAATGACACACCAGTTTTCTCCCATCTTTCCCATCTTTTCTCCTGAAAGTACTATGACAGCTTTTGTCTTTCTTAGACTATTTTGAGATACTTTGAGTCCAGAGTTCATATTCTTTTTCCTACTTATTGACAATGTACACAAAGGGGTATACACAAAAAGACACAAGATCTCCAGATAAGAGAAGGATTCTGCTTTTATGATCAACTGTAGCAAAACCAACACATTAGCAAAACCAGCACATTTATAGCTTCCTTTTAAACATGTCAGACAAAAATTGTTCTTTGTTTTTCCACCATCACCTTTATGACTTTATTTGCTTGGCAGTATTGGCTTTGGAGAAAGGGAGGATGCCAACAATTCTGTTTGATTGATGAAGATCTTTTCTAAATTATTCTTCTTCCTCCCTGACCTCCCTACATTCCTTGCTATTGGCTAAAATGGGACAAGGGTCTTCTGCTGATGCAAGGTCAGGCCTTGCTGCACTAAACGGCTCTTGGTGGCGAAGTATTTGCACAGAGTATTTGAACAAAGCATTTGGCTTCTTAATGGGGTACGTTCTAGTTTCACAGCAGTCAGGTCAAATACTCGACAATTCTTCTGAGAATGACTAATCAATTATGGTTGCTGTTTTTACAGCCTGATTTAACTCTTTTACTGTGGACTAGCAAGGTTAAAGACGGATCTGAATCCTGTGGATGTGTCCAGACTGAACGCTGCTCCTTTGGAGGGTAGGTCTAGCGTGAGCTGCACAGGGCAGCGGTGTCAGCTGGTGCTGCGAAGAGTTATGTCACCTTACTGGATGACACTATGCAACCAGGCCCCCTCGGCAGATGTAACTGTACAGAAGGAAGACAACTTTTGTCAGTTCCACTTATGCTGTCTGTGTAGCTGATGTAACCAGACCAGCAGGGAAGCTATTCATATATGCCAAGTTTCCACTCGGGGGCTTTGCAGAAAAAGCCTTGCTCACAATTCAGAATTTTTGGTATTGCTTCTCCCATCAAAATCTGGGTGCGTGAAACAATAAGGACTGTCATGTCTAATCACATATTCACAAAGTATTGTTAGTATACATCAAGCCATCTGTTCTGATAAGCTTTTTCCGCCTATATGTCAATTCACAGCAAGAAAACTTTATGATTATCGTTATTTATAATATTACCCCAGTTCTCCCCAGCATGCTGACATCCACTTGTTGTGATATGACTTCCCACAGTGTAAATTAGTTACAGCAGTAGAATCCCTGTAGTGCAAGCACGAGATCCTTGCCACACCACTCCCAAGTGATAAGGGGTGTGCAAGACCAGCTCAGCTGCCTCTGCCCTGCACGTCTGCAGGGGAGCTTTGAGGAGCCGAAGCAGCAGCCCCTAGAAAGGCTGTGGGAATGAGACAGGGTCTGGACTCAGTGTGGCGAGGAGCTCTGAGCCTCAAGAAGGCTCTTCTCAAGTGGGGCTGAGCCACACAAAGATGAGAATCAGTGATCTAGATCAGGTCTTGCCTTTGTTCTTGGCTCTATTATCACTTAAATTTTGTGAATAAAATCGCATACAGCTTATTGTGAGAATATAAACTTGAGCTTCTTAATTTTTAAACTTCTCCAGGACTCAGGGAATACAGCAAAAGTATTTTGTCAAGAGAATAAGGAGACAACGTGTCACAGGCACTTCAAAGCAAAACGGGGAGCTAAGACACGACAAGGAACAGGTACCAGATAAATGAAGCCGACATTGTCTGAAAGAGTGGACTCGTTGAAAGGATTCAACAGAGATGCAGGGTATAATGTAAAACCTATGTAGTCAGTCTTTGCACTGAACAGTGAGCTAAATAAGCTTTGGATCATGCCCAAAGAGACAAATTGCGTACCAAGTCACCCTCATAAAAAGTTTTTACACAGGCATTTTGATCCATTTAGTGAATAAGGTCACCCGGCAACGTCCTTTCCATTGCTGGAGTTTATTTTGCAACACACTGTGCATATCTTACCAAGAATTCGCAAAATCCATTTCAGTCCGCAGGTGCTCAGGAAACTGCAATGGACACCTCAAAGAACTGCATCTCAGATACAGTCAACAAATACAGCAATTCACGGCCAAGATGTTATCCGTCTTACCCTTTCACATATGAATAGATCAGTGTTAAAAAAGCTGTGGTGACGTAGCAAAGATTGCAGGGTAAGTCCAAAGAAATTTTAGGCGCAGGAGACAGGCCCGTGTTATAACCACTGGGTGATCACAAGAGTATTCTAAGCCAGGCAGCACTCCTGTATCCTTAGGTGAGTATCATGTGTATATGCTTTCTGGTGCTTTTTAATATTGCTGCTCTTATTTTTGTATTGCTGCTAAAGCTTGTAGGCATGAATGACACTAAGAAACTGGATTTCTAATCACTGGAAAGAATCTTAAAATTATTAAATAATAAAATATTGCTCTGAGCACAAAGAAATCAGTTTAACATGAAAATATTCACATGCCGTTGTGATTCCTGTATCTCTTAACCTACGGGAATCACAGTTTAATAAAGTGAAGATTCCATGCAGTTTAATGAAAACCAATATGACAAAATATTAACTGCATTATGAAAATAAGGTCAATATAAAGTAGTTTAAATCTGGAATGGCTGCCTCACAAGAGTAAAATGACAGCTTTCCTCAGTTTTATACATACTGAGAACCTCTCTGAAAATACTTCCTCTGGAGATCAAGTTTTAGGCTTTTATCATTCCTGTAATTATCAGACAAGAGAAAGGCTGTTTGGTTCCAATTCAGTGTTACTAAATTCATTATTACAGTAAGTCCAACAGCACTTGGAGGATGGGCATTCCTCTGTGCCAACTGTGATCCTTGAGCACAGTGAGGGGGAGTCTCTCCACCAAAGAGACAAAGCAAGAAAAAGGATTACGAAGGATTGTTGTTCTCAAATTTTAGCAGATAAACTGAACACCAGAGGATGTTACTTGCAGAAACTCAGCTATCAACAGAACAAACAGTGGTAAACTGGATTTTCAATTCAATTGCAGGTCGGATGAATTGAAAAATATTTTCCAGAAAAATAACAATATAGAGAAGATTTTAGAAAACCATTTTGAGTATTCTGAACTTTTAGAAAATTAAGTAGAAGGATATATAGGTAAAAGACCTTTATAACAGAGAGTCAAACCATTTAACTATCAGAATGTTAAGAAAAGTACCAACACACAGAGAATTAAGAATTTATTGAAAAAAAAAATAGATAAAATACTTTGGGTCTGGGTTTGCCTTTTTTTTTTTTTTTTCCCTAATTAATTCTACTTGCTTTTTTTTTCTCGGAACAAGTAACAAAATAGTTAAACCTATATGACTTTATAACATAGATACATACCCAAATCAAATATTTTTGAAGAAAAAGCATTTTTATTTGTGAACAGGAGGTAGATTTCAGAGCTAAGAGCTGAACACGGCACCGGTGCCATACTGACCCTGGAGTCTAAGGCTGTCTTACAACCCTGGTCTTTCAGCAAATTCTAAGGCTTATATATGTATTACCTGGTACTTGATAATACTAATTTTTAGACAGCACTGACTGAGAAGGTATTTAAGAAAAGGCTTTTTGTTGGAAACTACTTAGTCGAAACTGTAAGAAATCGATGAAACATGTCAGTTTTGATGAAAGTTTCATGATAAACTAGTTAAGCCTACAGTAGTTTTTGTGTTCAAAATCAGAATATCACTGATGTATAATTGCCAGGGAGCAAGTATAGCCAATATAATAGAATGGAGAACCTCTTGATTCAGAACAGGGCCTTAAATTAAGGTTCCTTGCATTGCTTCTTATCGCAAGGTGAGTCATAGCCAAGGACTCATCTGCAAATTGATTCATTTTGTATAAAACAATCAAATATTCAGTCATCAAGTGACTAGAGATAGGAAAGACAGAGGTTTCTTTACCCGTGGGTACTGGCTTTATATGTCTTGAAGTGGACCTGTACCAGGTCCCATTGCATGATATCACTCAGAAGGAAGGAGAGGGCATACATTATGCAATGAATTTCAGCGTGATCCTCCTGTATGCCGCGTTTCTTATCCAAATATCTTGTGGGGTTCATTTATCATGAGAAACATCTCTGGAGACACTTTCTACAAGCATCTCCTAACACCCACTTAAGGTGAGAGCCTTGAATGCGTGGCAGCGTCCGGTGTCTTTGGCCTTTACCTCTTGGAAAAGCAGAAGAAGCCAGAGTTATGCTACAGAAACTAAAAATACCACTGGCACTGCTCCTTCTAGCTATGCAGAAGGGTATAAAAGTCACCCTCTGGCCAGGTGCTCATGTGAACAGGACAGGGTGCTCCCTGGCTGTGCTCCCCAGGAGGACAAAGCGTGGCCCAGTCTGGCCACGTGTAAAGAATGCAGCCATGTACCTACCTCCAAGTGCAATCATATTTACAAGCTTAAATTCACACCTGGCGCAGAAGCTGACTGCGATTTAGTGTTCACGTTGAAGACTACATCATGCTGAAAAGAACCATGCTGAGTTAAAGGGCCGGGTAAAAACATAGAGAGGAATCGTTTTCTGCAAAATCCCTGACGTGGACTGTGGCGAGCGTTTCATCCAAGCCCAAGGGAAAGCAGGAGGATCTGAGAGCTGTTTTTCCTCAACAGCAGGTTGCTGCCAGCACACCAGGCCCATGCACAGCCCATCCGCTGCTGCTGGATGTTGCTGCTCTCTTGGCTGTGCCATCTCCTGCCCGTGCCACAAGTGATGGATAATCTGCCGCTTGCGCCAAGCTTTGTTTCCTGCACCTGCCTCCCTCTTTTATCTACAATGTCTCCTGACTCCAGGAGCTTTGTATCAAGCTGGCCACAATTTTTTTTCCAGGACCTCAACCATTTGGCAAAATTTGGAATCTCATAGTGTTAACAAAAATAAATCAAAGTAACAGTCTCCATAAATTAAAAGATTTAAAATTTTTAGGACGGTGGAGAGTATCTGATCAACTAGCCTGGTCCCTATGTAGCACAGGTCATAGGACCCACTCATTGCTGAGCCCAGTAACCAATTTTGACTGATTCAGAACATAATCTGCCTTGATCTTGGCATCAGTTTATTCAGAAGTGTGGAAGAGCACTAAAGAGTATACCTCCACTAAGAAAAGAAAGTTTTAAACCAGAGAAGACTGGAAAACTCAGAGCTTGAGTAAGCATAATCTACAGCACTTCCAGCTGTCTGTCTGTCTTTTTTCTCCAGATGTCTGCCACTATCTAGGTCGTTCTGGCACCCTCGAGTTTGAAAATGTTGTGAAATTTAAAGACTATTATTCTGAATGAAAATGATGCAAATGAGATAAGGCATAGATAGTGCCTGAAACTAGGGCCAGTGCCTGAAAAGAGCAGGCACTAAGCAAGCCACCATCTGCACAGCCTGAAGAATAATAACACTGAAATGCTAATCTATGGACTGGTGTTGCTATCTGCTGTGGTTTCCAGCAAGCTTTCATTGAATTTTTCGCTGCAGCTGATACCTATTGTCATGTATCCTCTAAAAAAGGCCAAGGACTGAGCAGAATTAAATTCCGGTTTTGTGCATGGCACTAAAATAAACGGCAAACTCGAGAGGATCATGTTCCCACCGCCATTCAAGTACAGTCCTGTGCTCAGTCTAACATAGAAATTTTTGCATTTCTTTAGTTTGTGAGTCTCAAGCCAACAAATTTCAAGGAATAAGGAACTCCATCAGCTGGTCTGGTAAGATGTTTTTACGAAAAAGATATTAAGGAAGATGCCATTTCAAAAATGTTTAATATGAGAACTTCTGGGGTTTTAAAGAAAATAGTCTTTTTCAAACACTGAACACTGGAAATTAAATATTTTCACATTGCTTTTCTTCTCTTTCCCTACTAACCAATTTTCAACCAGTTCAAATTTTCTGTCTTGCAGGATCTGGCAAGGCTGTGATTTGTTCAATCTACTGTGAGAGTTTTTGAAAGTAATCTACAATTGTTTCACTCCGCACACCTTTAAATACTAGCTGCCATGGCTTGCTTGGCATTTTTAAAACAGAGAGACAACATCGTATGTCTGGAATTATTTCTTGACATTACTGAGCAGAAGCCAATCCTTCAGAACTTCTTTTATTTTTTTGGAGGGGGAAGACATTGATTTCAATAATATCTGACGGGGGCTGAGTTTGTGCACCTTGTTAAGCTTCATTGCGTGCTGCCTGTGCTGCCAGGCCTTAAGGAGAAAACATGGTGGGACCCTCCTGCATAAGGGGAAAGGGAGGAGGGGGTCTAGAAAGGCAAAAGCTGAGAGCTCCCCAGGTCAGCACAGGTGAGGGAGGACCAGGTCATGGCAGACGAATGAGACTGTCTGGGATGGCAGAAATCATGCTGCCCTCATTCACTGCCCAGGCATGGATGATTTGTCCCTTATCTGCCCTAGAAAACTAAGCAGAGCTTGTATTATCTGGTCTGTACCATTAAATTGTTTGCGCAGTCCTTTCTTGGCATGTTTTTTGGTGCATGCCTAGGAGGAGTCTCCCAAGCAATTCCTTGGTGTTGGTCAAGGGCCAGCATGGGCCAGGAGCCATCCCCAAAGGCAATCCAAGTGTGACTACTCTGTGTTGGAGAGTAAGGGATTTTAGCTGTAGGGATTCAAGCTGTGCCGTGCCAGTATGCTTCAGGGCCAGAGATGAGGTTTGATTTCTTCTGTTTAGCATCCCTGTAGCCAGTGGGGCTGCAGAGGACAGTAGCAAAGGTTGAGCAGGCAGGTGCAGGAGCCTGTGCCCCTTCCTGCCGTGCAGAAAGTGCTTATGATTGCCTGCTGCTGCCTGGAGCTTGGACCTAACGACTGTGCTTGCCACATATGTTGCAGACAGTCTGAGTGCAGCCAGCCACCATGCTCTGAACACTGCTGACCTGCTCCACGCGACGGTCATGGTGAATATGACGTGAACTTGAAAGGTTCCCTGGAATCGGTCAACCTTGTGCTCTTGGGAAGAAGCAAGATCTAACCCACACCATCTCCTCAACCTTCCCGTTGGAGAGGCTCATCGGCAAGGAGAGCTCCGTAATGCTGAGCCGCCTTCTCACCTGCGACAGGCTTTATCCTCATCCAATGTCAATCTGAAAACTCAGTTTCCAAACTCCATAAGAAATTGTCCCTTAGGGTAACATAGATGGAAGAAACATGATTAAGAACATTAAGACGGGCAAATTCAGACTGTGCCTTCCTCTAATAGGCTTCTGAAAGTAGTTTGTGTGCAAAAGCTAATGGCCTTTTTTCTATAAAAAAGGGGTTTTTTGTGATTTATGCCCCTGTGCCCTTTAAATCATATTTCAAGTTACTTCTGTGCCTATGTTTGGAATTGGCTTACAAAGAATACTGATACCGTTAATAAAAATGGTAGTTCAAAGTCACCGTTAATTGTGTACTTTTATCTGTGACATTTGCATATTAATATTGCAAACTGTTGAACTGATGTCAGAAGGACAAAAGCTTTTGACAGCTGATTTTGTTCAGCTTAGATTCAAATGATACTATGTTTTATTAACAATCCAATGAGATCTGTGTTTTTTTTAGTCCTCCTGTGAAATTAATTCTTTTAGCAGAAGCTGATTTCTGACTTCTTCCTTTTTGAGGGTTTTTTGGGTTTTGGTTTGTTGGGTTTTTTTGTGTTTTTTTTTTTTTTTTAATCTAAAATCCAAAACAGTGGAGTGGCTGAATTAAAACCTGAATGTTTGAATCATGGTCCAAATTACAGCACATAATTAAAGCACATTCACCTTCAGTGAGCCTAGCATTAAAACATAGACTGCTAATAATATTTTTTTCTTTTACTGAATGAGTTTTTGAATTATTTAACCTAAATGTCATCAATATTTTGAAAGTTCATTTTTTAGACTAAAAAGAGAATGTAAAATGTATTTCTCTCTGCTTATTATGGAGTCTGCAGACTGGTCATGTAATATATGCCTCAGTATCTCACCATTAGGATCACATGGCAATTTGGAAATACAATGAACAGTCGCTGGGGGTTCCAGCAGTTCTAAGCTAATCTCCAAAAGCAATAAGATCATCCATCGTTTTTTGTAATAGCCCCATGTTCAGTCTAGATTGGCCATTTATCTTGTTCTCAACAGGTGTTCTAGCTAATACGCTGTCAATAGCATAGATTATAAATCCCAATTTCCAAATGTTTACACAAAGACCGGAAACATTTTACAGTTCCTTAAGTCTCATACATTTTATCTGAATTTTATCTTCTGCTAAATCCATACAGCCTCCCTGTCTGGGAGCAGTTGCATTGGGAGCATTATTGGAACAGCAGTGCAATAATGTATATTCCAACTTGTGCTGCTGTAAAACAGCGTACTGCTCCCGCAAATGGTGACGGAGACACATCAGAAGCCTTCTTTACTCTACAGAAAATGTGGAGAAAGAAAACCATGGCATAGTGGGAAGATACAGGTCTAGCTACGAGGCTTTGCCTGCAGAGGATAAAGTAAACTCAAAGCATTCAAACTACAGCTTTCACGGGGCAGAGGCCAATGCAGATTAATAGCCAAACCACCCTAGAATGAAACACTCCTACAGTTTCTTCATGGACAGTGATGATAGCTCCTCAGTACTGAGGAATATTCCATGTGGACATTTTTAATTGGGCTGAAAATTCCTTTTCCTCAAATTAATCAAGATGCACAGTTCTGAGCAGCTTTACCCAAAGGTGCTCCCCTATGCACATTCAAATTCTGGATAAGCGTATGAAGATTTACAATAAAATATTTTAATGGAGCAGCCAGTGGTCTACTTGGCCTGAAGGCATGGAGCATTCTCTTGCTCACTCATCCTCTCACTTAATTTTTTAAGCTATGCTGTGTCCCATGATATGACAAAGTGGTAAAGTATCACAGTGATAAGTGTTATCATGTTACAAACGGCTCTCAAGCTTCCCTTGAACGCGTTCTTTCACCACTCAAGGTTACAAAACCATCAAAACAGGAAGCCCCATTTTCTGTTTGTATATATTCTAATCACAGATCTTGACCCAGCCTTCACCAAAAGAAACCCTGTGAGCTGTGCTAAGCTCGCATTTCATTTTTTGTCTTCAGTCACTTCTCTGACCCTGACAGAATTCCTCCAGTAATCTTCCTGTGAAGCTTTGCATAGAGGAGCTACACCACTTAAGTATTTGGAATAATTTTGAGTACTTGGTGGGGAAAAAGCAGCTTAGAATCCCTAGAAAATCATCTCTTTCCTTCAGCTGTCATTCCATACGCAGCTGTTGAAGCGTCCATTGTCTTCTGACAAAATGTGCCAGCCGATGCACTGATGTAGCTGGGCTGGTTTTACCAACAACCTCTTTCGTGTTAGTGACGGTGCTGGAGAGCAGGGGAGAGCTCCAACCTCGAGGCTCAGTTCAGAACGCTGAATTGAGTATTCATTGAATAGTCACTGAATACTCAGAATATTGTCGGCTACTAATAATGTTCACCTGCAGGAAGAATTATTCTTGTATTAATCTTAAACAACCCGTGCTGAAATTCTACCCTTTTTCTAATTTATTCTTGGTCATTCTATGCAAGACATGTAGCTGGTTAGCACGGCCTTCCTCCCTGCCTCATCCTGGCTTACAGGTGACTGAATGGCATGCAGCTTTTAATGAAATATTTAATTATTCCTTTGTCAGTTCCAGGTCCCTCCCTCTTTCATTAAATCCACATTCTCTCTCCTAGGTGCCGAAGACAGACATTTAATAAACTATGAGGTGGTGTGAAGTTAATGGACATGACCATCTGGCCGCTTGCCAGGCTCCTGGGCAGTTGCATATTCCGGCCAAAGACTGATTTTGATTAGTTGCCACAAATACAGTTACACTTGCTATTTAGCTTCATGTTTACCAAGAAGAACCATCCGTGCCTTTAGACAATATTCCTTTGCCAGATATTTATGGTATTCATTCCCTTTTTGGGAAAAAAAAAAAAAGGATTTTTCAGACGTGACATAGTAAAATGGCACTGGAAATTGGGTAGTGGTAAAAGCAACAGCTGACTTCAGAACAAACAGCAAATAAATATTAATTAATAAATAACCTCAGAGGAAGTTTCCGGAATTATTAAAAACGAAGAGCTGAAAAATAGGCTTACTTGTGTTTGCAGTCTCCCTATTAGTGTGGGAGAGAAGGTGCTGCAGGGTACGTGGTGCCCTAATTTTGGAAAGCATCTGTAAGTCTTACAGGAAGAGCTGCCTCCTGCGCTGTGGCAGTGAGGCCGGAGATGTGCCTGGTGCTTGGATTTTTACAGAATCTCACTCTGGCAAAGTTTCTGTGGACCTCACACACAAGGGCAAAGAACAGCTACTGAACAGACACAAGGGCAAAGAACAGCTACTGAGGGATTGCATCTTGTCTGTAGCCTTCACGGTTGTGCCAATTTGAATCGTTTAATATTATTTGAAGAGGTTTTTAGACATAGATTGAATGTGTTTGTGTTTCTGCATGTGTGTTTATACACAGATATTTTTATCTTACTGGAGACTTAATCCTTTGGCAGTCAACTCTGAAGTGCTTTGGAGTGCAGCCAAGATATTATTACTTTCTGAAATCTTTTTGAAGTTCTTCTTTTTTGAACTGTGAAAATACTTCATTTTTTTCACCTCAGACCAACTTTTCTTTTTTTCTTTTTTTTTTTTTTTAATTACAAAAAAAAGGATACTGCCAACTTTGTCAGCCTTGCATTATATATCACCAAGCATGCTTTGTGAACAACCCCAGATGAAAAGAGGTCTGGCGGTCAACATCATGTATGCGTTGGCATCCTGTGGAGAGGACGTCCTCAAGGACTCCTCATGGGTGGCTGGGGTCTCTGTGCGTCACTGTGGAACAATAAAAGACTAGCTGCTTAGTGACGCTTTGAGACCACAGCATCTGATAAATGAGCTTTTTATGAAGCCTACTGAATGTGAATGATGTACCTGTATCTCCCACTGACCCTGTAGACCCAGTGGTGATTAGTGCACCAGTCAGAATGGATTCATACAAGAGACTCCGTTTTCTTTCTATCTTGCAGTAACAGAACACTCACTTACTTGGGCAGGAATGAGGAGTTCTGTATTCCTGGAATCCAAAAAAGTGCCAGGTGCTCTGCCTATAGGATAAAAGTTTGCATTTCAGGGAGAAGAAAAGAAAGGAAGCAGCATCTGAGCAACAGACACAAGCACACATTCTGTTTCTTCCTGATTACGCCCGGTACTGCCTGCTGTGCTCTACCTAACTACATAAAATGCTGTTTTTTTCTTCTTTTTTGGTATTGAATTCTTTCCCATTTGTTGATATGTACTTTTTTTTTTTTAAGTTCAGATGTGTAAAAGAGGGGAGTTGGAATATTTCTAAACCGATGAAAGCTCGAATTAAAATATTTAAAACTCCTGACCTTTTTGTCCCTTATTTCAGACAGGCTGCTAAAGCTGTAAGGAAAAGGCCTAAGATAACCATATTTTACAGTATTTTCTCTTTTTTCTCCCTGTTTTTCTTCAGTGAGATGCTTGCCTGTCTTAACAAACATGGGATATCTTTTATCCTATTTCGACCATAAGAATACTCAAAAATTTTCTTTTTTTTTTTTTTTTTTTCAGATTGCAGATGGGAAGGGGTTTTGCTTGCCATGGAGAAGCTCACTGAATTTTATTTTGGATGTGAGAAAAGAACAAGTTGGCAATACCAATTATCTGTCATTCGTAAATGATTCATTAGGCACTATTATATCATGTTGCATCTATCTGCATTAGGTAAGTAGCGCATCCTCGCAAATAATGTGAATGATTTGTGTTAAAACATTAGAGCTTTTTGGTGTCCTCATAAATCTGTCATTTATTTTACATAGACAGAGACACCGGAGAGCTGACAGCCCCTCTGTGGCTTCTTACCCCCACCACCCACAGCAACTTACGCTCCCTTCCACGGAAAGTGGCTCATGAAACACCAGGAGCCCACTGTGTGTGCACACAGTTAAACCAAAGAGAAATGGACACGCTGACAGGTGAAACAGGGATGGATGTGTGTGTGGCTGCCAGTGTGTGCATATGTAAGGAGCTACGGGAAAGAAGGAGCTTTCTCAGTCTTCGCTGCATATTTTACATCCTTCGTTTTGCATCTCGCACGTGACACTGTTAAAAGCTACTGCAGAATCCTCTTTGTTAAATTGATGAAAACTGGCCTTATAAGGGGACGGAATATCAAAATCAGCACTGCCTAGCAAAGGAAGTTGCCAGATTTCTTAGATGAACTATAGCGTAAGCAAAAAAAAATGCGTTTCCCTCTCATTTGATTAATTGTAGTGGCAACAAAAGCTGAAAATAACACCATTTATATTGTCAAGTGATTCCCAGATGAATAACTTTTCTTTCATCTAAATAGCACACAGTCACAATAAATGTCAGGGGATAATGGATGCATCTAGATTTTCAAACAGACAGATTGCTTGACAGTAGTTCAGAACTGAAAGAATTATCCTACTGAACAGGAATAAGAACAGCAAAGGTGCTTTCCTATACTTCTGAAGTCGGCTGACAGTCTACGCCAACATGTGCCGCTGAGGACTGGTAGCCTGGCGTTGCCTTAAAGCTTTACAGCATCTCCTGCTGTAAGACTTGGCTTGCAGCTGCCTGAATTCTTTTTAAAGTTTTTGGGCTGCGCTTTTCCAATGTTGTTCAACCAATCTCAAATTTTAAAAGCTAAAATAAAAGATTTCCTTTTGTAAGTTAAAAAAAAGAAAATAATAAAAATCCAACGGCTTCTTTAACAAGCACTGACATTCAGTCTGAACTTGCTATGGGGATCAGGCCGGCAATGTGATTGCCAAGGGAGTATGAGGCACCAGGCATGGAGACCGGGGACCCCCTCCCCTGAGCAGGGAAGTTGTAGAAGGTGAGTGTGGAAGCAGACACATCCGTCACAGAGACAACTTCTTCCAGAGTGAGCCAGTGGCCCCAGCACATGCCATAAACTCACTGGCAAAGCACCCTACCACCTACCGAGGTGGGCTATTGAGGGGGTGAGAACCCCCTGGTGCCACACAGGCGCTGCACGGTCTGTGCAATGACTCAACGTAGCCCAAGCCATGAGCAGCCGCCACGAGGCTGTCACTGCTCCGCTGCCGGGGCAAACCTGGGCTGTGATTCAGCTTGAAGAAGATGGTAAGTTCTGCCCACAGGAACACTATTAACTTGCACCGTCTGCAAACTTAAACTTGTAAAGAGCATAACCTTGTTTTGTTCCCTTTGTATAGACATGTGAAGACAGCTTTTAAAGACGAGAGCAAACACCATTTTCCTGTGGGCTGCTTTTCTATTCAAAAACAGGATGAACTTGTTTTAGGAATGAATCAGGTTCATGTGGCAAATAAAAATCATGTAGTAAATGAAGAGGGGGACTGAGAGGAGGCAGAAGACTGTCCTTCATCAACTTGAAATATTAGGCTTGAATCCCAGCTTTGGACAGTCATATGTGGTACCAAAGTAATGAAGCCGTGATTTTATGTATGATTTCTATATAATATTACAATGTTATGTAGATTGAAGTGGGTTGGACAAACTGAGGACCCTTCTCTCTCCCTGTCTCAGGGTTAATGGTTTGACCCTTCTCTCTCCCGGTCTCAGTTTTATATACAGCTTTGTGGGACTAATAGTGTCCTCACGTCCCATAGGAGAGTTATAAAAAAAATTAATTTGATTAATTTGAATGATACTTAGTAAAGAAAGCTTGTTCACCTTCTCATCAGTGAAGAAGAACAAAATATTGAGGTGCTACTCACTATCTGAGCACAGTCCATCCCCTGCACTGAAAGAGAAGGACAGATCCTGTAAAAGGCAGATGGTTTATGTCATGACATAATTTAAGGCTTTGTCCTAAGGAACGTTGAAAAAGATATTAGAACTACAGATGAATAAACAGTCTTACTTTGGGGATGTCCTATTTCAGAATGCTGGAGTTTGGGCTAGATGGTACCAGCAACATTAGTGTAGCTTTTAATACTCAAGATGACTACTGATAAATAATCATAGCGTAGAAAGAGGAGAATCACTTCTTTTTCTGCTCCGTGCCACAGGGCCCCGCTCGCGCTACAGGATCCTTCCCTTGGAGCAATAATTTGAAATATTTCTTCAGAAAGGCACCTAAATCCATTAAAAGTCGGATCACCAATCTAAATTTTATATATACGCTTAATATCTGTAGCTGCCATTAAATTCAGAAGATTAGAACTGAAACCGGCTATTTTTTTTTTCTTAGTGCTTAGCTTTAGGAAAATATTTGCAAATGTTGGTGTTAACATACGATGTGTCAGCCTCCTCACCTGCCAAATGGGGAGGACAGTGCTACATCCCACACAAACATGCCACGTTACAGACAGACTGCATCCACAACTATTTTACGCTCTGTAAAGCTCTAGGAGAGGAGTGCTCACAGCCTTCCAGGAGCCAGCCTTTGGGGTGAACACTGGGGTGAATAATGACACAAATCTCAGAGGCAAAAAGGACTTGGGACTAAGCTGTTTAAGTGTGAGCACAGTATTTTGTAAGATGGCACGCCACCAGTTTAAAAAATCTTGGAGGTGTTTGTGAGAGAGAATGCAGATATTCAAGAGGCTTAAATCTTGAGTAACTTCAGTGTTTCAGTAGGCATGACAAGGTAAGTTCGTTTACTTCCTCATATATTTTCCAGTAAAAGTGCTGCCTACTGACAATTAAAAGGTGGACTCATGTCTCTTATTGGATTAAGACCAATAACTACTTTTCCTGGATAGCTTGAGGTGGTTGTTTGTGACGAAGTCTGAATCACGCAATCATTAGCAACTGAATACTGTCTTATAAATATCAGGCTTTCTGTCCCAGTGCCAAATCTCTCTTTTCCCCCGAGGAATCAGCTTTACACTATTTCTTTCTTTGGGGCAAACACGTTTCGGTCTTTTGCTGACAAACATTGAGCAACATATTTCCAGGAAAAGATGCAGTAGAAAGTGTAACTGCTCTGTGGACCTATGCAGGGCTTTCCTCTCAAAATAAAGGAAACAGATCAAACCCAATCTTCTGTTAAAGACCAGTTTTCTTTGCCTGGACCTACGTAAATGCATATTAGCCACTCGTGACAGTTACGAGCTGCCCGTAAGAGAACATGACTAAGGGCCTTAGGAAAAATGTCTGTAATTGGAGAATCCTCTCCCTTTTCTTCTTTAGGTTAAACAGTACATAACGTGTGCCCAACAGCTGATATAAGAGCTGGGATACAATTTCTATATGTACCTGGCGATCTGCAGGAGGTTTATTTTTTGCTATATGGTAAACTAAATAATAAAATAAATATTTCAGTACTTGAGTGAACCTTGTCTAATAGGGAATGACATGAGTTTCCTTTGAAGTATTCTACAGATGCAGCGGTACTTTCAAATCTGGGTTAAAGAAGACAAAGACTTTTTGCCACTATATCCTATAACTTTTATATTAGAACTGGACCTTGATTCCTCTGTCCTGGTCACTTCATATTAACCATCCTTGTGAAATTTGAGTGTTTGGGCATGACTTAAAAAGTTAAAAAAAGAGTTCAGATTTCCTCAAAAGAGCAGAAGATGGAGAAATCCTTGCCACAGGATTGGCATACTACAAGGCTTCTCATTTCTTGATACCCTGCTAAGCATTACTCTTACCCTCTGACTAAAGTACTGGGAAGAGAATCTTGAAATAACGTGTAACTTCTCAGCTGTTAAGTTGGGTAGCTGATAGGTCTCCCTTAAGAACCAGCTGTTCTTGCTGAGAGATGGACTCGTTGCCCTGATGGGGCTTCTTCCCTTCTCTGTTTTACTTCTGTTTTCTTTTCCAATGGGATCCACTGTGGCATTGTGTACAAACTCAAAGAAAATCCTCAACTGACAAGGACGTCTGAGCTTGGCCCATTAGGGCCAAGGCATGAAGGTCTAATGGACGGGGTGCAACACTTCTCCCATCCAACCCAGTCAGAACTCCAGATTTAGCCAGGATTTCACAGATGTCAGGGTGAAACAACTCACAAGGGCCATTCACGTAGCCTCTCTCCCTTTGTTTCTACCACTGTGTGCTGTAAGTACAACACCAGCACCGCTGCCCTCCCTGCCCAACCAGGGAGGCCACCCACTGTTCAGATTTCATTTTGCGTTTTTCTTAGAGGCCAGGTGAAAATGCATCAGCAGAGACCCTTGGAGCAAGGAAACAAAATAACCGGAGTCCCATGAGCCCCTACAGTCATCTTTCCCTGGGGAAGGGCTACTGGGAAGAGCCAGGGCTGGACTTCAGGAAGGCCCAGAGGTGAAGAAATGCTGGGGCTGGGTGAGTTGCAGGCCATCCCTGACATGGCAGCAAGTCCTGCACTCACACAGACACCCCAACCCGAGTCCCTTGGATGAGGACAGTGAGGGGGAACTGCCTGTTCTTGCCTTTTTCAAAGCTCCTTGACCCAAACTGGTCCCCTGTGTGTCTTGGTTGTGTTGGTGAACAGCACTGGTGAACTACCTGCGGTCTTGAAGGGCCCAAGAGGGCTCCATCTGCCCTGTCTGACATCCCCAGGCTGTGTGACAGCACGAGGGACGTGCCTGGCCTCTGTAAAACAGCGTTCCCAGGGCCACCTGCCTCAATACCAAGAAGACTTTGCACAGAAAAGTGACTTTCTTCCCTGTTTCTTCATTCAGGCTTGCTTATCTGTGTCACAGGTGAAAAGTTATTTGTGACAGGAAGATGAGGCTTGCGGTTAAGGGAAAGTCCTAGTAATTGAGCTGGGGAATTGAGGCCAAAAGGTCACTATTACTTGCAGTGGTGTTTTCTGCCAGCTGCATGTTGTTTGTGCTGCTGTGAACAGAGGTTCTGAGGCTCCTGGCAGCCAGCAGAGCTCAGAGCCCTCTAAATGCAGAAGAAAAACACACACAAGACAAATGTCTTAAAAGTAGTGTGCAAGGAAGCTCGTACACTCCTTGGGTCGTGATCTTGCTCCTGCACTGCACAGTGCCCAGCCTCTCATGGACACGGTGTGTTTGCGTTGAAGATAACAACACCCAGCTGGAAAAACAGCAATTAGAAGAAACAGGCATTGAATGTTTTGCTAGTGGTGGTAATGAGAACTGGGGAAAGGTCTGTGCACAGTAGCCACTGAAGATGACGATACCTATCTCAAAAAACAGCAATAAGAAGAAAAAGGCTGAGTGTTTTACAAGCGGTGGTATTGCAGCTGACAGCATAGCATTATGCTGCAGCTGGGACTCAAAGCCTGGATCTTGCTGGGAAAAAGAGCTCTCCTTAGACCTGCTGGCATTTCTATCCTCCTGGGGGTTAACTGTGCTGTGGATTGTGGCCTTATTTGATGATTTATATGGCTGCAACTCCTGAGCTAGCCTTTGCTGATGTGTCTGTTGTGCATCCTTTTTGTGTGGTCTTTTTATTCCACAAGCTCACAGACCTCCAAAATCTTCCTTTAGCACTGATCACAAGGTAACTGGAAACAAGAAGGAAAATGAGGGCAAAGCTCTTGAACTAGATGGTGCCACTTCCACAGGTATGCCATATACGCTGTAGAAAAAGGCTGCAAAGGAATGAACAAGAATGAAGTGGCGTAAGATGGAGTTGGGAAGAATAAAAGGGCTGTGGAAATCCTCATGTCTTTATACGCCCCTCTCTTTTGTCCAGACCTGAAATGGAGGGAAAGACAGGACAAGTTTTGAAAGGTGCCTAAAGGATTTCCATGCCCGGTTGTCACTTGTGTTAATTGCAAACTGGCACCCAGCTCCCTTATGCAGCTTTGAAACACCCCTGGCTAGACGAATGTCCCAAAGTCGCTAAATGAATCAACATCTGAACTGGCGACAGAGCTTGGGCCCAGGCTGTGATGCACCGAGTTCATCCCCAGCAGTGGGGTGACTCCTGCCACACTGCCCTATATGAGCACCGGGCCCATGGGTCTGTGCAAATCTTGCTGCCAGAGAGAACAGGAAGGCAACGCTTTCTTATGCTGTGTTCTTTAAGGTGAACAACCATATTGCCCAAGGGCAAAGAGCAGGATGGAGGGGAAGACAGGCAGCACAGCCACCTCTCAAACAAGGAAATAGAGCTCAGAAGGAAAATCTTTCGGCACTGCTGGGGAATTGCAGCCTGACAGGCACTTCCAACCCGCAGTTGTGCCAAGGCTGGTGCAAAGGCACCACAGAAAATGGTAAGAATAATGAGCAGCAGCAGCAGCAGCAAAAACAGTGAGAAGCCAAAGATCCTTACAACTCCAAAATGGAGCTTGAGGTGGGAAATGTTAATAGCACAGGTACTGGACCAGCTTCTCAAGGAAAATGACATAATTCAAGACTTAACGCTGATTCATAAACATTGAAGATCTCAGCACTCAAAGGCTTCTGTTTCTAAATTAGCATTGCACAGATGCACATGAAAATCCTGGCACAGTTGATAACGTTGCTAGGTATTCCAGGCATTCTTTTTAAGCAGGGGGAAAAAAAACCAACGAAAAAACCAAACCCCAAACCACAAAAAATAAAAAAGATCAAATCCAAAATTGCCAAGGTGCTTGCCAAGTTAAAATACAGTTGAATTGTTTTGTTTAAGTGTTCAAGCAACAGGTATATAATACATCCAAGGAAAACACATCAATTCTTGTCTACTTCACCAAACAAAAATACATCTATTTGTCAGTGCATTTTTAAGTCTAAAAGGCACATTCAAAAACTCCTATACTGTAATCTTCTCAAAACATTGTTCAGACTTAGCTTCCATGAGAGCCCTCACTCCCAGTGGTGGTATTTAAGCATTTTGCTTTGATAATTTTGCAGTCTGTCTATTTTAGTGTTAATTAGCAAGAGCAGCCGAAGAACGAAGGGCCATCCCAAGGCAAATCGCAGGAGCTGACAGGACTTTGTCAGAGAGGCTCTAGATGAAGTCTTTAGGGTCACGCTGCTGACTCCGCAGCACAGTCCTGCCTGCCTTTCTTGTAAGAGAGATAAAAGCAAGTTGTTCTCTCTCTTTTGCTCTTTCTCTTTCCCTCTCTCATTACAGACAGTGAAGGCTACAGCGAGTCCTCTGTGCTGCTGAAACCTCCCAGCACCAGCAGCTCAAGGAGCAGCCGGCGAGATGTTTCCACCAAGCACATGTGTAGGGGCTGTACGCACACCACAGACATGTGGCAGCTGGGCATTCAGGAGAGCAATGGTTCACCACCCCCCGGGTTTGGGCTGTAGGATTGACAGGTCTGCTTAGCCATAGTGGGGGAGACTGGTCTCACCTCAGCCTTCATGCAGTCTGTTGGAGGGGAGGTGGGGAAACAGCTCTTGTTAAAATACTGACTGCTCTTGAGACCCTCCACTGCACTGAAATCCCACATCTCTAGGTGGTGCCTGTGAGGAAAATTAGCTCTCGGTGGCTTGCAAAGACACCCTGTGTAAAGAAAACAGGGAGTTGGAGGGAGCCGACCAGAGACCCATCTACCCTGAGCCAGTCCCCCAGGCACACCACCTTTCCAGCATGGAGGTCGCACAGATCCCTATTCCTCATACAGATTCAGAGCAGCACAGAGAGGTAGGAGTCCCACACACCATACCGTGGCGTGGGTGGGGGGATGGATCTCATGCCACCTACATATTGCATGGTGTGCAATAATAAGTGGGCGGATTGAATGTCATAGATACATACCACTCCTAAACTCTTATCTGTCTGCACTGGTATCTGTGCCAGCTGCTTCTCCACCTACCTAGAGGCCTTTTGGTTATGGAAACCCACAACTCACAATGATATTTTACTTCTGTGGAGATACATCGCTTACGCCCACCTTTGAAACTGAGTAGGTAACAGATGCTCTTTCTTGGTACCAAACAGTGACCTGCTCTCTCAGGTGGGGAACAGTCCTCTTTTGTGTCATTTACTGAGATCTGGGAGTTAAATTAGCAATGGCAAAGAACGGTTTGCTTGTTTTTTAAGTTGGATAGGATTTACCTGTAGCACTGGAAATGGCAAACAGTCACTCCTGCTCTCATCTACCATCTCTGTTTGGGAGCTTGGAGGGTTCACCACAATGTGGGCGCAGGTCCGGATACGGGGCCTGTGGTAGTACCACGCACTTGGCTCCATGACATTCCTTATCTCCTGTTTTGCTAATATCCCTGTTGGAAATCTTACACAGATAAAAATAGGCCTTGATATTCACTACAAAGTCTGCTTCTCCTTCCCAGTGATTTGCAGACAGGTACTTGCCAAGTGTCTAGTGACTCATTTATTTGGGAAAAAAAACCCACCACAACAATACAATCTGCAAAACCACGCTTTTCCCACTCCCATGTAAGAAACATTTTTAACAGCCGCTGAGACCTTGTGTAGAACAGCTATTAGCAATCTGCTTCTCTGTTCTTCCCTAAAGAGTGATGTATACAATTCCAGGGGCCCAGTTTCCATTGCCATTTGCTTCTGTTAGCCACTTACTCCATGCAAAGTGGATGTGACACACTAGTTTGGGTTCAGAGACCCAGCTTGCTGAGCAGACCTTGGGCGGACAGGCATGGACTGGGCTGGTGGAGTCACCAACACTCTGTCCTTGGCAGGAGGCTGGAAACTAAAGCTCAAGTATGCTAAGCGGCTTCGCTGCTCTGTGGTCCTGGACCACACATCCATTTACTCAGTGTAAAGCTATTTTAGATGGGCTTTTTTGGCAGCTTGTGAATATTATGGTCATTTAATCTGACCCCCTGCATAGCAGAAGCCTAACAATTCTGCCCTGTGAACGCTTCACTGGTTTGAAGACTTAAAGAAAATTTGCTTAAATCTCCCAACCATCTGCTGCAGCACTCAATTATCTTGACAATTCAGATTTGTTTATTTCTAATTTAAAGCTTTCATACTTGTGTCTCCCCAGCCTTGGATTTTGTTATGCCTTTTTTTAGGTTAGATTAAGAGAAATGCAGGCATATAACTCTGTTCCCTTTCCACCTGTCATGTTATCTGCCCTTGAGGCTGGGGCCAAAGGACTCTAAAAAGACTTTACAGCACCAGAGCAGTCTTTTTCTTCATCAGACTAAAGCACATTAAGAACTGCTCTGGAAACCTAGAGACTAATAAAGCAGCTTTAACAGGCTGGAGCATCTGGCCTTCTACATATTTTCTTTCAGCACTTCCACCAACTGTTGTTTGTTCATGTCTACTGGCGTCTGTTTATATAGATTTTGCCCACTCTGCTCTTTCTGCTAATGTTCATATTGTTGTACGTTTATGTGGAGGAACTAGGAAAAAAAAAAAAAAAAACAAAAACAACAACCTGAAATATTTATGTGGTCTAGAATGACTTAAGCTGAAATGATCCTCATCCATGCTGGAAGCTCAAAGCACAGCAATACAAAAACTGAAACTGCATCTAAAAGAAAGTAAGACTTGCTGGGCTCGTTATGCTAGTCAGACTGTTTGGAAAGTCATGCATAAAACAATTAGCACTAACCTCCTATGCGAATACTGCAATTTGAAAATGAATTCATTTGCACAGCATACGTGTAGCTAGTTAGAGTCCAGATAACAATTGTTATAATATTTGTTAGATGATTCTCAGCTGTTATCATCATACTTATTTCCAGGCTCGTTGTCCATGTATCCCCAAACGCCACATGCGACTGCCAGGATGTGCAGAGGGCTCAGGGTAAGATGCTGTGGGGTGGGTCCCACAAACACTAACTGGTTGCAAGAATGGTGCTGGCAGCAATGCTCCACTGGCTGCTCTGGAGGCGAGTGACTGCTGTTTTACCCTGAGGGTGTTTTTATAACTGAGTCCACTTGATCAGCAGAACCTTTACTAAGTCATAGATTGCCTAGACTTGAATTGAAAAATAAATAAAAAAAGAAGGAAAAAACCCCCACCAAAACCTCTACATGTAAAGAGACTAAAATTTTGGCACTTACCTCTGAATGTAATGTCATTCTCTGTACTCCAGCAATGCAGTAGTTGTAGGTGGACTGACTCCTCAGACGTGGGCTCTTGCAAGGCCAGATCCAAACCAAGGAGCCACTAGAAACAAGCCTATTTACAAGCGTAAAGAGAAAAAGGGCTAATTTTTCTGTTTAGTGCCACTTGGGTCAAAATCTCAAAATCTCAGCAGTGCTCCAGAGAAAGCATTTACACTCCCATTTTACTGAGCCTCACCTGAGGCACACGGCAGTTCAGGAGTCACCAAAAAGCCACAGTGTGTGTGAGTTGCAGAGCAGGAGTCGAGAGTCCCAGTACTTTGCTCTATACAGAGGCAGTAAAGGAAGGAGGCACGAGATGTCTGGGGTGGATCAATGCTTATAGCTGTCAAGAAAGCATATTTGAGTTTCCCTGATGGGAGAAGCTGACATCTCACAGAGGCAAACACAGGGAATACTTTCAGCGAAGGGCTGGTGTTTCCCCATGTCCTTGGGGAGCAAAATTTCCTGTCATTTCCCATTGAATTCTCTTCTACAACATGTCAGCCCAAATGCATACCTACGATGCTCCTGATATTTATTAGGAAGCCAAAAAGATGGGGTTTATTTTCTAAAAAAAAATCTTCCAACCCTCCACCATCTTACCTACATGCCACAATCTAACCAATACCTACCTCCATTTGAGCATCCCACCATGTCTCTCACATGATGCTGAAAAGCCCTGGAACAATTAGTTAGTAGGCATGGCTATTTTCTACTTAGGAAGCAAAAAGTTAACAATCTTGGTATTCCATTTTTAAATAATAAATAGAAAATATTTATTTTACAGCATTTTCAAGATCATTTTGACAAAAAGGCAGTTTTCATCAAGCATTTGACAGACCAAAAGAAAGAACTTTTACAGGAAGCTTCATAGCTCATACAACTACATACACAAGGTGAGTTCTTGCTCTTTAGATATATTTATGTATGTGTATGTTTCCAGTTTTAACAATTACAAACTAAAAGCTAATATACTGAATTTCAAGAAAACTCCTACTCATGATATAATTACATTGCAGTAATAAAATCAGTGCTTAATATGTTCAAAAGAGACAGATATGAAAACAATAGTACCTTGCCACATTGCCGTCTCCCATCTATACGAGCCTATTATGTTTCTTTTTCTTATCTATATCTCATTTCTTCAAATACTGGCTTCCGAGTACTAACTCTGTGCTACCGACAATGTATGTTTTTGGAAACAGCACAATGAATCTTATACTAGGATTATAAGAAGATAGAATTCATTGCCAGTGCGACGATCAGCAAGGAAAATATGGCAATTTTTCTCATTGCTTTAATGAGTTATCAGCATTATAAAAAAGAAACGACCAAAAAAAAAATCTCCCTAAAAGCCCCAAGCAAACAAATATCAACCATCTGACCCTCAGGTGTTTTTAGTTCGTTATAGAGACATCAATCTACTGACGAAGACATAACCATGTCTTTGGGCAAAGTCATTTCAGGCTTTCCACATCAGGACAATGATAGCAATTGGCCACTAGTCATATTGAAAGAAGCAAACATTGTGAAAAGAGGATGAGGAAAAAAAGGCTCTATCTGGTTTTGAGCACCGGCCAAAACTTCCAGTACCACTACTATATAATTAGAGCAAAACAATGAGATTTGGATCTTCGGAGAAGAATTGGCCTCAGGACTTCTTAAAATTCAAGTGAAAAGAAAGAAAAAGAGTAGAAATATGCTGAATTCAGAAAAATCCAGATAGAACATTCACAAGAAGCATGGTTAAAATCAGCTTTTGCAATTATGTTGACATGAAGAGATTGCTTAAAAATATCTTTGGAAATAAAGTGAAGACTGTGGGACAGATCCTCAGCTAAATTCAACAGCACAATAAAAGTTCATAGCAGCTAAAACCTGTCCTGTATATGTATAATACGCACATTTATAAATAGGGTAATAATAAGTATAATTAAGTTCAAGCCACAGCAATTAGACCTGGACTTTGAACATGCCAGCCATGAGGGAGCTTTGGATAAGGCCCACCTCTAGGAAACACATGAGGGATAGCAGAGGAGGAACGAATGACAGAACTACAGCTGCCTAGAAGTGATCTTTAAGATGCAAGATTGTATATTAAATAGAAGGGAAAGCATATGAAAAGAACACACAACTAAACATTATAAAGAGATTAAAAGAATTGTCTGTATCAAACCCTGGGAATTTATGCACACATTAAGCACTGATGAAATTTCCTGTCCAGACATGATTTTATTTTAAATTATCTGAAGCAACAAAATAGTTTAATTACTTTTCCTGTCTCACCTTTCTACTGGCATGTGCAAGATTTCTAAAACAGACTTTTTTCTTTTTGCATTTTCTTTTTTTTTTTTTCTTTTTTGTTAACCACACTTGCTGCAAACATGTAAAATAACAAGATTCGATGCACTGGTTATTAATACCATATGTCTACTTCATAAAGTATCTGCAAAACAAAGCACCCTATTATAAGGGTAACAACTGTCTCAGCTTGTATATGAAAAAAAAATGTGTTAGCACAGCATACAAACCTCCAAAGATCTATCGAATATTTGTAACAATGCGATATAAAACATGATTTAAACATAAAAATATTCATAGTATATACGACAACCTTCCAGTGGTAGTTATTGGACATTACACTTCACACATACCGTACACACGCATACAGAAACACAAACGTACGCTCGCTCTCTTGCCTCGAGGCTGACCCTACGACCCCCAGTACGGAATTGCCTTTCTTTCAGAGTAATAGTTGTTGCTCTAAGTATACAGCTATTTTCCAATGTATTTGATTCCAAAGTAACACAAAGGAATGATGTAATCACATGGCAAATATGTTGCATTATGAAAAGTTAGTCAATAAATATTGTTCTGCTACAGGAAACGTTGTGTAACAGTTTAGCCACATGGTTTGCAATCTTATACAAAAGGGCAGTTTTTCTAAGTCCTTATCGTATTACAAGTACTACAGCAAGGGCTTTCTTCAGAAACATCTCGAGTCTTAACTTGATCATATTTCTCACTCCGTTCACAATCGGTGTTAAAAAAAGCCCAGATCCCCCAAAAAGCAGCCTAATATGAAGAACGAATTGCTCAGACAAAAGTCAGTAAGAGCCATGTGCTTTCACATTATCTCAGCTCCTCTCCCCCAAACGTTACGCAGTTATACCACCTGTAGAAACCAGGAAAAAAAAAAATTTATGCATATTATGTCTCATACACAAGTAGCTTCATTCCTCCCCACCACACCCCGCCCTGACAGCTCCGGGGCGCGTTGCTTCCACGGCAGACAGACAGCAGTCATGAGATGTGCTAATGATTTCTCCAGGTCACACTTCCCAGAGTCCTTTTCAAGCATTGCCAAGAGACGGTGTGACCAAGTGTGATTTTTATTATTTTTTTTTCCTGTGGGTTTATTCATTTTTTTGCTATAGAACTTGTCTCTTGGGTTTGTGCTTTGTTATGGTTTCCTATCATTTCCTCAAAGTACTGTATTTTTGTTTTTAACAGCTAGAGAATTTTGAGCCCTCAGAATGGATTTTTTTTTTTCTTTTTCTTTCCTTTTATTTATTGAAGTGCAGGATGAAGTTTTTGCCCTGTCGTATGTGACTTTCTTTTCTGCTCGCTCTCCCTCCAGCCCTGGGAAACTTGTCTCCCGAGGGCCTCCCAGCAGGCAGCTGCCAAAGTCCTTCTCGTCTCTCTCAGCGTCTACAGGGTGGACGAGCTTTGCTTATAATCCCTCAGGATGACAGAGGCATAAGTCATATCTGGGGGGGTGCAGAGCACCGACTCCGAGACAGGGGAGCTGGGCACGGAGCTGCCCGAAGCCACCGAATCCCGGAAAGGCGACGGGGGTGTCAGCGCCGGAGAGTCTTCCAGAGTCAGTTTGCTGGTCGCCGGCTCCTCATCCTCCTCCTCCTCTGGGTTCTTCTCGTAGACGTATCCCTGAATAAGCTTCAGCTTCTCGCTCTCCGCTTCCTCGGCCGGGGGGGACAGGGGCTCCTCGCTGAAGGCGGCCACCTGGAGAGGCGGCAGGGGTGGCTGCGGCGGCGGGGGGGGCTGGTAGGGGGGCCGCACGCCGTTCCCCAGGCCGGGTGTGGGGAGGACGGGGTTGAAGTCGGGGATGCCAGTGGCAAACTTGTTGACCACTCCTTGCAGCTGGTCCATGAGAGACCGTGGCTGCAGGGGCAGGGTCTTGGGGGACTGATCGGGCAAGAAGAGGTGAGTCTCCTCCGCCGTGGCCTGCAGCGGGGGGGTTGTCGCCACCCGCCTGTGCACCACCATGGAGGGGCTGCTGGGCTGGTTGAGGCGAACAGGGTCTCTATCTTCTTCCTCCGCCACATTGTACAGAGTCTTACTGCTGATGTCGGTAAAAGTCAGGCTCTTGCTTTGGCCGTGGTAGCTTTTAGTGAGGGGTTTGATCACCGCTGTCTGATTGCACCCTGTCTCCTGGCTCTTCACATGCACTGAGAGTCTGTGCCACGTATGTTCCCCCTTGGGAGCTTGTCTTCCACCTGGTTCAGACCATGACACAGACTTTCCATTAGAACTATGAATAAAATAAAGATGGGTTTATTTGCATTTACATTACGCAGACACAGGCAGTATAACAAACAAGCCTACAAAAATACTTTGCCTCATTAATAAGCCTCCCCCCTTGAGTTCTTCGTGTCCTCCCAAAAATACTACGGAAGGAAACAACAGCGTCTTTTAACAGCAGCGATTACTGTGATTTTCATCCATAAGCAATTACTCCCTGCTGGTTACCCACCCTACAGCCAGCCTGGAAAACCTGGCCCACGGGAAGGGCTCTGGGAGGGCTGGCTGTGTGTTGAGGACTCTTGATATGTCATTTTGTATCTAGGTTTGCTCACGCCACCTTGCAGGGGGGAAGAAAAAAAAGGGGAAAGAAGTCTCAGGAAGAGCTTTAATTAAGCCTGATTTACAGCTTATAGGAAATATTTCCCAGCTGTTGGAAGAAAAACAACCCACAGCCTTAGCCCTTTGACACTCTGGGTAGAGAGAGGAATTGTTACTAACCCCTCCTTCCCTTTTCATTCCCTGGCCCTTCTTTGCACTTAGGAACAGAAATGAAGGACTCCCAGGGCCACCATCAGGTAGGAAGCAAACACGTTTCTTCCCGAGCGACTGTTATTTACAAACCAGGATAAAATGCTGGGATTGAAAACAGTTGGTTTGTGTGGGTGGAAGAACAAGCAGCGACACGATCATGGCGAGTCAAACCCTCCGACTCCGCACGCGGGCTGGATCCCATGAAAACGCTGGGCTGATTGGCTGAGTGAGGACTCGAGGGTCAGGTCTGTCCCTGAGGAAGAGCAGGTTTTTTGGCATTTCCCTGTACCTTTGCAGGGAGTGGCACTCAGAGTGGTATCTCATTAGCAGCTGGTGGGACAGGGAGCTGAGCAGTGCTTAAGAGGACCAAGCAATTGTTTAATTGCAGGCCAGGTGGTAGAGATCATTCAAAAATTATAATATACCCAGGTGGAAACCAGAGACAAATTCTGAGATGATTTATGTGAAGCAGCTTTATCTCAGGGTTTCATCCCTCAGGGGGCAGAAGTAAACAAAGGATTAAATTTCAGACCCTGTGATTGTAGTGCGGGTGGGAGGCTGGCACAGCAGCGTTGCCTCCTGCTACTGCACACAACAGGGGAGATCGCTTTCCTTACATACAGCCTGCAATATTGTTCTAAGTATTTTGCTTTTCCGTGCTCAGACTCCCAGGCTTCTCTTTTTCAGGGAGCAAATAATTGCCAGTTGAATTTTGTAAAAAAAAAAATAATTGACTGACTTTGTGATAGCTGGAAGAAACTGGTACAACACAGATAAAGTTGTAAATCTGGCAAAATGGAAAAGAAACGTACATGACAACGTGGCACTTTTCTGCTGAGCAGTAAATATTCCTGGAGAAAAAAAGAATTTGAGATGGATCCAAGCTGGGAAGTTCATCTCCAACTCCAGACTCCAACCGCTGGACCTGTGACTCACCACCTCTGTGGGAACTGGCTCACAAGAAAGGGCCGATCTAAATTCATAACTCCCCAAAGCATGTAGTTGGTAGGACCTGGAGCTGTTTGGCTTTACAGCCTTAACCTAGTGGGAAAAAAAGCCGTGTTCCCAGCAGGAGAATGAAACCTCTATATTATAGTGATCAATGAAAAGATAAGAATGAAGGTTTAGAAGTATTCCCATTTTGAGCTGTGGTATGACATTTTTTTTTGAAGTGCTATGGAGATAAGCAAATGAGTGTAACTGTTGGGCGTGAAAGATTTTTCAAGTAATATTTTAACATACCAAGATCTACAAACTCTTCACACAGAAACATATTATGTCTGCTTTAACTTCAAAACAAGTCTCTTCTTGTAGAGAAGAAAATAAGTCAAGTGCTCTCATATTGTATTTTGCTGATGCTGTAGCTTACAAATACAGCAAAGGGCTTTTCTGGAAAAAAAAATTATTATCTGCTCTCTCATATGCTAAGTCCACTTCTGCATCATTTACTTCTTCATATCTAGCTCTGGTGCGTCATCTCACTTTTGAATCCCTCCTCACACCATCTGTTTAGTCTCTATCTCATTTTGTTCCCAAGATTTTGTATTTTACATCAAAGGCAAGCACTGCTATTTTAAGGAACTCACTACCTCTGTCTTCAGATCTTCCTTCTATTCAGTTCATTTTCCTCCCCCTTACTCTCAAATTCTGCTCTTCTGACTTATTTCCTCTGTGGCACTCTCCATAATGTGCTTACTGGAGCCCAATCAAACCGCGCCGGGACTGCAGCACCCAAACATGAACAAACCGCTCAATCAGGATTTGTCTGTGACCGACTTGCTCTTCGGGGAAAGATGGTGCTGCCGAAGCGCCTTGCCTCTGCTTGCCAGACCTTACTGCTCATCACTCCCATGACCTTGTGTTAAATAGCTTTAGAGCCTCAGTGGCTCTCGTGGGGCCAACCTGGCGATTTCCACTAGGAAATCTATGTTTTCTGTTACTGTTCACCTCAGTCTCATGTTCCAGCTCTTTCCCTCAACTTGCTCTCCTTGCTGTGTCCGTGCACCATTAGCCTGTTAATGAGTCACGTTTGAGACTGTCATAGAAATACCTGGGCTCTTGTCTTGCCGGACAGCTGGCAGGGTGTCACACCAAGATTGACCCATTCAGGCAGAATTAACAATTAACAGGGAAGAAAAACTCTTGGTATCCTGGAACAAAAAGCAGCCATCTTGCATGGCATTAATTGACATTTAGACAAAAAGTGAAGATGGGGCTGGAAAAACTCAGACCTGAACTGGGTCTCAGCGATTTAGGAATCAACTCACTTGGGCAAAGCGACGATGACAATCCTGACTGCATGTGGGATGCATGGTCACCATTTGCTAAGTGATTGTCACCTTCTTTTTTGAAGGAAGGATCAGTGAGAGAAGGTGAAGATCAAAATAATCTGCCTGGTAAAATGGGAGAAGGGATGATTTTTCCACACAAAGGCAGGAGAGGGCACCAAGCCGGATCACAGTTGAGGTACTGAAAAGGTGATGCTCAATTGCACAGTGACGAGGTGGGACTAACTGGTATTTTCTTGCTTTTATCAACAGGGCGGTTACCATTTCACGTCCATCATGTATTTATATGCCTTTCCTAACTTTCTCTCTCCTTTATACAATTTCCCATAGGATTTAGATTTCACAGTTACTGTCTAAAAGTGAACTCCTTGGAATCTCAAGGGATCTTAAGGTTTGTGGTCGTGTATGCCCAGTGTAACGCTCCAAGTAGTATTTCCTCAAATTGTTGGATCTAGCCTAAATGTTCGTACAGGTTCTTGGATATCCTATCAACACATAAGATGGGCTTCCTTTTGCTTTATAGGCAAGGACATGCATTGAATTTGGCTGCTGTTTCTCAATTTTCACCACAGCTTTGTCTAGGATTTTTGTATTCTGGGGGGATAGACATAAGTATATTTCTTGTGTGAATTTTTGTTATTTCCATGAGCAGATCTGTCACTATTTTGGGTAATTCAAAGTGTTGTTTTTAATACATGCATTGATCTTTACAATGTACTCTCTGCATGACTCTGTGGCAGTCATTTTCATACACTTTCAGCTGATGATTATAAACAATCCAGAAAACAACTTCAGACCTTAACAGTTACTTGCAGAAGTCTTCAAAAGAACTGATGTACCCAAATCTGAGACTGTGGTCCAAAATACCCCTGCCCAGCTGTAGGACATGCCTAGAGCTTGTTTGATGGCTCACTGTTCATTAGTATCTCCAGCTGTCCAAAATCCTGCTCTTGCTTGTGACTAGGAGTGTCCCAGACTCAAGTCCAGTCACAGGCCAAGAACAGAGTCCTGCTCCTGCCAGTGCCTGAAGGATCCGACCTTGTTGGCTTTGTTGGAGCAATGTTGAGTCTAAGCACCCCACGACAGGTGGTTCCTCCCCACACTGCGGGGTACTGAAGATGTCTTACTTTAGACATTGGATAGTAGAGGTTTCTTTACATCTTAGAGGCTGAATGCTTGTGAGGTGGAAGATGATTGCCCCAGTAGTCTAGTAATCTAGTAATCTAGGTAATCTAGTCCATGCAACTCTGATCCTTTCACCAGTGAAGAACTAGCCTGAGATCCAGAGCATAGAGAATTTGATGAACTTTCCGTCCTGTGTACCTGAACCTTTCTCTTTTTTGCCTTGAACATTTTATGCATAACAATCCCTAATTGATACCACATGAAGTGGTTAAACGGAGTGATATGTGCTCTGATGAGGTTAACTTTACGAACTAACATGTTGGGAAATGGCTTCTCATCTGATGTAGTGTTTATCACTGCCAGAGTGAAACAGCTAGAGACATAGTCAGGCAAAGTGCTTCAGAAAGAGCCCTTCCAGTTAAAAAGGACGGGACATTCCTTGATCTGTTAGAGTTCATCCCGTTTCATCCCTCTAGGATGCCAGAGTTGTGGTCTGTTATCTTCTCCAAGTGGCCATGAGCTGAGGGAGCATCTTAAGTGTGCTGAGATGAGGGATACAGTCATTTGGGCCAAGCCTGGTGGTGTTTGACAAGATTCGGAGCACAGATTTATGATGTAAGGCGGGTTTTTTTTAAAGCAGCAACGGCAATAAACCAGTGTAAGGGGTTATAGGAGAAGTGATATATGTTCACTTTCTTTCATTGTCAGACTGATGCTTTGGCCAAACCTCCCTTCTGGTAGTCACTACAGTAACTGCAATGCCCCAGCCAGCAGGAAGCATTGGGATAACCTAGTGGTCCCTTCTACGAAGATAAAATCTTAGGAATGAACATTAAGTGCAACCAGAGAAGCGCCTATCAACTTTGTCAGCAAACATTAGGTCCAAACCAAACCCTGAACTATCTTACCGGCAACCAGATGAGGCCAGTGTCATGTACCGCCCAGCCAACCAATGATGCTGCCACATTCACAGAGTGGGGCACAGTTACCGGCCACCTGACAACTGTGCTCCAGAAAGCAGCACGTGCAGGGCTGTCCCTGTGCACTTACACAGAGATGGCCAGCCTTTGGAGACTGTGGGGAAGCAGAGCAAAGGAAAGGCCCCATCCAAAATCTGTGCATCAGACAAAACCTTCCTCAGCCCAAACAGAGGTGCTGACAGATGCCCTCCTAGGGAAGCCAGCAGAGGAATTTCTGCCCTGCCCACCGAAAGGCAGTTAGCCGACCACAAGCTTTCTCCAACCCTGTAGTCATGTAGGAAGCGGTAATGAGCCTGAGCAAAGCTGTGTCCCACTGCGGCCTCACTGTTCCCAGGACCCATGCTAACAAGCTTAAAATTTAAGGCTAGTACCTGCACTGCAGCACATTGCAGGCGCTTTGCTTGTATCCCAAGGTCTCTTCCATTATTGTCTCCATTTCAGTAAGGCCACTGGGCCATGAAGTTTGCTTAAGGGAGTGAACTCGTTTTAATGCAGGATAGCGCTCTCTCCCGGTGCTGAAGAGAACGCTCCTCTTGGAGCTGCAGCAGTCAGTCCTGCTGCTCATCAGCAGAGCAGGCCACCCTGGTTAGCATGTTCCTGCAAGCCTAATTTTTGGAGCATTTCTTCTAAGGACTCGTCTCTTTTACTAACCCAGGCTTAACCTCTCTGTGGCTCACCCAAGAGTGAGGGAGCCGTCATCGACCACAGTCCCTCTCTGGTGTATGCTCAGGTTTTTTGCCTGATATTATCACCTAAAAGGAGAAAAAGGATCACAAACCGATTTCAGCCTTAGCCCATTTACACTGTAATCTCTGTCTCGGTGATAAGAGGACCTTACAGTAGTTCTCACAGTGCGACTCCAATGCTTTCTGTGGTGCTGTATGATTAGAGCAAACTTTAACCTCCCACTTGTGTTGCTGGAAATTTGAATCCTGAACTAACTTCTCCTTGTTGCTCCCCTCACAATTTTCTTTTAGGACAAAATTGCCTTAGGCATGGGACACAACTTTCTATGTAAATTAGAGAGCTGCTTTAAATGTATGATGGAAACTGCTGCACAAAATACAGGAAAAAATAACGCTGTCAGGTGGTCTCGCAGGGGCAGAACCTGACGAGACTTGGGGTTGTTATGAGTGAGCACAAGTCCAGAGCTGCCTTTCCAACCCTCCGTCTTGCCACTGGCTTATGCCAAGTAAACCTAACCTATTCATTTCCTTCGTTACTCTGCTGCAAAAGTTAAATATTACTTTGATCTGAGACACACATAGGCTTTCTAATGTACATCAACCCATTTGATAACACTTTTTTTGCTGATTTATTTTTCTTTTTTAAATGGAAATGTTAGTATTATACAGTCTGTAGGGTGGATGCAGTGCCTGAGTGCCCTGTGATGTGATCCTGGTTTCCATCCACAGGGTCCCCAGGTTGGGGTCAGACCATTGGGGCAGTATCAGAGGGTGCCAGCCCCCCCTGCCACCTCTATGCCCTGGTCACCCAGACGGGGAAAGCAGGAGCCAGGAGTGGGGTCACACACTTTACGCTTGTGCTACCGTGGAACTGGGTTGCTGTTAGGCTCATACCTGGTCCTAGGGGCAAGGAAGTACTCCCAAATCCAACAGCTCAGATATAGCCAAAAATCCCTAAATAAATAGCTTTATTCACTTTGGGACTTAACAATTACATATATGTTCATAGGCACTTATTTTATACAACTGTAAATTGGGGGGGGGGGGAGGGGAGAGAGAGATGCTCGCTGCAATGCTTCAAGTTGAAGCCCTACAACTTTAGCATGTATCACAGATCTTACTTACCTAGCTCAACAAAGGTGTGAGAACATTACACTGATAACGCATATAAAGCACCGACCACTAATTATAATTACTACTAAAAATTTTTAGACTCCTTTGAAATATGGAAGCTATGTCACATTTCAGTCATCCACCTAATTATTAGTGAAGAAACATTTGTCCACCAGTGTGTTCATTAAATATTTTGGAAAAAAAAAATTAAATAGCTACTAGTGTGTTGCTTGGAGAAAACAACTTATTCTAATAGGTAATACAAAGCTCAGGATAATAAACATTTTGTCCCAAATAGCAAGGAAATTCTTCCAGTGTTCAAGAATTGAAGATCAGAAACCTGCAAATCAAAGTGAAATTAAAAAGTGGTCTTACTAGTGAATGATTTTTGAGTCTGTTTATTTTGTTGTTAATGAGTAAACCTCACCAAATATTCAGAATGAATACATCCTACTGGATCACCTTTGTAATCTTTTTTAAAGATTTTAAAGTTAGTGCACAGAAAAAGCATGGTGTAAATCATCACAGATCCTCTGGTATCAATGGAGAAGCACACTTGTGTTATCTGAAGATGTGCCTCATGCTGCACATTCGAATGAATGTATATGACAGTGCAGCCAATGACAATACCTGAACTGAAGCATTTATTCAGACAGGCTCAAAAAGGAGCACAGCTAATAGAACCTGAAAACTGAAAATCACAATGTTTTGAGCAAAGGGACCTGGAAAGCTTAGGAATGCGGGAAAAAAAAATGATAGAATGAAATTAATTTAGGAAAAGTGTAGGTGGGTACAAATACGACAAAATAGTCTGTAGGACTGGAAGGCTGTGAAGACCAACAACCTTCAAAAAACATTGCATCAAAAGAAATACCATAGAAAAAGATTTAGAGCTGCTGTTGAATAAGAAACACTAATTAATGAACTTTGAATATAATAAAACCACAAAAAAAGCCCAGGAATTCTGAGTTCCCCACTCAAAAGCACCACACCATGGTACAGAGCTTAGGAGGTCTTTCCTGTGAATGCAGTTTAACAATAATTAAGACAGTTGGAGGTTTTTCCTTGCTTTCTGTAATCCTCTGTGGCTCTGATGGAAAATGATTTGGGGCATCATGGTTTTTATCAGAAAGAAACTGACAAGCTGGAAGCTGTATACAGAACAGGAACAAAAAACCGTCGGGGACAGAGAAGAGAGTGTGTGAGAGAAAGCTAAAGTAGATGAATATATTCAGTTTGATTTCAGACATCTGAAAGGCATTAGCACCGAGGCTGGAAGGTATTTCACACACAGCTGAGAGACCTAGATGAAATTACAAAAGGGACAAATTATACTGAAAATCCATACTATTTCCTAGTCAATAGCTGTATCAGAAGGGGAATAAATTCCTAATGAACCGGTAAAAGCCTGTTGCTCTGGATATTTGTTGCCAAAAATTGTGCAGTCCTTGCAGAGGTAACGGTCAATGAGGTCTTTCTCCCATTAGAACTTGTCAGATTCTCTGGTATACTTGAGAGTAACATAAACTCCCAACAGTTTAAACACTGCTCAAAGAGCCATCAGCCTTGCCTTAACATGCTAGCATTTTGAGTGCAAATTTAATGCAGTTGCCACAGGAAGCTTAGTCATGAGGCCCCTCGTTTGTAATATACAGCTCTCCCTAATATGCTGCAGTAGATAAAGCAGCTGGTAAAGCCTGTGGGTTTTCTGGGTGTATCTGAAAGTTTCCATGGTAACAAATGTGCAGCACCAGAAGCAAAGAGCCCTGAAACTTAAAGCTGATGTTTATGAGTTTTTTAATACAATAATAAATTTTTGTGATTCTCTATTTTCATGATTCTGCATTTCTGACCATCTCCAGGATCATACGGAGAATGGCGATCAACATTAGCGCAATAACTGATGCTAAGTATTGCGTACCTGAAAACACAAGATAGTTTCAAGTCCCTACATCTAATTCTTGTAACTGGAAGGTGAGGGAAACCATAGCACTCGTGACGATTTCTAGCATGTTGAGGTAGCAAAGCAGGGCTTCCTCAGGAAAATCCAAACTCGCAAACTGCTGCAGTTCTGTTGACGGAGACTAAGGCAAGAGGCCAGGCGGTGGTGACGGGCATCAGGTGATATGATGGACACATGCCTGCTCAGCCTGGGCTTTGTGGCCACAGGGAGCTCAGGCAGTTGGTCACTGATGGACGACGTGCCCTTCCCCTGGCCACAGTGCAGCACTGACAGGCCTCTGAAAGCATCAGCCCTGGCTGCAGGCAGAGGGAAGCCTGAGGAGCAGGGATGGGCGGAGAAGCCAAAATAATACACTTCATGCTCAGCAGGTCTGAAAAGTCCAATGCTTTTTAAAGCCTTTCTTATCTGTGCAGCAGCCACAAGCATTTGAAGTCCCATTGACTGCCTGGAGTTCCACCAGAGGTGTTTCTCAGGAGCTCATGTGGATAAGGATTTTTTTTTCTAAGCTGAAAAAAAAATCCCAAGCGTTGTCATGCAAAAAGCAGGAGGTTCAGCCTTCCCTGAGCTCAGGAGTTTTACAGCTTGTGCCCGTCCTTTTTGAATATAATCTGTTGTTGCATTCGCCTTTGCCTCCTAATGGTACGCCTGTGTTGGACTGCCATCTCATCATCAGCCTTTCCAGACAGACAATTGGAGATCTGTGCCCTGGGAATCTGTAACACTTGTTTCAGATCAGAAAAGAAGGGCATATTGTTGTCAGACTGGAAGCTAATAACAAAATGTTTGTTCTGCTGCTTACATTGGCTTTGTAAAGCTTGCCTTTCAGGGTGGCAAATCTGGTTGCTGCACAGGCCCTGTAAAGCCATCACTACTGCTCCAAATGTATGATGCAGTGTATGTATTTCTTCTGATCTGCAAATCAGAGGGACACATTTGATTGAATTAACATCACTGCTACCGGTCCACAAACAGCATAGACTGTCAGAGGCATACACAGAGCTAGAACGCTTTGTCTCTGATTAGAGGAGCTGAACAGCATCTCTGGCCGTAGAGAGACGGTGCTGCTCAAAACGCTGTGTCAGTGGATCACAGGCAGCTTTCCACCTAGTCACTGCACAACCTTCCCTGGGGCAGGGAGCAGGACTGTTTCACATCCGCAGTTTATCAGCTGGAAACGAGCATAAATCTGTCCTGGAAGAAATGAGGCGAGGCCTTTCTGTTTCTGCAACAGCTAGCATATTTTCTCCACCGGGTTTGTGTTTGCTCAGAGGGCAGTAATTGCACTTCTTTTTTCTGAAGAGCTGAACTCTGCTGTTGTTCATTGAATGGAGAATATGCAGAATCTGAACGTCTTTCAGAAACTATAATAGGAAATATTTCTCTGCTACTGTTTAAAGACACTTTAGGGCGACTGTTCCTAGGCCAGGTTCTGCTAGTCTTATTTACGCGTGCCTGCTCACAGTTTCCCTGTTCTGCCAATCCTACCCAACCAGTGTTTTCTGTGTTCCCTCTGCTGGCTCTGCAGCAGCAGTTCACTAGCAAGCACAGTTAGCATGAGCTGTGCACAGCAAAGGTGTCTTGCCATGAGACAGCCACTAGATTGTTGTTAAAAGCACGCAGGATAATGTCATCTCCATGCAAAACTGTAAAAAGAAAAAAAAATGTTGGGTAAATGGAAAAAGAAGGTAAAATTAGTACAAAAAAAAAAGATGTATTTGCAAATTTGTAGGCATTTACAAATAAAACTGAAGGCTTTAAAAAAAAAAAGTAAAAGCTGCAAAAAAATTGTTCAGTGTCCTCTTCATCACATCTGGACAATCAGATTAAGGCATTGTGTGAAACAGGGGACATAAGCGAATTTCCCATCTTTAATGGCATGCACCACATTTGTCCCATCATTAGACATGATAAACCAATGAGAAAGAGAAAGCAAGGGGTAAAACCACTCTTTGTCATGCAGCTTCTCTTACACATTCACTGCAGTGTGGGATTTTTCAAAGCTGCACATGTGCCGACGGACACTGGCTGGTGGGCGAGAACTCTGGCTGCCTCTTCCTGAAGATTGAAAAGAAAAAGACACCCAGTGAGTGGTTATACACATGTGCACACATGGTGGCTATACCACTCAATAGGGTGCCTGTCCCTCACCTTCGCCTAAGGGTCACTGTGGGCTTTCCCATTTTTTCTCCTCTTGCTTATTGTGCCAGTCGCCTCGACTTGCACACAGGTTTCTCCTTGGCTCCGGTTTTGTTTAAAATAGGTTCCCATGGTGTTTGTCCCTGCTTCCTCTGCTGAGCCCTGATGCACTTCACATACCAGATGGCAAGGGCTGCTGTGCATTTAGCTGTCAGTGTCACTTCTGCCCTGGTATTCCCAACACAGGGTGAAATGATGAAAAAGGAGCATCTGCCTTTCGCATTTATTTACAAAAGCATCACCAAAAGGCTGTGTTGATGGACTTTTTAATATATACTCAGCTCCTGCTTTTCCCTGTCTCTTATTCCCATAATCTGCTTTCCTAAATGTTTCCTTTCTTCCAATTTTTAGCTCTAGCTGAATAGTCACTAGCTTTCACTATATGTGATTTCACATTATGTGCTTCTTTTTTCTCGTGGAAAATTTGGCCTTATTGAGGTAGACACAGAATGAAGAGTCTCCTAGATGCTCTATCTGCAATGCTAATTCCAAAAGGGATTGCAGATTGCAGTCTTGGCCACCAATATAAGAAAATTTCTGCTTAATTTTTCTCCTCTTCCTTACCCTATCAAGTGGATGCAAGCTCTCATTTGTCTTCCCCAGTATCAATAAAAATATACATACACACACGCGCGTGCTTTGACAAAAATCTCAGATAGTTTTGCACATGGAATGCGTCAATGAATTTCTGCAAAAAAAACTTGTCATTGTATTGCAAATAAAATGCAAATCAAAATTCAGCATTTCTTCCCATCAAACAAACAATCATAGTGCATGCTTGCCAGACTTCTGTTTACCTCAAAACAACAGATTCATGGATGGTATGTGCATGTACTATGTACTCAGTACAGCTGCTAATGAGCCAAACAAGCCATTCTTCTCATCACATACTAAAGCACAGGAGCACAGCGTGATGTACACAGAATACATGCATACCCATTTTGGAGAGGTAGATGCCTTGAGATGACTTCTGAACTATTATGAATAAAACACAAATAAGACATACTGCTGAGCAATTTTGTAAACCTACTCACTTTGAAGTCTCTAGAATAATTAAATTCCTTACCAGGTGTAAGGAGATATCTGAGATTTGACAATTTAAAGACGATCATGATTAGGAACTTAGCTACCATGCTCTTTCCTACACCCTATTAAAGTTACAGAGGTTATTAAGATTCTGATTGCACAGAATATCCAACATTTCTACAGACCTACAGTTTTCTTCATCTATTGACAGAACAAGAGCTTTCTAGTTTCTTTGCTTGCTTTCTTAAAAATCAGAGATTAGTACTTTATTCAGTCACAGGAACTAATTTTACAAAACAAGTAGCAACATGCAGTTAATTATCTGAGAGAAAAATCCAGTTCTAAATGTATTTCACACAGGCGCAGTGCTGTATGCACGGTGGAGAGCCCTGCTCAGGAACCCTGGAAAAGGTGGAAGACGCTTGATTCAGAGCAGTGCTCGGGACCTGGCTCTTTCTGAGCCAACAGGCTTTACCAGCTATCACCCCTCAGCTACTGCAGTACTGCAGTTCTGGTTTGCTTAGCTGCATCCCTTGTTTCCCCCCTCCCCATATTTTTTCTTATTCAGACGTACCCCCGGAGTGAGTTCAGAGCATTTTGCTCTCCAAGCTTTGGGCATCTGTAGGACTTGTCATGAAAACATCCTATGTGGAAGGAAGAAGCCTGCTTCCTCAGGCAGTCCAAAATGCTTCCTAACATGTTCAAAATACAGTGAGCTCTTTTCTTACCGTGGCTGTAGTTGTGCTCCTCAGCCAAAATCAAACACAGATATTACATGTAACAACCCCCAAATGCCTCGCCAGGTTTGGGTTCTGTGGGAGGCTGTTAAAATGCTGCCAAGCTCCATCAAAGCAGTGGTCTGCCTTTTGGTCAAGGTCAAGGGGGAACCTTATATGGTGATATACAGCATGTACACTACAGAAATCAGCTCTAAATCTCAGGGTTCAGGCTTCAGTAGAATTTGGATTTGGATTTATAGAGAAATTTGGATTTATCGTGTAATGGGAAATGTAGTGCATGTGTTGGTTATGCTTCAGTGAATTATTTTGCAATTATCAAATCATCGTCAACTACATAAATAATAATACACGCTTTTGAAGCATTCAGTTTGAAGTATCCTTGTAGGCTTGCTTTGTTTTACTAGTAGTTTATGCTAATACTGCACAGCCCTGATCTCTGTACCTCTCTTTTTTCCTTCTATTCTTAATTATGACAATGTAACCTCTCCCTCCCAGCCTTGCAGTCAGTGAGGGAACTTCACATACGTTTCTCTGGTTACCAAAAAATTAGGTAGCCTGCCCATCTTTACAACGTGAGGATTAATGGGTCGTTTTGGGGGCAGTCTTCTCGAGGGTAATTCCTGCTGAGTTAAGGATGGTTATTTGTATCCTCAGCCCAGAGGCAGGATGGATCTTCTGTGCATTTGAAGGAGGAGTTGGCATACCATCATGAAAATGTCTGAACTGCTTTCTAACGAATCCCTGGGTGCAATAAGAGGGAATCTGGCAGAGGAAGCAGGGTGGCAATGCAGAGGGTTCCTGAAGGAAGTGGATTAATTGCTTTACTTTATGTTCTTTGGAGCAGAAAAATGCTTCTAGCCAGTCGTTCAGCACTCGGGGTAGGTAACAGGCATGTTGAAATCTGCAGCAAGGAATATAAAGGATCTGAGGGAAGAGTCACTCTTGCCACTATTTTTTCTCTTAAGTGTAAATGAATCATCCCACGAGGCAAACAGCTGTGTCAGGATTGTAGGAAAGTGTAAATTGCTATCCGTAATGTTTTATATCTGAACAGCTATGAAACTAGAAACGTTCACCTTCTGCTCTGGATTACTCTCTCTGCTCATCCAGACTCCCCAAACAAACACAAATTGAATGAATCTGTCTGGCGTCCAAGATAACTGAAGTGCAGGACGCTGTGTTACCTATCATCTGAAGCCACAGTCAGAGATCCTCCACACTAGATGCTCTCCAAGCTGTAAGAAAAGCTTTCCTCACAGTCAAAAACATACAGAAAAGCACAGACCCAGATTTTACACAATCTAATCTAAAACAACTGATCATCAATAATAATATTAGGAAGATAGCAAGGTGGGGAGGAAATTCAAGAGAAGTGATGATGGCACGATGCTGATACTTAGGATGGTAGCCCTGACTCATTCCCTAGTTTTTAAGAATTTATGTATAACCTCTAGCTTTAATACAGGAAAAGAGAAGCTTTGTGCCATGTGCCCTGTGGCACACTGCCATCACATCCTAGAGTATTTCCTGCTCCAGCATTCAGACTGACCGCCCTCCGCACTCCCAAGAGACAGCTCAGCAACACCACAAGCTTTCTAGCCTGCTTTTCACCTCCTCAACCACCCTGCAAGGTGACTGGGGAGGTAAGCGCACTTTGTATGTAGAACCAGATCAGTAAAGTGCTCAACCAAACACTCATCCCAAACTCTCTTGCCTCTCTAAATCTAGCATTTTCCTAGGCAGAAGCATGTTCATCTTCTGATGTTTTTGCCCTTGAAAGGTCAGGTTTTGCGTATGGTTGTCATGGCTGGATCAAAAGGTATCTACAGAAACAGAAGCAAGGCCACGTCCTTTTCCTCTAGGAAGAGGAGCTGAATTTTCAGTACCTTTTGTATGAGCCAGGATCTGATAGAAGATTTCTGCAATGTATTTCATTAAGCCAATAAAGGAGGTGGGAAGATGGACAGGTTTTCAGTACAAATTAATTTTTAAAACACAAGTCCTGAATCCCAAGCTCAGTGATGGTTGGAAATAATTGCTCTGAGTTTTAACTTAATTATGCTAATCAATGGTGCAGTGACAGTTTTTGGAGAGGAGGAAGTCATTAAAAGCTGTGAAGCAAGGAGCACGGCAAGTAGGAGGGAGGTTACAGGGTCATTGACCCTTGCCAGGCTGAGTGAGACATACAGATAATCATCCCCCGTGGAGGAGCAGAAGGGATTTCATAGCACACCCTCTCTGTTGCGGTGTGAGCATCTGCCGAAGAGGACAGAGGGGTCACTGTCACTAAGGAGAACATAATCCCAGTAGGATGCCTAGAAAGACCCAGGCTTGAGCTGCACGGTGGAGACCGATCTCAGGCTGCACTTCAGGTCACCCCAGGCCAGCAGGAGCCAGCTGTGCGCCCAGAGCTGCTCCAGCCCTCCCCAGCTGCCCCCTCCTGCTGCTCCACCCGCCCCTCCATGCCAGCACAACCCTTGGTGCAATTGCTCAATCAACTGGCAGGGAATGACAGGGACAGCTAAACCAGAAAAAGAAAGGGAAAAAAAAAGTCAGTTTCCCGCTCCAGTTCACAGCATGGCTGTCCAGGCTCTTGTCCCTGCATAGTTGAAGGGACAGCATGGGGGAAAGGAAGGCTTTGGGTGTCATTTCTGGCTTAGGGCAGCTTAAAGCATTTGTGGATTTACGGGCTATGATAGTCCAAAGTAGCTGCAGGCAAATCTCTTGGCTGTCCGGGATGGTGACAGGAGAGATTTTTGATATAATTTATATAATCCTATGGATTAAGAAATGTGTAGAACCTTAGGTTTCAGAGGATATGAGAAAGTAAAGGAGGAAGGACTGCTCACTGATGGGGGAGCACAGAGATGCCTGGGGTCACACCTTGTACCATGTGGGAGCCTGTACTGCCCAGACACGTGAGCTCCTGCAGCCCACGCATGCGAGCCCCCGCTCCACACCCACGCGAGCTCCCACGACACCCCGGTGAGCCCACGCTGCGCACATGCCAGCTCCCGAGAATCCTTGGGGAGCTGCTGGGTGGCTTCTGCACGCTGATGGCATTAACCTGGCCAGTGGCAGTGCGGGTTAGCAGCCGGCTGGCCCATCCCTGGCAGCCCACGGCTTGGCTCAGCGGGGTTAATGCCACCCACATGCTTAATCTGCTCGCTGGGCATTTTTTGCAGTCGTTGTTGCTGCTGCGACTATGCTTTCAAGCGTAGCCCCTTGTCAGCCCTTGTCAGTCTGCTCAAGGTAGATAATCCCTCTGTGGGGGTTTACACAGACTCTGGGATTTGCTTTTTTTTTGGTTGGTTGGTTGGTTTTGGGGTATTTTGCTGCTGGCTGTCTGGTTAGTTGGCTGGTTTGGGGGCTTTGGGACACAAAAAAATGAGTAACATGGAATAAGTCCCAATTTCAAGACAATCCTTGATCTCGGAATGCAAGCCAGCCGAAATAGCCTGAACTGAGCCTTCTAAAATGATCTAGCTTGTGCCATGAAAGAAATGGCCAGAAGAGAACATAAAAAAAAATTTTCCATGGAAGCAGAGGGCAAGACTAACAAGAGCTTTAAGTAAGAAAGCAACAAGAGCAGACTTTGCTGGCTTTAACACAATAAAGGATAAGGGAAGATTAATAATGCTGGGTAAAGAGAAGGCAGCTATACTGGCCTAGAAGGTGGCTTGCAGATGGGCATTTAAACTGAGCCTGTGGTACTCTGGGGGTACCTAGGACTGATCAGAGTGAAACCACAAACACCAGCAAACCATCTACTAGTGAAGAGCTGCTAGAATCACATCAGGGGGCACTTGTTTTGCTAGAGTTTAAGATCAGCTTTGACATCTACGTCTGTGGTGCTGCAGCACAGCTGAGCTAATCTAATGATTTGCTGCTGAAAGGGACAACTCTCATCTCTGTTCCCCAAACCAGGGGCAGCAGGGACACCTTCTCTGGCGCTGACATTAATGTTTATCTGACCTTGAGATCTGGCTCAAGGACAATCCGGCAGACAATAATTTTATTTTATTTTTTTTTTTGCCTCTCTGTAAGGTCAATTTTACAACGTGGAAAAAAACAACATTCTGCACACCACAAAAGAAGAACCACAGAGCAGAGAAGAGGAAACAGATTAAGAAGAGATAACTGAAGCAGTAAGCTAGAAATGGTAAATTGTTGATAATGCAGTAACAAGAAACCTGGAGCTTTTAGTTTTCAAGTGGGCTTTAAAGTGACAAATTTTGTGATTACTTCTAGCCTGCACAATTGTTTGCTGTTTACAGTGATAATGCCTTTTAACCTATGCTTGTCAGGTGTGGGAGGCTGAATGCCAGAGCACATATATGTTCTGACTTATTTAGCTGACTTGTTATTTCAAAATTAAGTAGTCTTTAACAACTTTAATGTGGAGGCAGATGTTCTACTGATACAATATACTTTCCTTTTCAACCTACACTTAAAGTGGTTTCTTAGGTATAGCAGAGAATGTAGTCTGTGTCGTTGGCCAGGATTATTAGTGACTCTGACTGTAGATGTCTTCTGTGTGGACATTAAATCTGTCATAACATCTGTGTTGCAGTCTTCCAGACCTGGGCCTGGAAACCTCAAACAAAGATCTGGTGATGATCATTTTGCCCTTTCAGAGTCTTTGGGGCACAGAGCTGATAGCTGGGAGAACAGCGGAGAACGTGGTCAGATCTCTGCTCTGGCAGCGAATGGTACTCTGTGCATTTGGGACAGATGGAAAACTGTATAAGAAGGTAGGTGAAAAAAAAACCCATCAAACCGTGCTAGCTAAAAAAAATCAAAGTCAAGCAGGAAGCAGAGATGGAGATTTTGAAACTACTCGTCGCTTTACAAACTCTTAAGTCACAAGTCATCATAGACAAAAATAAAGAGAAGAAAGAAAGTTGCTCCATTACAAACATCTGTGGGACAGGCATTTAGCAAAGACTACATCCAGATTATGGACTAAGTGGTGCACCAGAAGTTAGCCTCTGCTTTGCCATGCATCGTATCCAGCACCAGACTCTCCATCTTCTGTGTTCTATGAAAGTGATGTGAAAATTGGAAAAATTAGGATGGCATTAAATGTTGTAGGAGGTAGTACAGGTGTTTGTAAGTGAACGTGTCTGAATTTTGGGGTATTTTAAGAAAAATGGGCTTCTGCAGGTGCCTGGCTACTGTGCTGTGTCCTCTCCCTGCAATAACTGGAACTCAGCTGCTGCTGCTGCTAAGGCACAAATGTGTGCAGGCTGGGATCTTACAAGGGCTGGTACGATTGGCAGCGGTTCATGCTGTTGGGGCATATGTAAGCTGAAACTGCTTGACTTTTTTTCCCGTAGTTTAGTAAAAGTCACATTTTGAAAAATACTCCTGACTCTGGGAGCTCAAATAGTTGGGGAGGGGAAGGGAGCTAACCTGAGCTACTGCTGGTGACAAACTTTTCCAAACCCTTCCTTAGGATAGCAAAAGCCATGGAAAGCATCCCCAATTTACAGTGATCATGTAAGTCCAGTCTTTGTGCCTTGACATCATCCTGACAAATTTGCTTTGAAACACATTACTGATCAACTGATGGAGCAATGTGCAGGCCTCTTCCCACAGCAAACAAAATGTATGTGCTACTATCATCCACCAAGGCCTTTGAAGATATTTCTCTAATGAAACATAAAGCAACACTGGACTCAGACTAACGCTATATAATCAGGATAAAACCCTGCTCAGACGATTTAGTTTCTAACAGGGTGGAAAACCATACATGCCTACAGTCCCTTAGCAGAGATGGACCATCGTCTCTCTCTGGGGGTGTGATTCGCCTATGAACTACAGTCTTGCTAAAAATCAGGTGCTCTGTCAGCCTGTGTTTGCAGTGTTTTGCTATGTGGGGCATCCCTGAGCAAAGGGGAACGCTTATCACAGGCAGGGATGAGCTCGGTGGACAAGCCAGAATGCGAGAGGCCTTTCACATCAGTGACAGAGGTAACATCCAAGAGTGCTCTCCTCTTCTTGGGCGCTTAAGTGCTTGTGCGTCCCTAAGCATGAAAAAGGATTAAATAAATTAGCAGTAGTTCTGCATTTCTCACTAGGAACTTTGCACAGAATTGCAGGGGTGAATCAAGAATATTTTGCAGACTACATTTTAATTTGAAGGAAAAAAACCAACCCCTTCTTTATTAACTATATATAAATGTGTATAGGGCTTGTGCTGTTTTATATCCTTATCCTTATCTAGAGAGTATCAGACATCCGCATTATATCCTTTAGTACCCAAATTTTTGTTCACCTCTAAATTAGCTCAAAGATGTATGAAATCACAAGGTGGCTCAGAGAGCACTGAAGAATAAACACTTGGGAAATATCTTGTGTGTTTATTCTCGCAAGTATTCATACCTGAATTATCATGTGTTCATGAAATGTCACAGCTCTGCTTACTGAGAGGAGGTGAATAACTGAGGCACAGGGCTGAAACATCAAACCTTTGAGGACAGGAAGGAGGTAAAATGCATTCTTGACTTAAAAAATCTTAAAGTAGCCTCTTGGAGACTTGTATGTTAGTTCTTTATTCCATTTCCATTTTTAAATGCTGATTTAAATAAATAAATGGCTGTTATGCATTTAAAAATTATATTTCAGAACACTCCCCGCCCTGAACATGGGTTGGTGGGGTTTTTTTTCATAAGTATGTGCTTATGAGAGCCGGAATCTGACTTCTGTATGTAATATAGGGCTTTTAGGTGCTTCTCTAGATGTAGCCTTCAACACCTATTTATTTACCTGACTCTCTTAAATGGAGTAGTTTTCTTCCTTATTTTTCTCACAGAGAGAATTCTAACAAAACCAATGTAAGATTATGGTGCTAAGCAGGTAAACATCACTTGCTTATACCTACATGTGAACGCAATTGTTTGTATCACTCACTGTTGAGTTGGTGTATTTTTGTAGTATCCTAACCGGATTGCTACGACTAGATTTCAGAATAAAAATGCAATAAATAATATATACAAATAGAAAAAATACAAGGAAATGTAATAAGTGATCCAGTCAAGCAAGAAATTAAATTACAAGTGGTGTCCTTATTCCTGTGTTTTATGCCAAGAAAGATACTAGCTTTTCCTAGGATTTCTGTCTGCAGTACTGTGTTTGCTTCGCTTCAGTCAAGAAGCAGAGATTGTGACACATAACTGTAAAGCTCTCCTCTGATGTAGTTGTGTATCTATGCATCACTGTGTTTAAGTAAAGATTCATTATACAAAGCTGCCTGGTGCTACAGCAGTGCCTGTAAGTAAAACAACATGTTGTGATTCAGCATCTTGAGAGCAGCAAAACAAGAGAAGGAGCTGCAAAGCCAAGTTCTCCAAGAGTCCTTTGGTAAAAACCAGGCTGCACTCAGAGATCATTCCTCGGGCTTATGTCCTGTCAAAATCCCCTGGGAGAAGAGAGTTGTGAATATCCATGAAAAGAAAGTGGCAAAACTGCCCTGGACTGGGAACTTCTGAGAAAGGGAGGAAATTACATAAAACCTTACACAACAGCCCTTTCACCTAAAGAGACCATCCAATTAAAATGTGGCTTTGACTGGTGACAAAGAAGAAGCCTGGATGGGAGCCCAGGTGCAGGTACTGTGCCCTGTAAACTAATCCAGTATAACCCGGGTTTTGTCTGAGTGGGGTTTATGCCACTGCTCTTACTGGAGTCCACTGCTAGAACCTCCTTGCTTTTCTTATTTATTTCTCTTAAATGCAGTGTCGGGCAGCCTCTGTTTGGTCACAGAAGGAAACCCAGAGGAATGAGCCTAAACTGCTGGACCTCTTGGCTTGTACTTGACGACAATCATCCCAGTCATGTTGGGTATCTGTCCCCGCCGCTTCCCCTCAGCTTGCTGTGTCATCGGTTATGCGTGTGCTGGGTCTCCCTTTAGCTGGAGGCAATTTGCAAGGAAAACTTAAAGTGCCTTATGCAGCCTTGCCCCTATTTCTTATTAGAAGGAAAAAGTAAATTCTGTGTCTCCAGACTGGTTATATTGTACGTACGTACACAGGCACACAATTTGGTATATAATTTGCTATATGCATTTGCCATCCCTGGTTTATAAAGAAATATGGGTTTTAGTATTCATTTAAATAACTAGAAAGAATGTAAGAGTGGAAGTGACATCTCAGAGTTATTTATTACTGGTTTTGGTGCGTGGACAGAACTACAACATATCTATTAAAGCAAATGCAAATTCAAGGCTACAGAGGACAATATTAGATATAATTACACAGCTCAAATTTAATGGACAAGCCTGCAGCAGGGCTAGAATAAATTTCTATTGGATTATTAAGTTTCAGACTCCCTTATTTTGTGTTTCTTTCCAATTCTTTAACATCAATTGTAAGAGTCCCTTTGGAAACATGTAACTGTCTTCTGGGAATTTTAAATATTCACTTAAATCAATATACTGACAAGGACTGAACAGCTTGACTGAGTTTGTTGAATTTCCTTATTTGAAATTCACATCACATACATGAGAGAACTGGGTAAGAGCTGTTACCTGTCACAGTGCTATGTGTCCTCAAAGTCATTAATGGTTTAAGCCCGGTAAATAGCCCAGCAAAGCCAGCAAACGTACCAACTCCTGAGAGGGAGATGTTTGGCATTAAAATCTTCAACTGTCCCTGTGATAGTTGCTTTCCCAAACAGGCACTGCAATCACAGAAAAGGGTGAAGGACTACACTGCGTACAGAAGCTAGGCAAACGCCAGGGAGGGCTACGACAGGGAGATGGGTTGTGTCAGACCAGGGTGTCGCCTGCCTTCCTTGTGTCAGCTGTGGCACCGGCGAACTACACCAGGGCTACCACGTCGCTATCTGCACTGTGAAGGAAGCAGACTCCTCTATGATATGGCAGGATGCAATGGCGAAACAAGGGCCCCGTAGTTGTGGAGTCCCGTGGCCTGATGGGGAGGCGGGAGCCACACAGCCACAGACCAGCACTGTGCCTTGCACCCCATGGTGCCACCGCGCTACAGAGTCAGCACCGAAAACAGGGCCTGGACATCAACGTTTTATTACTGGGTTACTGAGGAGATCAGATATACAGTGACAGAGAAATTATTTAAATAAACAACCTAACCTGTACCATTTTTCCCACCATCTTTTTTTTTTTTCTTTTTAATCTTTGTAGTATTTCCTACTTGTAGGAGCTTACAACCTTTCTGCCGTTTCAAAACTCTCTTCTATAATACACCTCCCTGCTCTGGGGTAAGCCTCAGCAGTATGGCTGTGCAGGCCCAGTAGGTTTAAGGGCCTTCTTGAAAGCGCCTTGGAATTTGTTATTTTCCAAGGTCTGTAACAGTAAATATAAAGGGCTGTCTTATTGTTTATGAAATACTACTACAGGACATGAGAAGTTTACCCACTGCAACAATTCTCCAAATTGCAAAGCAAGCTAGCCTACCATTTCCCATTAGATTCAGCAATTGTCACTATGCTGGTTTGTCAACACTGTAAGAAGATAAAACTACACTAGACTGTAAACTGTACAACAAGCACTTAAAGATAATTTTTATATGTTGCGGGCTAGGTGACACAATTTAGGACCAAAGAAAATACTTAAATATATTGTAGACTTCTCAGATTGGACTCTTGTCCTGAAGTGCAAGAATTTAACGGTATATTCTGTTTCATAAGAGAAGGTTACAATGGTGACCAGTTATTAATCCTCCTTGCACTTTCCACTAAATTTTCTTATTTCAGATCTTTTGATGGATTTCAGCCAGGCAGAGTGAAATATTCCCTGTGAGGCTGCGCCAGGTTGAGATTGGTTTTGTTCGATTTCACACACTCTAGCCTGCAGAGGTCAGGACAAAAGCCATTGTTTTACTTACATTAAAAGTGTTTTCATGTCTTTTGTTCACACTTCCCTCCCCTCTTGCCTCCATAACGCCCTGCTTAAAGATAGCATATTGACTGCATGGAGCAGTAACGTGAAGGCGAGAAGAGGGAATACTCCTGAGCATTTCTTCCTATGACGAGGCACACAGGTCGGATCAAGTGAGAGGCTGTAAAAGATCTGCATTTGTATGGCTGCAACTGAACATGCAGAACATTTACTCTCTGTTTCTGGAAGCTCCAACTCTTGCCACACTGCACTGTGCATTTGCCTCCTCCCACCATCATGAAAAAACAGTGAAACAAAATGTCCTGCCTTCTGGCCATACTTATGCTAAGATTCCCCTCCCTGCATGTCTGTGGGAGGCTTCGAAAATGAAGGAGCTGAGGAGCCCAAAAGCCTTTGTGGACTGAGTCGCCAAGTGAAATGAGTCCCAGAAAAACACAGCATGTCAGCACAGCTTGTTCAAGATGAAATGGCAACTCAGCAAGTCGGTTTAAAGAGAAAGAGTAACTTAAGAATACCTGGAGATAATTTTATAACTGGCAAGACAAAAAAGCAGATGGTTCCCTAAGCCCTGGTGAGGGAACAGAGACATCTTACTAGAGGTAACCGAGAAACCTGATTTCCAGTTAAATAACTATGTAGGGACCCAGTACAGAGGGAGAGAGGACGAAGAACACGAGCAGGCTCCTGTAAAGCAAACAGGGAGAAGGTACTAAGGGATGTTGGGTTGTCCAGCATCTTCTATTCGAATAAAATAAAGCCATTTTGAGAGATCCTTGGCCCAGGTGACTGCCTGGACGCTGCTTAGAGTGGATGCCTGAAAGAGCAGCCTAGAGGCATGGACTGCCAAAACATGATAAAAAGCTAAATAAAAAGTACACATTTGGAAATATTTAAAAACAACCATTCATTTCTGAGGGCAGACAGCTGAAGGAAAAATAATTGAATGCAAATATATTAAAATTACTAAGGGGGAAGCAGGTGGCTTACACATTAATGTGGAGCCCTGGCCACTGTGTATTGCTAGTTGGCCTTCCTATCAACTCGGATTTTGCTACACAACTTACATTGCCAACTAAATCCTTACTTAGATTCAAAATGCACTAAAATAGTGTACAGATCTAGGGTCTGAACCATAAATTTAAAATAATTTATATGTGAAGACGGAGGCAGCAGCTAAGCATCACTTCCAAACCTGGAGCTAGTTACCCAAAGATGCACAACGAACTTATCCGCTGTGGTCCCCTCTGCAACACTCATCCTTCTCATGCCACTGCAGCCCACAAGAAGCATGGGAGAAGAGGTGAGCCCTGCTTTGTGGCTCAAAGTCTATTTGAAGTGTGTTTGTGGACTCCAGAAAAGCAGCACAACAGATCTGCAGGCTGCAGGCCTGGCTTCAGCCTCCTGCACTTTGAGTAGGGACCATTTAAAGCAGTGGCTGGAGAAGGTGTTTCCTGAGCCCTCCTTAAGATCAGCATCTTCCCTGTCACTGGTTATTTTTTCTGCACATAGTACAGAAAAGAGCATTGCTTCCTCAGGGAAGCAATCGTACAGGCACTACACAGGAGTGCTACTCTTCAAGCTGATTGACCCTCATAGACCAAAGTAACATTTGTGGTCAAGAGCAAGACTAATAATCACAGCAAGATCCATATACGAAAGTTACAATCTCACAGCTAGGGGGGGGAAAAAAAAAAAAAAAAAAAAAAAAAGAAAGATTAAAAATGCTCTCCTAAAAAATGCTGCTATGTCATCATCCTGTAACAGCCAGGATCTCATAACGTCATCAAGCAGCAAACTCCAACAATAAATGAATATATGTCCCCACAAAGCTTCAATAAAAGCAGCAGATATCACTCTCTCTCCATCTCTCCTGATGGAGCTGTTCCATTTTTTATACATATTTAAATATTCATTTGACAAGAGGGAAAGACTGACAGTAACTTGGTACGGAAGACACTCACGAGGGATCTCTCAGACCCAGATTCAAGCTCTCTCACAGAATAATACAAAGTATTTCTCTAGGGTTTGCATCAGGATTTTTTTTCTCTGTTCCAGGACACATTGCTGGACAAGAACAGAGAGAAAGGAGGAGACTTGCTTTGGGACAGTGCATGGTCCAGTTATAGTTTATTGACCTGGGAAGTGAAAGAGATGCTCTTAACCTAAGCGAGTGGGTTAACTAATGGCTGTTGGGGTAAAGTTCCCTCATGCCTTCGTCCCTCCATGGAAAAAAAAAGAACGTACCCCTGGCCCAGAGAGGATCCCTACATCAAAGTTCAATTCTATGAAACATTTTGAGAGGCCAGAATTTTCTGATGGAAAACATATTCCACTGGAAAGTTCCCAACCAGCTCTATTTAAAACAGTGCTGTCTGCACTTGCTCAGAGTTTAATTCCACCAAATAAGATAGAGTTCAAACCCTCATGATTGTGGATAGCATCTGCAGAGTGCGGCAGATCAGTAAAGGCCGTGTGCTCTGTTATTTAAGTGAAGACCGATGTTACTAAACAATTTATTGTCATTGAAACTCTGTTGGTAATGCAGCTGGGACAGACATTTTCCAAGGGGACTTTCTGACCTCTGCATCAGCACCTGCTGTAGCTGAAGGTTTTGAACTGACTAATAGATCCTGTGTTAATAGACTTCCCTGGTTAATTCTTTTGCTCTACTTTAGGAAGCAGAAAGGAAGAGTGGCTTGGCTTGCTCTAGTCCCCAAGCTATAGTAGTTAAACTACCAGCACAACATTGCATGTGAATGCCTTATCAAGGCTTATATAAGTTTGACTTGCCCTTGTAAATGTAAACTAGTTTCCATTTTTAAAACTAACTCAATTTAACTCTGTATCTGCACACCAATTTAATTTAGATGGATGCCACTTTTCTGTTTAGGAAGTGGAATTCACTGGGTTAGCAGAGGAGAGGTTTGATACGGACAGTAAAAGAGATGAAAATTGAAAAGTAGAAAAAGAAAAACAAGCTAGAGAGAAGAGAAAACGAGAAAATGGATGGGAAGTTGTTGTAAGTCGTCTGGAAAAGAAATCTTTTGAGTGAATCACTGATGACCACTTACAGACAGAAAAATGTGGCCATAAGGAGGGCCAATTACAGAATCAAGCAGCAGAGCAACATGTTCGGGGGTCTGAATTACAGAAAAACTGGCAAATAAATCCCAGATTTTGATTGGAAATGAAAAAAAAAACCAACATTGAAAATCAGCCTGGATGCCATTCTTCTGGGCATTAAGCATGTTCCAATAGTTTCAAGTCCTCTTTCAGGAAGGACCTGACTACACGTTTAAGTTATCTAGGTGCTTCAAAGGCTCCAGTAAATTCTACTTTTTCCTTCTTGATTTCCTCAGTGACTCACACTTCTTTATCTGTGTCAGCACAATGTCCTCACAAGCTTTGCAATGGACTCTGCTAGGGGCTAAAATACCCTCCAAAGCCCTGAAATTACTTTTTGCATCATCTTGTCACTTTATTTCCAAAGCTGTATGTTTGTATACTCCACTGCTCTCAGTTCCTTATCCCCACGTACAGAGAGGTATGCTGTCCTTCCCCATCAGCAAGCCTAGCGTTTCCCTGCATCTGTGCTGGTTTAGGTGAAGAGCCTAGGAGTAACTGCACAAGAGGTTTAGGTCAGAGGTTGGGATTTCGCTGTGTAAAAGATCTGGAGGCTTGACCTGAGACAAAAAAACCCGCATATTAACTAGGTGTTGAGCTTTTATTTTAGAAGAGCACCTTAAAGCTCTGTAGGGATTTTTTGCTTCATACCACTCACACAGGCTCAACAGAGAGGCCAAGAAAATCTTACTAAAATTAAGGAACAAATTTCTAAAAAGCTCAGGTAAGCCCTGTTGTTTTTTTAAGGTGACAATACTGAGGGGGAAGCTCAGTTTTTTAACAGGATTAAGTATTTCCTCATATTATGAGCCGTGTTCTAAATATATTACATTTGGATCTTTTAAAGTACAATTTTCATGGTGAAAGTAGAACAGTAAGCACAACAAAGAAATAGTTACTAAGTTTCTCATGATCTAAAATACTCAATAGTCCTTTTGTTTGTCAGACATCATCTTAAAGATACCAACAGTGTTAGCCAGAGACTACACTGCAGGAAGAGCACACTAGTTTCTTACAGACATGTAAGACCCCATCCAACATCCAGCTTCTTTGGAATTGCATGAAATTCAAGCTCTTGAGCTACAGAGATTTTTGGCCATCTCCCTGCATGGGGGACTCCCAGGGCTGCCTGCCACTCCCAGCTCCCTGTCTGTCTGTCTGTGGAGCTGGCATTCTTATCATGGCCTCCGTGGCATACTGAGCTGTATATTTGGGTTAGCTATTTCTTCATTCCCTTCTCTTCCGACCCCCCATCTGGCAACAAAATAAAAAGTATTGAAGTAGCATAAAAGCAAAATTGATCACAGCATGGGTTTTATACGGTATAACCTCCATCCTTATCCCTTCCATCTCCAGGACATATGAAAATGGTTCTTATGTAAACCAGTTGAAATCAACTCAAGTGACTCAGAGAAACCTACAGATCCCAAAGAGCTGGAAATAAATGAATTGTAATTCTATCAGGAAGCTCAGAAATGCAGACTTCACTGGTTCTTTATTATTTTGATATTTATTTTAATTGGGACAAAGATAATCTAAGATCATGTCTATCCCTATGGTGCTTCTTTAAAGATTAAAAAGCAATAAGATAATAAAGAATGCAAATGTTCAGACAGCTGCTCACAGGGAGATGCTGTTTGAAGTAACAGTTCTCTCTCCCCCTCTGTTACAGCTGGGTTGCTTTTCATTATTAGCAAGGAAAATAACAGGTTCAATAGATGTGGATGCAAGTTCATTTTCACCATCAGTTGACTTCTGCAACTTTCACACCAACACTGGGTTTGAGAACACGGACAAGTTTACACTAATGATGATTAAGAGTATTGCTCACAATTCTGAATACTAAATAGATCATAGAGATAGTATGAATGGTGCTTTTGGATCACAATCATGAGGACTGACACAAAACACTACCTTAAAAACTAATGTTCAATCCCCAGCTTTTACACACATATCCCGGTGGCCTTAGACAAGTACATGCGATTTACAACCACTCAGACGTAGATTTCTCGTTCCCTTTCCCAAAAGGCTACAACAGCACCTGAGTTTGAACATAATTCAGAGCAATTACGCACGTAGGGACGTGACATCCCCATCACATGCATGGAGAGACGGGAAAAGCTACAAATGGAGTTTGGTTACTCTGCCACTGCCTGACCTACCCCAGAGGCAGAGGGTGCTGGGTACAGAGCTGCCTTTAGGGCAAGAGAGAAGCAGCAACATATGTAAGCTTCCTTCTGAGGCTTAGATCTAGAGGATCATTTCCACCTTTTCTGCTACATGTGAGATGAAAACCTGTTACATACCTTACTATTCAGCAGACTACGGTCAACCAAGAGAGGATGGCAAAGAGAGGGACATATACAGATAGATGTGTACCTGCAGGCAATCACTTACTTTGGATTTCCGGCCCCTGGCTTCTTTCTCCGGAATATGTTGAGGAAAGTGTTGGACTTGCAAGGTGCCTTGCCATCCCCGACATGCATACGCACCACATCTGAGGTGGTGAAGGCACTGCGGACGTTCCTCTCAGGCTTGGCTATGATGATGTACATCTTAGGAGTGAACATGCACCCCAGCGCCACTGTCACGCTCAGACTCACTGCAAAACAGGTGGTGATGATCTTGTAGTTGCTCCCAAAATAGATAGGCACAAAAGCCAGCCAGATGATACAAGTGGTGTACATGGTGAATGCAATGTACTTGGCCTCATTGAAATTGGCAGGCACATTGCGAGTCTTGAAGGCATAGTACGTGCAGCTCATGATGAGGAGTCCATTGTAGCCCACGGGAGCCACAACGCCTAGGTTGCTGGTGTTGCAGATAAGGTAAACTTCCTTAATGCTGGGGTAGGAGAGGATGGGCATCGGGGGCTCCAGGATAATCAGCGTGATCACCAGTGTCAGCTGCACACTGATCAAAATGGAGGCAATGACTACTTGGGCCCATGCGCTCATGAAACGTGGCTTGCGGGTACAGATCTTCTTTTTGCTGCCTGCCAGGATGCGTGCAATGCGGTTGGTTTTGGTCACAAGGGCAGAATAGCACATGGCAGAGGAGAGACCCACCAGAAGGCGCTGGAGGTAGCAGGATGTCGTGGTGGGTTTAGCTATAAGGGTGAAAGGGCAGACGTAACCCAGAAAGATGCCAGCAAGGATAATGTAGCAGAGCTCCCGGCTGGAGGATTTGACAACAGGGGTGTCCCTGTAGAGCACAAAGATAAGGGTGACAAACATGGTGACCAGGATCCCCAGGCAGGAAAAGACCACAGCCACAATAGACTCTATATTGCTCCACTGGAGGTACTTTACAGGGATGGGTTCACAGCCTGCAGTGTACAGAAAAGAAACAGAGTGTTAGAAAGGTAGCTGCTTGAAGAAAGAACTTCCTTTTTCTGGCTCCCAATATAATCCAAGCATTAGCTTATGCCTATGAGCAGGGGATTATTAAAACCATTTTACAAAGGAGTGAACTGCAACATGGAAAAATTTGAATTAAATATGTTCAAAAATCAGCCATCAATTTTGAGTGTCCCAAAGATTTGCTCGTGACACTACAAAGGGAAATGAGATTTGGAAATTTTTTTGTAATTTTTCTTGAGATATCTGCTGAAAAGCTCAGCATATCAAAGGCAGAGCTGGGAACAGAACCCAGACAAACTCAGCACCATCCCTTCACTTCAGCAGGGAAGGGATTGTTACAAATCAGAATATCAGAATGAGTAGCTTTTTGACCTCCCCACAGTAACTTATTTTAATCTTTATCGAAATCACTATAACTTGACCCAATACATTTTTATGAGGGTGATTTTATAAATAATAGAAATTAATTAGAGATCTACAGACAGAAAAACAGTAATAAATCCAAAGTTGTAACAGAACTACACTATAGGTACTGTACCTTCTTAGTATATTTCTGCTTTTTTTCTCTTAACATTGCCTTATTCTCATTTTGTCAAACCCTCTGAGCATTGTTTTTCCACTAAATAATGTAATTTAATTCTTATGGAAAAGTCAAACCCACAAAATATGCATTTCTTCAAAAAATAACCGTAAAGGCTCTCCTTTGTGACTGGTACAGATGTGTAAACATAGTAAGATGGTATTTAACTGCTCTGTCCCACACCCAAGTTAAAGGAGTCTCTGGCTGCCTTCCTCACTGTGCTGAAGGTATAATAACATTACAGAGAAAATGAAATCCTCTGTGTTAATAGGATGTTGTGGTTGTGAAGCTGAGTTACTGAAACCCTTCATTCTGGAATTTCCTGATTTCTGTTCTTGACTTAATAGTGCCAAAATGCTTTTAACATATTCCTGTGTTACAAGGTAAGTGTCCATGGCCCCTTCTACTTCTTGTGTCTGTCCTCCCCCAGTTTCCCTTGGGCCCAGCTCACCTTTTGTGCCTCTCCCCCACCTCTCAAGCATCTTTCCGCCCAGTCCCTCACTGTCTCCACCTCAGTTCCCCTTCCAGTTCAGTTTTTTTCCTAGCCAGCCACCTCTCCACGCAGATGTCTCCCTTATAAACACGGCTGGTCCAGCTTTTCGCATCCTGGACTGGCTGCTCCTCACCTCTGCCTGTCTGGGTTGCTGGACATGGCTGGGAAGAGCAGGGAAAAGGTGGTGCTGTTAGCGAGCTTGTAAAGAGAGGAGTCTTTTTCCTCTCAGTTTTGCCACTAAATCTTAGCAAGGGCCCTGATATTGTGATGAGCAAAAGTCACTCTCAACCCCTTCCTCCTCAGTATGCAGTATATCTGCAGAAACCAAACTCTATGAACTAAAAGCTTCTGAGGCCTGCAGTTTTGCTCAATTTATATACATCTTCCACGGGGTGACACAAAATTATCAACTGATACCTCTACCAAAACAGAACGTTCTTCCTTCCAAATATATGAGAAGTAAGCAGAGGTATGGATCAGGGTTGAACAGTTTTACTATAACCTCATTTTGAGAAATAGAAGAAGAAAAAATGTTTTTTGTTGAAATTAAAAAAAAAAAATCAGCCTGAGGCAAAGTCCTGACATGGAAAATTTCTGCTCGAACTTTTAATGTCTGCCAATGTCATATGAACTGAAAGAATGTCTTATAATTCCATACTCTTTGTCTCTAAGTGTACCAGGCTGACTTAACTACAGGTAATGCTGTCTACTTAACTACAGGTAATTATGTTACAGGTATCTGTAACATCAAAAACAATAGAAACGATAGTATGTGCAACTGGAGGTCTTATTTTATAAAGAAAAGGAATTCTGTTTTCCTCAAAGTGTTCTAACTCATATAGTTCAGAGTTCAAGACTCAGATAGGTGAGGAAACATGTTCTTCCAACGAGTGTCTTTATGGTGAAATACGAAGGAAAAGCTTTTTATTAGAAGTGGGAACCTCTGGCCATTGGCGGCAGCAGCCCTGAGTGGAAGTTGGCTCCTTCTTTGATTTAATAAAAGACTAAGAATCAGAGCTCTTGCTCGTTGATTAACACATGCAAAGCGCTTCTTAAACAAGAAGCCAGTCTGTCATTGCTGGAAGGGTTAAGTTTCAATGTAGGCTTTAAGCTTAGCAACGTCAAGCCATACTCATATTACTCCATCTTAAATGATATTTTCAGAGCCTCAGCCCTGATTCAGCATGGTAGTTAAGCATATCGATTGCTTCAAGCTTATCCTGTGTAAGGTCTTAGAAATCTGTTTCGTTAAATCAGTGTAATTCCGATGCACCAGCAAGCCCCAAGAGCCACATATGCTACAAACATTGCAAAAAGCTGCTTGCGCTGCTTATATCGGCAAACAGTTGTTGGTTTTCAGCACCTGGGAAGGTGGGTTGTTTCCCAGCTAGAGAAGTGGGAAAGTGGGCTAGGAAAGCGTGTTGAGACTGGGGGAGGACACCCAAGAAACGGTGTACTTACAGGTTTAAAAACAAACAAACAAACAAAAACACAAAAAATCCCCCCAAAACCCCACAACTAACCCAAACCTCAAAAAATCAGAGAACAAAAAAGCTTCACAGCTGAAAGTTTCTAGTATAAAGCTGTTTGGTAGCTTTCGTCTACTATTTTCCCTGCACTTTAACTATGAATCTTTTCCTAGAGCAGAGGCCTAATTGATTTTTTAATTTATTTTTTTAAATTATATTCATGCTTCAAGGCCAATAAGACAATCCAGGATGTTTTCTGAGGTCATTAACACATCCCAGGTAACTGATAGCCCCAAACCTTTGTGATTCATTTCATAATAACTCTTTAAAACTTCCTGTCCTTTCTTGGTTTATTGCTTATTTAAGATGATTTATGTAATTTGGGTTTACTAGCTTGACATTCATTCTTCTTATAGATTCTGATACTATAAAAGATATCTCTTCTTCTTGGCACAAGGCCTTGAAATACTGGGTTTAGTGACAATTTGTCAGGTCAGGTTTTTATCATCTGTGGTGAGAAATCCTTTGTGCCTCCTGACTCCACTTCACTGAACACATATTTAGGGAAGCAATCTAAAAAAAAAATTACATTTAAAAATAAAATTAAAATGTCAGGAAAGGATTGTTGAGCAACAGGGACTGATTTCAAACGGAGAGAATGAGCATCTTGAAAAGCACGCCTTAGGAAATGGGTTAGTATGTGCTTCACATTTCTTAAAGGGACTAAGGGTTTCAGAGCCTCCATCTGTGATGAAAAATGTGACTAAAACTGCATACATGTTTAGCATTTAAGATTTAAGGCAAAGGGAAAAACAATCTGAAATGTGAGATGTTAACGTCTGTGTCTAGATGCTATGGTGACTGGTAGAGTATGAATACAACACATAAAAGCAAGCTATAAAAACACATTTGATGGGAGAAATCCTGGCAAGAAAAGAGAATTACAAATTAAATGGTACCAGTGGCAACTCCCACAAAGTTCAAGAGCCGGAGTTTATCTAGCTCAGTCTCCCTTTTCTAAAGGTTAGGATGGCATCAGCTTTTCTTCACAACTTTGTACTTAGGGGTTAAAAAAAGTTTTTTCCTCAGTAAGACAGAATGAAGAAACTGTGCAGGAGCAGACTGCCATTTTGATGTTCTCTAGGAAATCAGTTGATGGCTATGCTGTCATTTGACTGATGCTACTGTGATTTTAGAACAGCAGTAGTCCAGTCTCCTTGCTGAGAAGAAACACAAATCAGCAGGTCATGTACTGATTTCATTAAAAGTTAATAGATTGCAACATGCCCCTGAGATTTTTTCCAGCACTGATGCTTTCCTCAACTCCTTTCAGCAGTGCCTGTCATTTTGACATGCCCCTTTTTGAGCTATTTTGGGCAGCTGGTAGCACTGAACCACATTCGCCCTAGTGCAGATTGATCTCTCACTATGTTCTTGTTCTGCCTTATTGATTAAAAAAGAAGTCCCACTTTTCTTCTGTGAATAGTAGATACAAACAATTCTGTGAACCTCCAAGACTAACAGAACCTGGTTGTCTGCTTTAAAATTAGCAGACACTGATGTCCTAGGAGATAGGAGTTGAATATGAGCTTTTCCAATGGTCAGGACATTTATGAAGCGTGTTGTGGATTTTCTAGTGTCTTCTAGTACAAGGCATTTTTCCACAATTGGGGCCCAGCTAATAGCCCAGCTATTTTTCAAGAACTCCTCTTCCTATAACCCACTTACATGAAACCTGAAGGAACTGAATGATCACTGAGATATTGTATCCTGACAAATCTGTTTGAAGTAGGTTCAGTTGCACACCAGGGAAGTGGGGAGGGGGTGTAAGAGGTACAGGATATAGACAGATACACACACATATAGACAGATACACACACATCTGGGACACAACCATAGCTTATTTTCCATAGAAAACCAAGATAGACAATGGGTCAAGTTTCCCAGTTTACTGTGATTAATAATATATTTTTAGCTGGAGAAGTGGCCAGCTTTTCTTCTCAAAATACATCCTCTGAAAGCTCACTTGGCTTCAGTGAACTAGCTTAACAGTATCTCTTGGAACTATTTAATCAAGGTTTAAGTACTTTGTCTATGTGTTAAACACTACAGCAACACCTAGTTGCCAGCCAGTCATATTAAAAGACAAAGATGTGACAAGTTTCAAATCTGATCTTCAGCTAGGTAGTCCTCTGATGCCCTGCTGAATACTGGCAGCCAAGATTTGCAGATGCAGCAAGGGGCAGAGGTGACAGTGGTCTTTTACAATGATACAAAGCAAACCCCAAGGTCAAGGTGGCACTTCTCAGTGCATTAAATCTATTTTCTTGGGGTAATGGCTAGCGCAAAGCCCAGAGCAGGTGTGGACGTTGACCTTGATAGGTACAAAATAGCAGAAAGCTGCCCTAGCATACAACTCATCCAAAGCATATACACAGGGGAGACCAATTCTAGTTGTTTCCCTTTCTTCTGCCTGCATTTCATAGGATTTTGTTGACATTCGTCTTGTTGGCAGGTGCAGTGAGAATGATCTTTATACCAAACGAAGGTCTGAAATGGCCTGAAATCCCAGATAAAGTATAACTAATTGCATGGTAGAACAATCAGGAAGAGCATCAAGTCAATCCGACAAGGATGCACTGAGCTCTTGTGATAATCGCTGCTAAAATTGCAGGAAACGTTGCTAAATTCATTAGTAGTCTTAACAGCTTTATCAATGCTTATGCTAGCTGAAGGGGAGGAACAGACAGACTATGTCATTTCTTCTTGGTAGAAATTTGTCTTCTTCATCACTGCTGTTGAACTGAGCCAAAAGATAGAGCACTTTTCACTAACCCTAAACTGTATTGGGATGTGTGTTTAAGTATATACCTTTAATATTTCTGCGTGCTGTCACCTTACTCTCCACCACACACGGTCCTTCTTGTGCCCTGTAAAATAGGAATGCGTTTGGAGGGACGTGACCCTACCTGTCAGGTCAGCATTCGGCCACCAGCCAAGCTCACAGGCTTTACATGTGAATTCATCCTGAACAAATTCATTCTCCTTGCAAGCAGTGCAAATCCAGCAGCAGCTCACTTCTCCTTTCCTGATCACCTGTAATGCAAAATACATCCTCAGCTATTTTCCTCTATAAGAAAACACAGAAGCCCCCCCAGCAGAGACCACCTGCACGTTTAAAATATGACAGGATTCCTGTGTAGGGCACATTTCAAACAACTAGAAAACATGAATCCTGATTCTGCATATTAAAATTTGTGCTTCGGAGTTCAAGGATAACCTCTGGGGACAATTCTATTTTGTTTTGGAGGGAGCAGTTCTGAGTTAAAAGTACAAAACCATTTTCCCTTCGGTACAGAGGCATGGTGAGTGTTATATTTTGAATCAAACTTGAGAAGAGGCTCAATCTGAGAGAGGGTTCAGGTCAGGACTAGTATCTCAGCCCGCGCTTAATATCTATTGCATAGTAAAAAGCAGTAAACAAAGTCAAGGGTTAGAACAAAGAGTGATCATGCATATGCATATATATATATATATATACAGAAGCACATGCACACACACCTAAATTCCAATTTACATGGAAGTCTCTTTGGGTCTTGTAACACTAGTGTAAATAGAAATACACATAAAAGCAAATTAAAAAATATACTGCTAAAAGGATGTAATGGGTCCTAGTAGAAAATAAAACCAATATGCAGTGACCAAGAGCGTACTTTGTAACAGCTCTTTTGGAGACAAATGTCCCTGAAAGTTATATCTTTCTCTGCTGTGAATGCTGGTAAGTGTAATGATCTAATATTGAAAAGATGGTTTCCACATCTTGACTTCTCGTTTCATTACACTGAGTCTGAAAGGAAGATTAAGGATATCTCCAGCTCATGGGGCTCCAACAAAGACTCTGGCTCTGTGCCAGAATCTGGAATCCAGTCTTCTCTCCAGGAGCTTCCTATCCATCTATATGCAGAGCTAAGTGCAGTAGTGAAATACAAAATGTTTGTTTTACTGAATGCTGGCTTTGTGGGCTTTTTTTGTTAACATTTCCTCCTGCAGTCTGTGGAGAGAGTCCAATAGACTTCAATGGGAGCCGAAGCTGGCATTTTGTATGCATGGTGTTTACATATACACACATACACAAACTGCACAATCTCAAAAACAGGGAAAAGATGTTTTGGAGCGTAGTAAATACCAGTAATGTTTCCCCTCCAAGATTGTTTGAGTATGTCACTACGCCTTTGCCAAATCATCAATCACTTATTGCTTAGAGTAGCAGTATAGAATTAAAAAGCTGCAAATGTGCTTATTAAATGAAATTAGAAAGGAAGGTCTGCTCTAAGGTGATTTTCCTGAATGGGCTTCTTGCTGTTTTAAACTTACTGCATCCATACCATTTTGATAGTGAGGAACGTGTCTTTATGTCATCCAGACGTGGCAGGTGGCAACTTATTTGTAGTTTGATACAAGTGCTACTGTTTGGTAAACACAGAGTGATTTCATTTGTGTTTCCATACCTCCTGTTGTGAACATGAGATACAAATAGGCTTTTGTTTTTCTTTTTTTTTCTTTTTTTTTTGCAGGTGTTATTGCGGGAACAAAATACTGGATTCCCATGGGTCACGTTACTTTCAGGATCAGCCCCCAGGTGAATCACAGCCACTGAATGTTGTAGGCATTTTTAAGTGAAAATCTTTTTCTTACTTGCATAAGGTGAAATTCAAATCCCGTCACACTAGAAGATTCGGCATCACTACAACGGGCAATTTTAGAAAACATGGGCCTGTATATGGAATTGTAAGAGTAAGATATTAATTTAGGAGTCTTCCTATAGTTTTGGCTTTCCTGAAGAAAAGGAAATCCTATCCCTTGGCTTGCAAGAAGCTTGCTTGTGTTTAGGGAAAAAACACTGTCTGGTTATTCACATTTCTATAGGAGAAAGTAAGTGTTTGAGGCACACCTTAATCTGGCCCTTCAAGCAAGGCTCGCTGCACACCGACCGGACCATTCCACTCTTATTCATCTGAATCCTGTAGTCGTCAATGTTGAGCACACCCTCATGCCAGGTCCCAATGAGGACGTAGTCATAGCGGTTGGGCTCTATGTACTGCAGGTTCATGATGTCATACCTGCAAGGGCAAGAAGAGAAAGCGAGTCACTGTCCTGCAACACGAAGGATAAAAATTTACCTTGCCCTTCTCCTTCTGCCTCCGTAAATATGCATGTCATCCCTTAATACCAGGGACTAGAGTTTCATGGGAACACCAAATACTGTAGCATTTGCAGCCAAATCATGGGAAATAACGGCTCTGATTGCCACACAATTACCGACTGCCTGCCCTGCTTACATAAAACTGTGGGTAAAGAGTTGCCTGTACAGGAAGAACTGCACATCAAAGACACCAAGCTCTGCTAAAGATGCACGTGTAGGCACTATCTAGATGGTGTGTTTTTCAGCTATTTTTTGAGATGTCTTTAACATTCACTTGGTGCCTACATACAAGTTGGTTGCAGTATAGCCCCTGCTGGGAGCTCGGAAGTAATCAGTAGAAAGGCTCAAACTAACTGAATTCGTATGCTATAAGTTAACTGTAAGCACTAGTTCAACTATTTATATTACCCAGCCCAGTGAGACTGTCAGGAAAAGTTGGCAGCTCAGGCACAAAATTTACTAACTCACCCTAGGCAAGTAGGAAAGAACTTCCCAAGGCTAATGTAAAGGAAGCATAAAACACTGCTACGATAAACATTCAGCTTCCCTACCTCCATCGTTGCCTTCCATGTGCTGGACCTGATGTGTGCACATCTCTTACTGCTAATTATTCCATTCCTTCTTTAACCAACTGAATGTGGCTTGTGCAAAGCAGGGATTAACTGTGGTGATTTTTTAATAGGAAATAAGCAAAAACAGGACAATGAATACTGGAGAGTGCACAGAGAGGAGCAAACACAACAGAGGCTGGACCTACAGCCTGGCCTCTTAAGATGAGAAGGGGGAGGGCTTTGTTTAAAAAAGGACAAGAGAAAGAGGGCTGAGAACTAGAAATCAGCACTAGAGGAGAAAATCACAGAGCATTTTCTCTTTTCCAAGCTTGGGGCTTACTGCTTTGTTTTTCTCTACTGGAATGTCTCAGTCTCCGGGAAAAAAATTTGTTTATAATGAGTGTTGCTAATCTGTATGTGCTTTAGGAATGAAAGGTAAGCAAAGTATGAGCCGTAAGTAAAACTGGGATGCTTGGCTGTGGGCAGAGAGAGAGACATATCCATTTCTTTGTTTTCCCTTCTGAGGTTCAAACATGCAAAATTTCAGTGCTCTCTGCACTTCACAGAGGAAAGAGGTGCTAGAATTACTCTCTAGATGTCTTTTTTTCTTAATTGAGACTTTGGGATCTCTCTAGTTAAAGATGATTTAAAGAAGTGCATATTTACAGCCGTATTTAGACCTGCATCTTGCATATATGCATGCTCAGATAATGTCAATGCCACTGCAGAGCTCCACTGAATTACATTGGAAAAGGGACTCTTGCCACGGAGTTCAATGGAGCTCCAAGCAGGAGGCAGCTCCACTGGTTGGCAATCAGCTACTAATTGAGGAGTTGCTTAGAAAAGGGGTGAATTTCAAATTCACCAGGAAACAATTCCTTCTCATATCCCGGTTCTTGCAAAGGAAGAACGTTAAAAAAAAGAAACACTGTTTTCAGGATTGAGAAGAATCAGGGTAGCAAGAACCAGTAAGAGCCGGGCACTTTATAATGTAGACTTGACAGGAGTAAAATTGAGCAGGAATGTAAATGTCTCTTCCTAGCAAGAAGAACCTACTTGGATTTTAGTGTGACCTTGTATTAGACTGATACAAAATCAGTTACTCTGGGCTGGAAAATTAATTCAGGAAGGGGAATAAAAGATTACTAAAAACTCACATTCCCTTAATGGAATTTTTGAACCTGCACAGATTGTTTTCATTCTTGCAAAAATATATTACAAGGCACAGAGTGGCATTAATGCAATATCAATCAAGAGTTGGCAATTTCAGGGATAAGATTTTAGGTTGAAAGCCATTATGTTTTCTTATAATACTGTTCCCTTTTCTATCAGTTATCTGTCAAAGACTAAAGTATGCAGACTAAAAGCTCTTACGCAGTCTTGCATATGACAAGTTGTAGTACAATGTTTGCAGCTTTGATATGCAGCTTGAATTTTAAGTGGAGAAATGTGGTCTAACAAACATACTTGGTATATGGAGACATGCAGAAGTTCTTTATCCTTTTTGTCTTCTCCTTAATGAAAAATTTCTGCTTTGAGTAGGGACGAATTCAATGCTGGAACACCGTCCCCTATCCCCTCACTCACACATGTAAAGCTTTAACAGTTTTGGGCTGTGTCAAAGCTAAAAAATTATTATTCCAAAAGACAAGAGTTGTGAAGCTCTAAGAGAGTGAGGGCCATGGACGCAGCTGGATTTCAGACACATATGGCAGCATTTACAGAAGCCATGAAAACATTCTGCACATAAGAAAGTGAATCTTTCTTTTAATATAAGTGGCAAGCTCTTTAATATTGGGAAATGATGTGACCAAATAAGATAATTTACTTGTGAGGTGAGCCAGACCACGAGCCAGCTGGTCACAGGCACACTCTTACTCTGGTTAGTCTGAGATGGCTGAAGTTACCTTTCTCCATATGACCAGACTGGCAGTAAGGTTTGCTATCCTGGAAGGCAGAATGAAAACCGCAATGGTGAACAACGTTGGGATGTAACTGGCCAAAACAACCACCCACGGAGCCGAACTCCAAAACAACCACGTATGTTTTGAGGTACATGCCTTTCTATCCTATATAAATTTGAAGTATTTGCACTGTGCATTTGATAATTTACTTAAAGCATTGGAGTTGATAGAGTTGCCATATCTGAAGCCAGAATAGCTACTGGAAATTTTGAATTAAATAGAGCTATACGGGTCTACATCTGAGTCTAGTTAGGGTAAAACGAACAACAATGTTTCTCTTAGCTTGTGAACCTCAGCATTTCTCCACACATCAGAGGTCCAGTGTAGGGGCTGAAAGTTCTCCTGACAGTTGTCACATAGTGTTTTATGGTCAGAGGCCTATGCAAATTGTTCGTCTGAGAGAGGTAATTTTTTTCATACCTGCAATAAGCCAAAAGTAGGCAGTGACCCTGGAACAGACAAGAGCTCAAAATGGATCTATCCCCTGCCCCTTGCATAGGCCCAGAGAAGGATGTGGTATTGACTACTGCATCCCTCACAACTTGTCCAGCCATTTCTGGGAATTTGAGTGATATGATTACTATTGAGAAAGGAAATGGGAAGTACTCAATGAAAGTAAAAAGTTCAGCAATTTTACCAGCATGTTCTTAATGACAGTATAGCGAGCACATAAAGCTGTTGATTTTCCAGAGCTACATCCACGTCATTTTTCCCGGAGGCAGTGCAGTCAGTTAAGTGACTGCATTTGTGCCCTTCTGGTAGAGCTCTGCTTCACATTTCTGCATAAAAGCTCTTCAAAGAAAAGATTCTGCACAGGAGAAATAAACCTTTGAAAAAGTGCTTCATTTTCTAATCTCATTTTGATAAAATCTTGAAACCATTAATTGAGCCTTAGATAGAAAAAGGGTTACATCTAAATAAATGGTTAAGGTTTGGTGAAGCTGCAAGGGGTTCAAAATAGGAAATTCTGTGAGTGTCAGGCAAACATAACTACAGGCATCTCTATCTGCTCTACCCATGACGATTGTAAGTAGGAGCTTGTGAGAGTCAATTGCTCAAAGAACCTCACAGATTTTGAAAATAAAGTATGAGGAAGCTTGGTGCCTTCTAACAAGGAATATTGATTTATTCCATCTTGTGAAGTTGGTTTGTTCACATGATATGGTAACATAATATCAAAAAACTTTTTACATATTTGTGTAACTTTCTTGCACTGGCATAGAAAAGCTAAAAAACTAGGAAATTTCAGATCTGGCTTTCTTTGCTGTATTTAGGTCTTGTATGCGGTGTTTATCTTTTCATTTCGCTGAGGTACAAAAGCTCTTTGGGTATTGATACAGTGGTAGGGTACATTCATTCATCCACAGAGAGCTTTTCCATGTGGAGCTGTGGAAACACTAGGGCTAATCTGGAGCTAAATCCAATTCTCCATGGGCGTAAACTACTGCTGGCATATAAAGATCTGGCAGACTGTGTAGATCACATTTCATATACACATCACCATGCCCTGATATGATATTGCCCATGTCATCAGTGCCATAGATCGATACAAGGATTATAGCATGAATAACAAAAGGGTTAATTGAACTTTCTTGCCCAAACTTGCTAACTTTAGATGTGAAAATATAAATGAGGAGCAACTAAAAAAAAAAAATCCTACCTAAAATAACTGAAAATTGTAAATAGGCCAGGGAATCAAGAGAAATGAACCCTGCTAAAGACTAAAGTGATGGATGGAATAAATTCTATCATTCTGACCTACTCAGAGAAATATCCTGATATAAACCCTCCTATCTTTTGAATTCAGGAACTGTTCATTCCAATTCTATGCTTGATACTGATGAGAGCTGCGGAAATACTCTTAGGTGACAAGACAATAAATAAAATTTGGGCTAAAATTGGAAAATCACACCTAAACATCAAACCAAATAACTGACAGCCAGCCAATGTAGCATCCACAAAGCCGGAGTAATGCTTTTATGGAGATAAATAGTGTGTGATAAAATTAAAGCTGTACTAAGCAGTAATTTCTCTGTATTATCTAAATGATATGTACTTAAGATTTGATTTATGCATTTGTGTCAATAAGTATGTGTTTGACTGTAAGGGAATTGCTTGTCTCTACTTTCAAAGTCTGACGCAGCTTGTCTATGTCTTTGACTAAAAAAAAAGTATACAGAGCTTAATGGGAAGACCAAGCTGACCAGCTTTTTCTTACTATTTAAATGTAACGAGCTGTTTAAATGTATATACTCTTCAAATATAACAAGCAATGCAAATAGCAAATGTTAAAAAAATTGGTCATTTTTGCTAATAAAATCTAGTAATAGAAATAAGAGTTTCTTTAAGGCCACCGTGTCTTACAAATACTCTCTGAAAGCATATTCCAGACTGCAAACTCTTGTTTATTCCAGAGCACTCTCTTTGTGCAGTGTTGGCACTCAGATGCATTTATGCAATGAGCCCAAAGATGGAGTGAGAGAGTCTTTTATAACACTTTAATAACTCAGTAGGAAAACTATCTTCAATGAAGTAATCCCTGAGTAAGTTTCAGTTAATAATGGATTGTGTACTTCAGCAGCTGAATTAAACTTCTTTGTAAAAAAACAAACAAACAAAAAAACCTCAAAGATAAACCCATCTGGGAGGTGTCTCACTTAAAATAGTTGGACAGAGCCCACAGAACTAAATGAACAGGAAAAGATTTCTGTCAGCTGGCCCCCATAAGAGAAAAAAAGGTGACATCTGAGTCCACAAAGTTGCTGTCTCACCCATTGCTCAGGTACATACTGTGTCTGCTAGGGAGGGGTAGACAGTAGCAGCTACCACAGCTGGAATTTACCAGACCCCAAATGACTGAAACACAGTACCTTCTGGCAAAAACCCCTATTTGTCCTGCTTTCCTTGGACCTGTCTTTAAACTCTGGGACAGCCGAGCTTACTTGGAGTGAACCAAATTAAGGAGAGCACACAGGAGTTCACCAAGCAGAACTAAATAGTGTCTGGCGAGGATACAGTGCTACATCCCGGGGGCACTTGGAGCAGCAGAGATCCAGCTGCAAAAGGATGTGCTCTACAGCTCTGCCTTCAAAACCTTAGTAGGCAAATGCTTCATTAATTTCCAAGCACTTGTATTAGGCTTTATACCTATTAAAACCCTGGTGCTGAGCCCCAGTAGTAGCTCAGACACCAAAAGACTGTGAGGTACAAGGTTTGTCCTCTCCCGAAATACTAGAAATGTTACAGGCTGTACTGTAGTTCCTGCCTCAATTTGAACTGTAGCTATCAATATAGCATGTGTTACCAGTGTTATTTCTGGATATTGGTAAGACTAATCCAGATAACTCCATTTACATCTCAGGGTATGCATATGCTGTATGCTTCAGCAAAACAGCCAAAGAAATCTCCATCACCAAACCCAGCAACATTCCCCCTTCCCAGCATCTGGTTTAATTAGCTGAGATGAAACATCTCTTTACCTTCCAGGTGCATCTCCTTTTTCATCAAACCAAACTTCTTCTCCAGAAACACCGATGAATGAGGATTTGAGGAGGAACTCCAAGAGCTTGCTGCCATCAATTGGCTTCATAGCATCACACAGCCCAACATGTCCAGGGCAAAGGGAATGATGCATATTTTGGAGCCCATGAGCCATAGCATATATAGCATTGATGACAAATCCCATTTTACTGTCTTGCACATAGTTTTCTTCTAGGCTTTCATTGCCTAAAATAGTAAGAAAAAAGTGTTGTTATAAACAAAGATGAAATAACATGAACGTACAAAAACGCAGTGAAAGGTAAAAAGGAGGTTTCTTATTTCTGTTATAAAGCTTTAGAAGCATAAATCAGGTGCCAGCCAGGGATTTTAATTAAATAATAACAAAAAAATAAAAAAAACCCCAAACCCAACACTTCTTTTTTTTTCAGAAATCTTTAATTCATTGAAAGTGAAATGCCTCATGAGAAAGCACCAGTTTAATCAAATTGTCAGCTTTAATTTGTTCTTTTTGGAATTTCTGCTTGTCATTCCCTAATGTTGTTTATGCCAAGAAGGGTTAAACAGCCCAGCATGAGAACAATGAATTTCATCTAGAACAATTTTTTAAAGCAATTTGCTTGTAAATTTGACTTTTTGTCACACTTGAAGATATTTTTTGTTTGAAATCTCAAGTTTTTGAGGGCCAAGATAGCAAGGTCCCTTTCAGTGTTAATAAGCAAACCAGCACCACTTCTCGAGTTATCAGAACTAATCATTTTAGCTAAAAGTAGTAGTAGGTATGCCAATTTGGGATTGCTACAGAAAGTCAAATGAACTTCATAACACTAAAGGAATTTTTATGTAACTGCAGCTTAGACGACCCTGTATGAGCAGACATGGAAGTCTCTGTCCATTGAGCAGAAACAATGCGGCGCTGAAGGTTTTCCCCACACGTAGATTTTAATTCTGACCTGCTGATGTGCAGGCGCTGCCAGAGGGTACCATTTGTGGTTGCATTTCACATCAGACCCCTCTGGGTCCTGGGCCATTCCCTGGCTTCCTGTCACGAGCTGCTGCAGGCTGTCAGCGCCAACCCCGAGGCAAGACCGACCTGTGCTGCAGGAGTCCTGAAGGAGCTGGAATTAAGAAACCTCCCTGTTTTGTTTCCTTCCCCCTGAGTCATTTTATCACAGCATGCTCCAAACTCAAGATGCTTTTATCTGTAAACCTCCCACATTACTCGGTGTTTAACAGGCATTTGTAATCCAGTCTCTGCTACTTTGTCTAAGTAACACCTTGTCTACACCAGGGAAGTAGGATGTGTGAGAGACTAGGTGTTAACTGACACTTCTCAAGTCCAGGTTGGAGAAGATAGTTGTCATTTCAGTATGAAGAAAACAGGAAAATCTACAAGTTCACTGCAACTTTCAAGTTAAAAAATAGAAACAGTTCCTTCCCCTAATGTAGGTACGATATGGCTTTCAAATCAAATAATGAAAACCATGCTTGTATTTATCCTTGGAAAAGGCTCTGATTTGGTAGGTCGTCTCAGCTCGTTTGCCCTGCAACTCAGAAATGTCAAATGGGGAGTCATTAGGATAGCAGAAATGCCAAAGGCAGGTATTTCTAGCTTGCTTTCTCTGGGTCTTTGCAACTGGGCAACAAAGTATTGCTTCAGTAACTGTTTTTCAGATAAGCTGAAGATAGCAAACAGTTGTGGTGGTGGTGAATTAAAAAAGACTTGTGAAAATAGCATAATCTGACTGAATGAGTTCATGTGCTCCTCTCACTGCCAACACCACTGAGCAAGGAGCAGCTGGAGAAGTATTTCCCAGAGGCAACATATCTGCCACTTTCTTTGCTGGAGAAGGTTCATAGCTCCCATTCAAATCGCAGGAAACAAATGTCATTCCAATCCTTGTTCAGAAACATAGAAAGAATAGAAATCTTATATGTAAGCTGACAGAAGCAAAGAGTATGGCACTACATGTACCCTCTCCTATGTACTGCATATAGTACGTACAGCATGGTCTAGACATCTGTTGCCTGACTACGTTAGTGTGCAGTCCGTATATGGCATCTCTGGGTGTGTTTTATCTGCTGATTAGTCCCTTAGGATTAACACACTGTGAATTTATCACTGATTCTGCTTTCTTGTAGATAGAAAATGAATGTGTTCTCCATCCCTACGTGAAAGAGAGGTGGAAAGCCCCTGATCTTGGCAGGGCAGCCCTCTTGCTTGTGAAGCTTCTAGGCAGCAAGTCGTGGAAGACATCACAAAATGACTGACAGTGCACAGCACAATCAACTATTTTCTGCCTGAGAGTCTATCTCAGATACCTCCTTAATTTCTCAGTTAGTTAAAAAAAAAAAAAAAAGAACGTAAACATCAGTGACACTTGCAGGAGCTACTGATAGCATCCATATGTGTTTCCTGAGGCAAGCATTCATGTGGCTGCCGGAGGTAGGAAACTAAATGTAACAGAACTTGCCAATGTTTTTAAAAGAGGCCATTTCCCTCAAGTATGTATTAACTCAGCAAAGCAAAGCATGTGTTTAGTTTCTAATATTTCAATATAACATGCATACCTCCAAAGAGAATAAATATTTGATGGTGGGAGGATTTGCTTTTGACTAATTAGGAGCTAACACCTAGCTTATGTAGAGGCTCCAAGCATCTAGTCCCACACTGCAGAGATGACTGCCTTAACATTACCCATAGAAATAATTATATTGTAGTGGAAGGCAACATGTGAAGAATCATATTGTAATGAATTTTCTACAGTTCAGTAATATAAACATGCCTATGTGTAAATAAGATATTTTCCAGTAAATCCAGCATGAGAAGTCAAGCTGTACCTAAACTTAACTTCCTGCAGTCGAAATCCATTTTATTTCATTTCACTTCATCATTATAAGTTATTGATATACTTATGCATTTAAACTTGTGAAAATTCACTTATGACACTCAGTAAGAAATGTGTGGGGTTTTTTAAAACAAATGAAATAATGGAATTATGTTCAGCCAGAGACAAAACAGAAGCATTCAACGTTCAATTAAATTTTCATAGGACAGCTTTTCAACAAATGTAAGAACTATATTATGTTTATTATGGGTTTCTCTGTAAAGCTGTGTTTTTCCTCAGTAGGTCTTTGCAATGTAACAAAGGGCAAAGCAGAACTCTGGACTGCAAAATATTTATTTTTCCTTCCTCTCTCATCCTTTGGAAATATACCATTGATCTACAAAGACTAATTTGAACACTAGAGTTTATTAAGATTAAAAATAGAAAAGTATTTTGTTAGCTTTCTTTTTTTAATTTTTTTTTTTTATTTTAAGGACCTTAGCTTTCATTAAGCAAAGAAAAATTGTAAGCCATGTGATTAATTGAAGTCACTCAAATTAGGCCATTACTTTTCTGAATGACCTTGAAGAATTCAGGTGTCCTAAATTTCATACTTACTTATATTTGTATTGGATGCAATGCAAACCTTCCTTTAATAATTTCATTTTAATAGTTCCTCAATAGTTTGACTCATTTTTTTTCTCTTTACAGTTTTGGTTTTAGTCTTTGTTTCTGTCAGTCAATCTTAAAGCTGAAAAAGGAGGAGGGTATATACACACATATACTACTAAAACAAAAAAAAAACAAAACCAAAAACCCCCCCAAACACCACGGTCCGGCTGCACACAACTGAAAAATGCTCCTAGCACTGCTAAAAGTAATACCTAAGCAAAGGGGGAAGGAAGACAGGACAGACCAAAATTTCATGAAACCCACTGTGAGTCTTTCCTTTTACCATAACAATGTGCCTCAAATCTAACTAATATTAGCTTCAGCTACGTACTTAGAAGAGCCTGAATGTGAAGCAGCCATTAATTTTGTCTAGTGCCTTTGCTGTGAAGTCAGTGTGGTGCTAACACTGTTCTCAAGAGCAGAGCAGGTACATGTGCAAATCCCACTGGACAAACTGAAATTAAGAAAAACTATACTATCAGAATTATGGCTAGAAGTAAGTTAACGTTCATGTATAAATTAAATATAGGAAAAGTCTATGTTAATATCCTATTCAGAATGGACAGGCAAGGAAACAATGGTGGAGGTGTTGCTCTCTACATCAAGAAATAGAGTGTGAAGAGCTATTTATGAAGAATAGCCACGAGCAGGTTGACAGTTTATGGGTAAGAATTAGAGAATGAGGCAATAAAGAGAACCTTGTGGTTGGTGTCTACTACAGGCCGCCTGATCAAGGGGAGTCTACTGATGAAGCCTTCTTAGTCCAGCTACAGGAGGCATTGTGCTCACAGGCTCTTGTCCTGCTGGGGGACTTCAACCACCCCAACATCTGCTGGAAAAGTAGCACTGTGAGCTGTAGGCAAACCAGGAGACTCCTGGAATGCATTGAGGTTAACTTCTTAAGCCAGATAATAGCTAGTCCTACAAGAGGGGATGCGATACTGAACCTGTTGGTCACCAACACAAGCTAGCTTATCGGTGATGTAAAGATTGGAGGCAGCCTGGGCTGCAGTGATCATGCACTGTTGGAGTTCACAGTCCTGAGGGATGTGGGTCAGGCAAACAGTAGAGGACCCTGATTTAGACTAGATATAAGGAAGAACTTTTCTACAATGAGGGTGGGTGAAACACTGGGAACAGAGAGGTTGTAGATGTTGAGATTCAGGGTGAGGTAGAGGATGAGGGTGAGGTAGAGGATGAATGTTTCCAGATCCCTGGAAACATTCAAGGTCAGGTTGGATCATGCCCTGAGCAACCTGATCTAGTTGAAGACCTCCATGCTCATTGCAGGGGGGTTGGACTAGGTGACCATTAAAGGTCCCTTCCAACCCAAACTATTCTATGATTCTATGATATTCAATAAGAAACTAAGCATGAAGGAGCAGTCATTTGCAGTCCTCAGAAAGGCAAGGGCAGGAAGGAATTTGGGATGGAATGAAATGTAAAAACATTTTGGTTGGGGAATCTGATCAATACCTAGCCAGTTGGTAAATTTTGAACAAACACATACATTTGATAAAGAACACAGTCTGTTCACAGATGACTCTTGATTAGAATAAAAAGCCAAAATCTATTGAATAAAATTGTTATAAACTATAATGTTTCATCTAGAATAAGCAGATAGTTTTATGGTTTGTTACTGTCATCTGCTGAATATTCAAGGTCACATAAAAAGTGATTTTACTGTCTTGGTCCAGTTAGCAACTATTATGAGAGCCATCATCTTGTCTGGTGGTTCTGACAGAGGTCTAAAGGTCTTAGAGATTACATATACTGCCTTCTTTATTTGTAGCAGTCCTTCCCGGGATTGATATGCTTCATGGGTAGGCCATATGAGATTTTAGCTTTGTTGCAAGTTGCAAAATGGTGATGGTTACATTCAGTATGAGCACTTATTTAAGAAAAAAAGTTATTCAGGCAGCACAATTGGGGCTAAATTTCTCTGGGAAGATGAAATAAAAGAAACCTCCCATACCTGGACTGCTTGTTTAACAACTTGGCACAAAGCCATGCTAAAGAGTAAAGGGGGCTCCCCCACAAAATGCCAGGTGGCAGAGCAGAGGGTTACACCATGAACCAGCAGAGCAGTACCTAGGGTCACAGCAGATGTCCACATGCATTGGAGAAATCATGGAGGCAGATTTCTTATGCTCTCCTTCAGTTCCAACATACATCGCCTTAACCACAGGGTGGTCAAACACAGGAACAGGCTTCCTTGGGGGGATGGTTCATGCCCTAAACCTGTCAGTGTTTAAGAGGCACTTGGACAATGACCTTCATAACATGTTTTAACTTTTGGTCAGGCAGTTGGAGTAGATTGTAGGTCCCTTCCAACTGAACTGAATTAAGAATAAAACAACAAAACAGAACGACTTTGAGCAAATGTACCCATCTGGCTCTGTACAAGTTTGTGTAGAGATGTGCTAGTGACATAGCATGTCCTTGGAAAACAATGGAAGTCACATATCTTGCAGTGTCTCATGTTATAGAAGATCTGACAAACTTTGACCGCAACAAATTTGTGTCATAGGATCCTGCAAGGAGCAGGGCAGAAGGCCAACATGCTGAACTGATCAGTCATTTCAAATCTAGGTCCCTATAGGTTATTTTGCTAAAGATTGTTTTGGCAACTAAATGACACATGAAAGGTGATGAACAGACTTAACTTACTGTGATTTCAGTGGAACTTTAGGACATTTGGCTTCCTAGAAAATTTAAAGCACTTTTATTTGGATGCTTAACTATCTAATTATGGTTTTATCTTTGGACTTATAGGGAAGAAAATGCAATGAATTCGACATTTCTGTTTTGTCTCCAATTCCTTGAAATATTTTTTTTTATTTTATTTAGTAATAGCTAATCCTCCGAATAACCATGCCAAACTAAGATTCTATGAAATAATTTTTGCAAAGGGTTTTATTTGTTTAAACTCATTTGTGGTTATTAGTTCAGATGTTTCACAAATACTACCAGTTCACTCCCTCTTACATTCTATTTATAATGTCTCTTACATTATCTAACAACACAGATAACAACAAAATTATTTAATGAATTTCACTTAAGGCACTGCAAAACGAATAACAGACTATAATGTCTCTAAACGTAATTAGTATAACAATGGTGTGTTCAAAACCTGTGCAATAACTGTCTTTTTCTCTTCTATCACCTCCTTAATACCAAGTGCATTCTGTTCATTAATATTGTATGGCTGAATGAAATCCTCCCCTCTTGACAGTATAAAAAGGACTTTTGTTCACACCACTGCACTCATTATGTCCAGATGTAAACCACAGGCAACAAGTCAGATTAGTAAAAGTCAGTTATTCTATATGAAAACACCCAAACACCCATCTCTTTCAGCCCACCAGCAAATAGACAGCTACAAGAATTTTTGAGGTTGAGTTTTCAGAAGTAACTGCCTGTTTTCCAGGCAATTCCAGCTGTAGCTGACTGCCTATGAGGGAAAGCCCAGGAAATACTACCTGGTGACCAGAAGAAGCAATTGTGGATCAGGGCTGCAGGCTTCACTTGTGGGCTGTCTCAATGACCTTGCTGTCTCTGTGTGCAAGCTACTCTGACCGCAAACAATTTGTGGAAAACTGTTTGTGTGTGTGTGTTTTACCAAGCCAAAAGAGGGTCAGAAAAAAGAGGTTGTGTTTCAATCTCAATTAAAAAATGATTTGCAATTTTCATGAGACGGAATGATAGGTTGAAAAATTTATCACAGACCATAATAAATGCTTTGTTCAACCTACAAAAAGTAATCCCACCATGGTAAATTATTGTTTCTTGTATGGCTTCTGCTCCCAGGAAATGAGTTATTATACTGTTTTCAAAAAAAAGCAACCATATGTGAAATGGTTACCCCTTCACTTCCTACTTTGATGTCTGCATCTTTGCAGCAGGGAGTAAAGTTCAAGAGGCAGCTAAATACACTGAAAGAGTTGAGAGATAGGACATATAGGGAGGATGGTAGCAGAGCTATCAAAAAGACACAAGATTAAACAGGTACTCAATTGCCATTGTTTGTGAACTTTTTGTTTGACCAGATGAAGCTCCACTACTTGTCAGGTAAGGGTGAGGAGGATGTATTATTTAAGAAAAGGGATCTTTCCTTAACTGCCTCTTGAGCATCATGTCACTGGTCTATAGAAAATAATGCTGCATTCTCTATAGAATTGCAAGTTGCTCTGCCCTTTGGCAAGAAGAGAGGAAGCAGAGCTTTCACTGGGGCAGCTAAAAGGAGGAAATATCTTACAATATGCGGGTTCTATGCCAGATTTGACACGCTGATAAACATTTGACATCTTACAGTACTCATGAAGCAATAAATGGAGTTCACAGGGTTGCAGACTACATTTTCAGGATGTCATTAAATCAGAAAGGTTTCGCTTCCAGTCTTCAAATGGTTTTCATTTCCCCAAGCAAAGAGATTCAATTCACGCAATTATATTTGATGTATTTTTCCCTGAAAAGCTAGGATACAATTACAGTTACCAGTTGAGACACCCTGCTATTTTCTTTCTGAGCAGAGGGAAATCTATGGGCGTCCCAGATACTACTGCTTTGTTACATCTGGTGAATGTTGCTTTTTAATTGGGATTAGTGTACTTCTATTCTTGTATAAAACCATAGAGAGAAGTGAAAGCAATTCAAAAGCTGGGCATTCAGCAGAAGCTCCTCAAAAATTTGCACTAGAATTCTCCAAGTGTCATGGTTTCAGCTGGGATGGAGTTAACTTTCTTGTTAGCAGCTGGTGTAGGGCTATGTTTTGGATTTGGCATGAGAAATACTGTTAATATTGCACTGATGTTTTCAGTTGTTGCTAGGCACTCGAGGACTTTTCTGCTCCTCACACCACCCTGCCAGCAAGTAGACTGGGAGTGCACAAAAATTTAGGAGGAGACACAGCCGGGACAGCTGACCCCAACTGACCAAGGGGATATTCCGTATCATGTGACATCATGCTCAGCATATAAAGCTGGGGGAAGAAGAAGGAAGCGGGGAAAGGGGGATGTTTAGAGTGATGCCATTTGTCTTCCCCGGTAACGGTTATGCGTGATGGAGCCCTGCTTTCCTGGATATGGATGAACACCTGCCTGCCGACAGGAAGCAGTGAATGAATTCCTTGTTTTGCTTTGCTTTTGCACACAGCTTTTGCTTTAACTATTAAACTGTCCTTATCTCAACTCATGAGTTTTCTTACTTTTAATCTTCCAACGTCTTCCCCGTCCCAACTTGGGGAAGTGAGCAAGAGGCTGCATGGTCCTAGTTGTTTACTGGAACTAAACCATGACACAAAGGCATTAACAGTGTGCTGACTGTAGCAATATTTGTATGCAATGGGTTATTTATTTTCACAAGCAAAGTTTGTCAAATACCTAATGAACCTTCTTATCCTGAAATAAAGTTGATATTGAATTTTAAAGGGTTTGGGTTTTTTTAATATACTTTTGCTAACATATCTTTCACAGATGTCAACTCAGTGGCTAAAGGAAACCAAAACATGAATTCAGCCATCAGGGCACAGGTTCTCTTTCATTTCAGATCTAAACTTTAGAAGACTAGTCCCCTTTTTGGATACACTATACGCCACCAGTGTCTTCAGTTTCCTTGTCTGTTTTTGTGAGGATGACACATTGCTCTTCAGTGTTTGAAAAGAAGTGTCTTCCTTTTGTCTCTCCCTGTGTGTCAGAAGCAGTGGGGAAAGATTTTAATTAAATTTACTTTCTTGGTTCTCCATATCATGTTATGTAAGCACATTAGGGCTTTAAGAGCTTAGTGTCAAAGACTCCAGAATGAGGTTGGCATACACAAATACAACAGTGCCACAGTGAAGCTGAAATATTATGAGGAGAAATGACTGCACAAGCTGCTGACTCACTTATTAATCAGATGCAGGGAAAGTCTGAGAGTCGCTAGGCACTGGGCAGGAGAAAGGAGACTGAGCAGTGCTGCCAGCCCTACGCCAAGTCTGAACTCGCAGGTCCAGCCCATCCACCAGGCAAAACCAAAAGGAAACCTATCTCTAACTGCTCCTGTATTTCCCAGTCTGAAAACTTTGCTTAGCGGACACAAGAGCCTGAAGCTTGCTTCCCATCCCTGCCCTTTCTGCCTCTCACCATGGACATTCAGACTCTCACACAACTATATGACTCCAGGAAAGGCAGATTTAAGATGTAAACACAGACTGACAATGCACATATCTCAGGCTCACACTGTGGGAGATGACAAAGCTGTGTTCAAATGTGCTGGTGCCCAAGAGAGCAGAGAGAGCTTTTCTCATACGTTTCCTTTCTAGTGACCCAAAGGAGCGAAGCACGGGACAAGAAGACAGTCGTACTCATTTCCCAAAGGCTGGCTGCAGCTTCAAGTGTATGCGAAAACAGGGCATGCCTGATGTCTGTACATGACAGTGCTAGGGCGAGCAGGCAGAGCATGTCTGGGTGAGATATTATACACTCACAAACGCTCCCAGCAGATGTGCCATGCTGCAGCCCCTCTCTGCCTTTGGAAGAGGCCAGAGGGAAGCTGGAGGCCTTTGCAGCAGCTGGCAGCGTGGCTTTGCCAGCACTGTGTCACTGGAGTGGGAGGCAGGTGAGTGCAAAACAGGCCTGTAGTGGAGAAAAAGTTCCTTTTCCCCTTCTCCATTAATCTGCATCACGTGCTCTGTTTTTTGTGTTGGCTAGCAGTGAAAGAAAGAACTCGAAAGGAAATACAATGCACCACCTAAGGGCCAAGCTAACAGCACAGCTGTCTGCATGCCAGCCACCCCAGGAGAGGGCTGTCTCTTCCTTCACTAGGCTGCCCCTGGCAAGGTGTAGCTCGGTACCATCGCAGCTTTGCAATCTACACAGATTGTCCCCATGTGTTTGTAATTCCTATCAGTAAGAGCTGAAAGAAACTGAGAGTTGAAAAGTTGCAAGAATACATGTCCACAGAAATTATTCATCGCAACAGGAAAATGAGCAGGAAACTGGATGACAAGCAGAGAACTTTCCCTACAAGTTAATGCATATGGCACACGCTGTTAAATGCAGGTCTGGAGAATTCCACTTATAGCAGATGGCTTGACAGAAGCTTATCAGCCTAATAAAGCTTCTATAGGGGATAACATTATGGCCCAAAAACTCTCTGTTTCTTCCCACTGGGATAAAATTATTTGTGAAGAATTTTACCTAAGAAAAAACTAGAGTTTATAGCCCTGTGAGGATGATTTACTGAGATTCTTCCTCCTCTAAACAAGCCTGCAAGCTGATGCTTGAAACCTCTTCTGTACATATCCACTGCTATAAGCTGTTAAAGGCTTGGCAGGAAATTTTAGCATTGCTTCTCTTTGTTCCTGGCTTTTAGTGGAATGATCATGATGAAATAGCTCTGAAGCAAAGACTGTTTTTTAATGAAATAGGAACTAAAGGATATACAGAATATAGCTCAGTGCAGGGTGAAAAAAAACCACAAAACCTCTCTTCAAAACAAAAAGAAAGATCCACACCTTTGATATTTATAAGTGTTCTTGCAATGTGATCTGCTTGAGAAATACCATTCATAGAATGTCCAATGGTGAAGCAATATTATGAAAAATCGACAAGAAAGTTAAGTTTTAAGACTATTGATTACCCCATTTTGGCTATTATCTTAATTCCTGTCATTTGGAATTAACAGACTGGAAAACAACAGAGGAAAATAACTGTTCCGCTTTGAGATAAATCAATTTCTGTATCTTGGATTCCCAGGCAAACACAATTCAGTATCAATTCAAGCGGTCTGAAAAGAAGCATGACTTTGAATTTATTTGCCATCTTTTTCATGGCCGCATTCATGCACCAAACCGGGACTGTACTTACAACTGCCACAATGCATATAAAATTATGAACTTTCATTATGCACATTTTAATTAAGATGTTTAGAAGTAACTCCGTCAAGAAGAAAGTAAGCTGTAAAGATAGTTAACGTACTTGACGATCAGAAAAAAATGTCAGTATTGGGCCCTTCTAGCTTATGGAGACCCACACCCAAATAAAATACCCCCCAATAAAATATTGGAAGACTCATGGAACTGGCCAGGAATCTGGCATGGAATGACAGCAGCTTATTAGTGCCTACGGTCAAATAGCCAAATGTAATGAATGGTCATATTCAACTAGAGATCAATAAAACTCTGCTTGTGATTCTGAAGTTGGGGAATCCATCAAGTCAGAAGCAGTTTAGGCATAAAAAAAATTAATTCAGATAGTTAGGACATAACATTAAATGACATGTTCATTCTAGAAAGAGGCAACATAGATGATAATCTGAAGTGATTCCAGTGCCTTTCTTAGAGACAGAGAGTAATTATTATGAGAGCTTGACAAATAATTGTTATGATTAATTTGTTTTTCTTAAAAGCTGGACTGTGTACAAACTGCCTGCAAAATGACCACAACATGTTCTATTATTTATTCAAAATTATTATTTAACTTCTGCAGCAAGACATTATTTCTCAGCTCCTGTTTTAATTAGAAATGAATATGTCATCTTATAATCAGGAGCAAAATATGCCAGATTATTTTTTTGTTGTTCCTTGATTGAATGGTTTGTACATGTAATCAGCAAAGATGCTGATTTCAAATCCCGATATAGCACTTGAAATCCATCTTATTATTTCATTAGTTGACTAAAATTTAATGCTGACAAAGTTATTTGAATGGTCAAACTCAACCTTTGTGTTTAAAGGACATAGGCAATAGCACAGTTATTTTAACGTAAGATTCACAGACAGAGTGAATGGAAAGGAGGGCTCATGCCCTGTCTGATCCTGGCCAGAGGCCATGCTCTGTTCTGGCATCACAATCCACTCCCAAGTTTTTCTTTGACTTTGATTCGTTCCTTTTTTAAATTATTTTCTCTTCTTTTCTTCTGTCCCCTTTCTTGGGAATATGACAACGAGGAATTCAATTTGTTACTCTTACTGTGTGGCCTACAGCTTCTTCTGTCACTCCCAGTCCAACAATAAACTATCTCTGAGCCTCTCTCTCAGACTCTTCAAGGCCCCACAAGTGCCCATGCTCCCAAAGCCTCAGGCACCGTTTTAATGTGATTGGTTATTATCGCAGAGACCTTGGATGTGCCTGCTTCTCTTTCTTTCTTTGCAGCCTTCCTCCAGTGCCATGCTGGACCCTGACCCAGTCTCTCTACAGACAGGATTCTACGGAGCCCATTTTCTCTATGACCTGAACATCCGTGGAGAAACAGTTATAAAGAAAGAAAACCCAACCTTCAGTCTTCCCTTCTCCCTCAGGTAACTATGTAACCTCGCTGCCTTATTCACATGCTCCATTAAAGACATATTTAGAACTACTATTCTTAACAGATCTGTTATTTGGAACAAGTCTAGCAGATAATGAGTTGCAGTTGCTGCTACTCTTTTATGAGACAGGAATGAATACACTTAAAATCGAAGTAATTTACAAATTTAAAGAAATATTTGCAGATTTTTGTGTTATTTGTCTAGCTTTAATCATGCTTTTTACTCTTAATTAAAAGAAGAAAAAAAATATTGAGTCAGATACCCTTACAGATTTCCTATTATAACACACAATGATGGAAAAATGAAAAGCACAGGAAACAGGACTGATTAAATTTCAAGTGTCGTGCTTTTCATGTGAAGCCTGAGATTTTATCTGAAAGAAAGAGACAGAATTCTGTAATTGTGCTGCAGCTTTCAGAACATTAACCACTGTAGATACTTAAATTAGGATCTTGAATACATATTCAGGCACCTAATTAATTGACTTGATTAATACCTGAACTTTTCTAGCTGCTGTTGACATCCATGGGAATTATGGGAAATCAGTACCCTTAAAAATCAGGCCAATTTATCTAGGTCTCAGAGCATGCACTTCAGGAGCCTAATTTTGAGCATCTTCATTGGGAAATGCTGGTTCAGAGTTAAAAATAAGCAACCTTCATATTGAACATAGAATGGGGCAAAGACATTAACAGAAATATAGTCTCAGTATATGTTAAATGTTCGGCACCAGTACAACACCCAAAACTACTAGTCAGGGTTTTTAGATCAGAGTGGAAAAATATGATGAAAATAATAAAATATACGTATTCATTAACCTATCCTCTATGGAGATCTGTGCTCCTACCTGGCATGGAGATAGCAAACGGAACAAATCACATAAACTCTTCTCTTTCCATTGATCTAGACCTGTAAACATCTAAGTACCAGCTCATGGTTGTCAGTGTATGGGCATGAGATCCTGAGGACTTCAAAGGTATGAGTCAGTATCTCATGTCAACATTGGACGGAGTAGTCCCCTCATGGTAGGATACCAGCCCATGGTTGGCAGGCACAGACTAGCTGGCCTAACCAGACTTTTCTATTTTAAATTCCAATGGTTCTATATGATCCTGAAGAACAATCAGGAAAGATACCTAATATTTATCATGCTTTAAACCAGTATCGATTTAAGATGGGTTTCAGAGTTCTTGCATGACTGTGCACCACCCATCAGCCAGTACTACTGGTTATCTTTTTCTCTTACTATTATTCTAAAAGAACAAACCACCTCTTCCTCACTTCTGTTCTTAATGTTAAGGTGGTATTAAGAACACCGGCATTAGCTGCCAGAATATAAATCAATATGAACACCAATGTGTCTCACTTCTGCAGAAATATAACGCCCTCCAAATTTTTCCTTTGCCAAGTTTGCTGTTGGTTTTGTGCTTTGGTTTGGGATTTTTTTGTTTTGGGTTTTTGGGGTTTTGTTTTGTTTTGTTTTTTAAATGGACCATATCTTCGCACAAGAAACCTTCTGTTTGAAGGACTGGCCTCCTGGAACCACATGGTTGCATGCCAGTGGGGTGGGTTTCACACGTGCAAGGGGGGTAGTTGCTGTGCGCCCAGACTACGCAGCAGCCCTGCAGCCACGCAGTTGCTCCCAGAGACTCCTCCAGCTTCCTGGGGTCAAAGGCAGCTGCTGCAGCTGCTCTGGAGCTGAGGAGCAGAGTGGCCTCAGCCATCCTAACTACTGCCTAGTTGGACAGTGTTTTAATTTAACAGAGCACACTCACAGGTTTTGTTTTAATTTAAGTATAGTTTTCAAATGACTGCTAGGAGGATTCAAATATTCCCTTGCAACCCTTGGAATATGCAATACATTAATCACAAATGCACAGATCACAAAGATCCACTTTATTTTCCCCTTAACTGGACATAAGCCCAGAGCTGTGTTCAAGTACAGTATCATAGAAAAGATTCATTTTAAAGTGAAGCTAAAATTAGAAGCTTCTGAATGACATCTGCATGAGGACAATGCACTGCTGATTAGCATCAAACTAGAGCTAAGCAAATCAGAAGATAAAATAAGTGGCCCTAATCTTTATTCAGATATTAAATTCAACAGAAAAACAGAAGCAGGATTCTTTCAGATCTGAAAGAATTTCAAAAGCATTCATTTTAGCACACCTCCTTTTTTCCTGGGTGTAACCAGATATGATAATGCAGAAAAAAAAGGGCTATCCAGCCCAGCCAAACCCAAATTACGGAAGTACTGAAATACTTACACAAACAGCCCCGTTTTTCCAACTCTAAAGAGTTGAGCCTGAATCCAGAGCTAAATTAAAGGTTTGAACTTGCACATTCCTCCAAAGCTGCTTTCTATTATATGAATGTCAAAAATTTGAGCTGAAGGAAGCCTTTGGAAATCATCTTGTCTTGCACCTGCCTGTGCTGCAGTGGTCCTCTCTGGCTCAGCCAGCAGCCCAGCCTAGTTGCAGTAGCTGCTTTCGTCACTTTTCCCTAGTTGCCTCCACACTAGTAGACTTCTGCGCCCCCCCCAGACCTCCCAGTATGATTGGGAAAACAGAAGTAGGCAACCCTACTCTTTGGAGCACACACCTTCCATCAGATTATTCTCCCTGTGAATACCATACAGCTTATTCTGAGTAGGAAGGTTTGTGGTTTGTATGGTTCAAGTTTTACTACTCAGACTCGTAATTTATTGCTCTTTACACCACTGCTTGCTCAAGATCTATTAAGAGGAACCCATTAATTTTAATAACTTTATTGCCTGTTTTTCAGAGTGTATCCTTGTGCACAAAGGGTATCTCTGGGCTGCAGCTAGACATGTGTGAGTGTGCGGTTTTGTGTCTACACATTAGCTCTTACTGTATTTCCTTTGCACTTGTATTTATGGGGAAATTATGCCAGTAATGACAACCTATAAAATTGCAAGTGGAGTTTAAAAACTTTCCACCTCCAGGTAAATGAGAAAAGGGAAGATATGATCTAATAAAAGAAAAGGAGCACTGACAGAAGGCAGTTTGGCCTTGTTTTCCGATCAGTTACCTGTGTTATTTCATCTGGTTTACTTACGGATTTGGTTAAATGCTTATATCTAAGCTAATTGTTCTGATGTGTGACCTGCACAAACAATTGATTTCTAGGAACAAGTCAATTAATTTTAATTGTGTGCTTTTGTCCTCACCATGCTCCTGATACAGTCAAAGTTCAAAGCCCCTGTAACAGTCTGAGCAGTCAGGAGTGTTCCCATCGCTCTCCAGGTAGAGGAGACAAGAGCACCAAGGAGGCACAGGAGACCATGATTCGTGTGTCCTGTTCCTTTGCAGCACCATCGGTTTTCTTGTGTAATGGAGAAGGCTGAATGTCACAAGCCTACCTGAAGATTGCTTTAATCCTGGAAGTGGAAACTTTGGCTGTTAAAACCCACAATGGAAAATGTAGGTGTAAATACTAGATTTAGAAAAGAATTGGCATGTCGTGCTGTATTATGTATATGTTCTGCAAACTGTCTTCTATGCTGTTTACAAAGGTTTATGTATACTGCTTCTTTCCTTTATTTGATGATGATGTCATTTTTTCATGGATCCCAAAAGAAGAAAAATATTTCTTGTTATTGTATTTTGATTGACAGCCTGGTTTAAAAATATTTTTTGAAATATAAAATACTAGATAAAGGTAGCTGCTTTCTTCCAAACACAGAAATAAGAAGCTAGAAGCAAATGAACAAAAACCTGGCCATAGATAATGTCTTCTCTGAATAATTCATATGATTTATCACAGATAAACACATTATTAATATTCCTCTTCTTTAAGCCTTAGAAGCTGTCTGTAACCTTGTCTGGGAAATAAAGAAAACTACAGTTGTCCTGTCTTATCTACTGTAAAAAACCTTGACTAAAAAGTGTAGCAACTAGAGTTCCTTTAGACAAGTTGTCCCTAGTAGGCTTCATTCTAAGTGCCCATAAAATTGAGATCAGTTTTGATCACTACTGTGGGATGAATCCTAGGATCTCCTGCCTCATACAGAGGACAAAGAGAGTGACAAAGGACTCCTTCTCTACTGCAGGGATCTAATATAATGGGAATCCGAAGCAGGGGCTAGGGAGGGCGAGTCACAGGATACATAAGGTACAATACATCTTAAAGGAGTCATGGCATGTCGGTAGCTTGATTCCTTCTTCAAAAGCTTATGAACATGTCTCCTATATACCACACAGGTGATTTTCAAGCAGTGACTGACCTGGCAGAATGTGCGCTCAGGCTATTGTCTTATAATTAACTTTTCTGATGTGTTGTACTGAAAGTAGCTCCTACTATAGGTGCTTCTGCTGATGCAAAGTCTCATGGGACAGGTGCTCCATGAGGGAGCCTTGCAGATGTTGAGATTAAAGGAATGTTCTCAGAAAAGTACCTACAAGCACCTCTAACAGTGGAATGAGCCCTAATAATGTATGCTGGATCTAATTTGTCCAACTCCTAACATAACCTGAAACACTCTGAAAAGTTCTCAGGTCAACTCTCACTGGAAATGCATTCCCCCTTTCAACAAAGTGTAGAAAAAAACAAGTACATGTCCTGGAATGCTTTGTCCACTGATACGAGAAACTGAGGGCTCCATGATATCTCATGTAAATTCATCCAAACTAAGATGCGTCTTGAGAAGAAAACCCTTGATTAAGAGAAGCTCTAAACTACATTACTGGTGGACTGGATGTAGTCTGAAAGATGCATTAGCTAAGCACAAAAATGTCTGAGAATGGGAATAGGTCAGTCATCAGTCATCCTATCTGGTGCAGTAAGTGCAATCAAGGACAACTTCACACACAAATACATGAAAACAAACACCACGACAGGTGAAGGCAGAGGCTCTGTAGATCTTCTAAAAAGATGCTATTATCTTATGTCAGAAAAAAACCCAACCTCACTAAAACTACAAGAACTCTGTCTATGTCTGGATGAGCTAAAATCAGTTTCTTTTTAATGAGTGGGTGACAATGATGGCAAACAGAATTATAGAATGAGAGGGGTTGGAAGGGATCATCTAGTCCAACCCCCCTGCTGGAGCAAGTTCACCTAGAGCAGGTTGCACAGGAACGCATCCAGGCAGGTTTTGAATGTCTCCAGAGATGGAGACTTAGGGATGCTTTTCATAGACATCTTAACTAGAGGCAAACAAAACAAGCTTGTTGAAATGATTTGATTTAGTAGCTTGGGTATAATGTTCCACAGACATAACTACAATACTCCTGTACTTGAACTGGTATGTTCATGTAACACCGCACCGCTCTCTGCGTGTGTTGCTGTGTGAGTCTCTGATATCTAAAACACTTCTGCACCATGCTCCACAACTTTTCCAGATTATGGCTATACCAAGTAAAGGGAATGATTCAAGGTCTTTATGGTGACAAAACAATCTATATTCCCTGCAATTTTTTTCTTAAGAAGTATGACTGCATTATTTGTACCAAAGCATAAATGCCTTTTCTGGAATACTTAGTCTTCCTCACAAGCTCTTTTCTGCTATCAGTATTATGTTCTGCCCATGATTTGACACACTATGAAGATTTATGACAGACATACAGAACTACTTAGGTGTGATGAAAGCTTATGTCCTCTTTCTGAGCAAGTCTGCTGATGCAGAAAGAAGATGGGAAAAGATACAACTTCTTAGGACCAAATTTGACACAAGAATATGGTGGCTGTAGAGATCGTTGGCAGAAATGAAGGCAAGCAGCATCCTGGGTTGTATCGATAGCACAGTCAGTGACTGCAGCATGTGATTTCCTCCCTACCCTTTACTTTGCACTCATCAGGGTGCATCTAGAATACTGCATATAGTTTGTGAACCTCCAATACAGAAAGACACTGGAACCTGGTGCACATTCAGCAGAGGGCCATCAAGATGATCCAGAGCTGCAGTCTGTGCCCTTTGAGGACAGGCTGAAGGACTTGGGCTTCTTCAGCCTGGAGAAGAGATGGCTGAAGGGGAATCTTACAACAGACCCTCATACCTATGAGGTGGTTATCAAGAAGAGAGAAACAGGTTTGCATGGTGAAGCACGGTGACAGGATAAGAGATGATGGGCATAACTTGAAACAAGAGAGGTTCAGAGTGGATATGAGGCAAAACTTTTTCACATTCAAGCAGTGGAACAGGTTGCCCAGAGATGCTGTGCCACCTCCATCCCTGGAGTTTTTCAAGGCCCCAGTGAATAAATCCCTGAGCAACCCGGTCCAAATGTATAGCTTATCCTGCTTTGAGCAGGAGGTTGGACTACAGTCTTCCTGAGCTACCTTCCAGACTGAGTGTTCTGTGATTCTGTGACTCTGGCTACACTCAGACTGGTTGGTTGTAGTTCTCTTGGAGCGAGACAGGAATTAGCAGATAAATCAATCCTTATGGTATGACCAAGGTATGAGTAAGCATCCTACAGGGAACTTGGACTGTGACCTCCTTTGGAACAAAAACCTCTCCATTTCTTGTTCTTGTCCGCCACAAATATGTTCACTGACAAATAACCCTTATCCTCAAAGATCAATTGAATTGATGAATGAATCATGAATTGCCCACTTTGTTCCACTTCGCTCTGTTGAAAAATGTCTGTGCTGATTGCCTGCCAATGTATTTTGTTGTCCCAGCAGATGAACTGCTGTGAGCATAATCTGATGTTTGCATCAGTTCCATAACCAATTTTGTAACTGTCTCTTGTGGTGCAGAGGTGTACTCATCCCACCTGGTTTACATAAACTACAGCCATTTTATTATCTGCCAGGAGGTGAATAAGGCATTCTGCAAAAGAGCAGTTAGACCTCCGTACACGTGTTTGCACTGCACTGAGTTCTACACCGTTTCTGCGTGAATGTGACTTGCATTTAATTCTGGCTTATGTGGGCTCACCGAGTCCAACAGAGAAATATTTGTCACGGTAGTGTTGTGGGGGAAAAACACTTCCATTTGGGCTATTTCTATCAGATCAGGGAGGAGATGATAACACCCCACAGAACTGTTGGAAGGGTATCTGAACTCTTGCCTGAATACAGAGTCTATCTCCTAATCTTGCTGTCAGCATGCAATCTCCGTATAATCTCCAAAATGTGGAAAAGGTTCAGTTGTCTGATGAACTGAGACAAATTGTGACTGTTGCTTGGGGCAGTGCCTGAGGTTGTGTGCTAAGGGAACTTAGAGTCAGGTCCATCCTGAGTTGGTTAGCTTCCTAGTATCTCAAATTCAGAAACAGCTTTTTTCTGTTAGTGTTAAAATGGTCTGCTCTGTTCTGATTTTTCACCTGCAGGGTATGAAGAATGCTTTGAAGTTCTGAACCTTGCAGTGAGGCAGGTGTCCGTGCAGAGTTGCAGGACATGCTTTATTTTCTAAATAATATAGCTACTACACAGAACACGGTGGCGGTACCTTAGTGGCATGGACAGTTTAAGAACAACAACTCTGTACTAGAAGTGGTTTTGACCACCTAGATATCAAGGGAACTACAGGAGAATGGTCATATACAAATATCTTTCTATTTTGGTGGGTTGACCTTGTCTGGCTGGCGGGTGCCCACAAAGCCACTCCCTCACTTTCCCTCTTTGTCAGGAAAATAAAATTAAAAACTTATGGGTCAAGATAAAGGCAGTTTAATTAAGAAGAGCAAAGGCCATGCACGGAAGCAAAGGAGAACAAAAAATATTTATTCTCTACCTCCAACAGCAAGTGATGTCCAGACACTTCCTAGGAAGTAGGGCCTCAGTATGCAGCGGTTGCTTTGGAAGACAAATGCCTTAATAGCAAATGCCCCCCTCCCTCCTCCTTTCTCTTAGCTTTTGTTGCTGAGCACATCATCATATGGTAGGGAAACTTTGGCCAGTTTGGGTCATCTGTCCTGGCGATGTCCCCTCCCAACATTTTGGCCACTCCCAGCCTACTGGCCTTTGGTGAGGCTGAAGGGGTGGTTGGGGGTGAAGAGACTGCCTCGGTGCTGTGCAAGCACTGTTCAGCAGTGGCCAAAACACTGGTGTGTTATCAAGACTTTTCTAGTTAAAATACAAAGCACAGCACTATGAGGGCTGCTGTAGGGAAAGTTAATTCCATCCCATCCGGATCCAATACATCTACATGCAAGAAAATTTCTAGACTTGAATCCTACTGTTTTGAGGAAGAATATCTCCTGTAGCAGAGAGAGAAAGAGGAAGAAAGAGAGAGCGAAAGGGAGAGAGGCATTTCCTTATGAGAGGCATTTGGCTACAACATTAGCAAAGAATGAGTCAAAAATAGCTCCCACTCATTTGGCTGCCACCCAAGTGGGAAAAGTAAGTTGTTTAATTCTTTCAAGAAGGGATGATCCAAAAGAGCAGTCACTGGAAAACTCTCAATGATTGTCTTCTCTTCCCAAGAATTCACGCCGCTACCATATAGTCCTAGTACATCCAGATAAGCTATTCTGAAAATGTGGCCAATTGCTAGGCACCCCACAGACTTCACAGAGTAGAATGCGCTTGGACTTGTTTCCTTCCAGTAGTGCTTAGACCAGATAGACTTTTTTCCCAAAAAAATATGCATGTACATTCAGAGCTCAGTGTAACATGAGAATCCCTGAGGGACAAAATCAGTCTTCTCAGGGCCTGAATGAGGGAATTCAAGCAGTAATTCCTGTCATCGGAGAAGGGGGATTTCTAGGAACTGGCTTTCCCTTGCTTCGTAGAGAGCCTGCAATCCCAAGCTAGTGCTGACTCAACAGTAGCAGGGTGTGAGAAATTGCAAACACAGCAGCTGTAATTGCTTCAGAAGTCCTTGCCTATCCATGAATGCTAAAAATTGAACTTCACATTCCAGTGGCAATTCTGAATAAATCACTCAGTAAAGTGATTAGGTTGCATATGAGCAAATTATACTGGGCAGGCAGTAATTGAAGATTCTCAAATACAAACTTTGTAATTAATCTCCCTTTCAAAAAGGATAAGTCCAAAGATTTTGAATCTTTTTATATAAGGTAGTTGGAGAACAACACTGCATTCTCTTTTTTTTTTATTTCTGGTTGCTCCTAGGCAACCCCCTGCTGGGTAAATACAAACACACTATGCTCTCCTAAATGTCACCCATATTTTTGTCCTTGATTTTCTTTCTTATTAGATAGTTTCCTGAAATGTTAACTCTTCAAACATGGGAGATGAACTTGAGCAGTCTACTGCCTTTGAATCAGTTTCTGTCTGGGCAAAAGTATGGGTGTGCTTTGTTCTCAGTAAGAACTATCAGTGCACTTCTGGAATACAGAACAGATCAGGATGCATAGTCACAAAGCATATTACTAATGTGCATGGACTCCTGGGACCACGGGGAGAGTCTGCTTTTTCCATAATGCAGGATCCTATGTACTTTGTTACAGGAATATTGATGGAATACAGTGAGGTAAAAGTGTAAGTTCTTAGATATAATGGAGTTAAGGTGCTTGGTACTGGTATTGAATACTGATAATTTTTAAGGGGTGATGGAGTAGTAGCAGCAGTACTTAAATTTGTAGCACTGCAAAGAAGTCAAAACTTTGTTTATTGTTACTTTTATAATAGATTTCAAATATTAGTGCTTACTACTTATTAAGCAGCATTCATTCCCTCCTTCAAATTTGTGCATGGAGATACTTTGTAAAGGAGGGAAGAGGCAATTCAGACTTATTTTTTTACAGAGAGATTCTGAAGCAGCCTGTCTCCAAACCTGAGAAAGGTGAAGAAGGCAGTTTCTTGGCACTGTCATACTAGACCTCCTTGGAGAAAGACTCCACCAGCAAGCTTTGAAGCTGTTATCATTTGAAGTGACATCCTTAACCCTGCAGAAAGGTCAGATAAAGATACCTGTGCAGATAAAGATACGTGGTGGTGCCAGGCAGTCACCAGTCAGCTCTGTGCAGTTAAAGAAAAATAAATACGATATTCTATTGCCCCCAGACTCGCTGGGGTCTCTCAAGAGACCTGTGGGTCTCCTGATTCTGTAGGTATGCCATAATTGGGAACAGATATCTTGTAGTGCTTCCTTTTGTCGATTTGAGATATTTATGAACTTCTCAATTGTGTGTGATAAGCCCGAGCGTTGTCAATGGTTCATCACCAAATCTAAGAGCTGATTGCTTTTCAGCAAAGCCTAAAAAGTATCACATTTTGAGGCTTCATGCAAAAACTTACAACTTTTTAGAGGGGAAGACGTTTCAGTGCCTGAATTGTGAGTATTAACTGTCAGAGTCTACCAATGTAGACAAATGTTTTTGTGTTTCACTAATATTATCAGAACATAGTGGTTCCTGGCTCTGATATCTGACACCCTGAGAAGCACAGAACACCAAGGCAGGCATGTAACATTACCTCTGCAGCACCCTCTCCAATGTCCAATGGCTTCAACCCTGGGATGTCCTGAGCCAGTTTGGGGTGGGGTGTTTTTTTCCAATAAAACAGATATATGGGTTTTCTTCCATTAATTTGTTTAACTGCTTTTTGTCTCAAGTACAATTTTAGAGTCTACAGCAAACACTGTCTGAAAACTCGTCTACACATTCTGTGCAGAAGTACCCGATCTTGGCTGTTTTGAACTCGCCACCTGGTATTTGCCTTTGATGCAGCAGATGACGAATGACTATGCTGGTTCAGACTAAAGTTTTCAGTTTTATAACCAGACTGGATAACAAACTACCCATGTTTACAACAGCTGCTGAGATTTCTCAGAAATGAGGCCTTTTTATAGAGTATCAGCATGAAATTTATTTATGTGTATGGATTGAACAAAACAATGCCATTTTAAGCTTCTTTTCTTAAGAAAGAAGGTTACGCATTTGCACTGTGCATCCATCATTCAGCCTCTCCTTTGTAATTTCTGCCTTTGTTGGCCTACATTAACTCCTTTGTCTGAGCTGAAGTAGTCTCAAAACCAATTAAATTTATATACCATAAATCAACATTTTGGTAGAGTCCAAAGTTAATGACTCCTTTGTGGAAAACTATCAGTATAACGTCAACATTTATTTAGCCTCTCTGGCTTGCCATTAGCCCCTCAGCCCCCAGGTGGGCCAGCCTGTTTGACAGTCAGCACATCAGCCCAGTTTTGAGTCAGTGACAATATTTGGTGATACGTCTCAGCTCCTAATAAGAGAACTAGGGGGAAACAAAAGGTAATGTGGAAGGTGTTGTTAAGAAGTGCTACTAATGGAGAAGGGAAAAACTAGGAACACCATGGGAATTCAGCTCAGGGAGCACATGAAGCACAACTGAGATTACTGCTACGGGATAGAGAGGGTGGAGACGTAAAGAACAGGACACAAACCCATAGGAAGCCAGGCTTCATTAGTTTTGTTTCTAATGGAGTAACTTCCTTACTATCAGAATATACCTTCTTGACCAGAAATGAAACATTTACAAACTACAAACAAAATATTTGCAAAAATTATTCAGCAGGTATTTTACAGAAAAGTGATCACCTCTCACTCAATTTACCAATAAATTTAATCTTACTGAAACATTTTAGTTTATTTTCTCAGATTCTTCCGTGGAAGAGAAAACCTGTCCACAGATACAGTTCTCTTGCTATGAAGTAAGAGTTACTTCCATCTGTAGGACAGTGTGTTTTTTATACGAGTGCTACATCTTGGAAACAAACTATAAATGTTCTAATGGGTGAAGAAAAGAAAGGGTGAAGCAGATGATGACTGGCCAATTTTAAGACTCATCAATTTTCTTTACAATTTGTTTTCTGCCATAATATTTTCTGTGAAATTCCTAATTATTCAGATGATCAGAAAAGTTGGCCTGGAGAAAAAAAGTTTAAATTTGTTCCTATTTTTGTTAAAATTTAATGGTTGCTTATCTTTTTACAAGCCGTATTACAAACTTGAACACTCCTGTCAGCCTCAGCATAGCCCTAAAACATGAAAAGGGAACAAGTCACTGTATGACAGAGCAGAACTAAATTGAGAGGAGGCTGTGCAATCAGTGTCAGACATAATCCTGCCAGAGCTGGGATTTATATTTGTAAAATTTGGGGTTGGCACTTTTCACCAGTGATTTATACATTTAAAAACAAAACAAAACAAATGCAAAAAATCCCAAGACAAGTTTTTGCCAGAGTGCAAATTCAAACAGGAAAAAAGCTGACGCGTTACCAGTGCAGTTCTTCTGGAAGTTCGGATTCTCTAGTGGGTGCCCTGGGATCCGGCACTGAAATCTGTGCTGCCAGAACTCAGGAAACCAGGGGTTGCGGGTGTTGGTGTCCAGACGCAGCTTCAGATAGTAGTCATCAAACGACAGGACCTCTGGAGACTGCAGTTTGATAGTAATGCCTCCATTTGCTTCAGGTTCATAACCTTCAATGACTTCATCTCTGTCTGCCCAACCATCACTGAAAAGAGGCAAAAAAACATTTATTACACAGAGACAGGAAACTTGTTTTGAAAAAGTAACTGGCCAAAGGCAGGCCAGTACCCTCATAAGCAATTAATTAAGAGGGATTCTAAAGGTACATCTAAAATTCAGGCAGAGAGGGAAAGAAGAAAGCACAATGATGGAAACTTGTAATGAGCAGTCTGACTGATTTCATGCAGAGTCCTCATTAACTCATCTGGAATGACGAGGATTTATCCTTGTCCCTCTGAAAAGGGTTTTTGGGCATAGCTTCTGGTGTGATGTCTTTATGAATGAAGAGATTCTGCCTTATTTAGGCTGTCCTGTAAGGGGTGGAAACTGAAAGAATTAACATTGATGGAAAGGGAACTGAGCCAGGATCCTGGGTGTTTTGCAGCAGAGATCTCAGCATGCATGCATCTTACAGCTAGAAGAGTAATTCAAATCAAACATAAAGTGAGAAATGCATTGTGTTGGAAGAGAATGGAATAAGAATACTCAATAAAGTTGACCAAACTAAAAAGAAAACCACATGCTATTCTTGCACTGCATGGGATTTGTGATAACACTTTTTTTTCTCCTTTTTTTTTTTTAACAAACAATGGGCTTTTATTTTACTTCTATGTTTATTCATGTAAGCAATACTTTTAAAAAACTGAAGATAAAACTCTTTCTTGACAACATTATTTCATGGAAATATTTTAACAGGTTTGAACAAAGTCCATTGGGCTTAGCATCTGAGTTTTAGTTTAGTTCTTTTGACAAGAAGTCCATCGATTTAGTGTCATTCTCCAATTCTTACCAGGGTCCCCTAAGAACAGTGCTATTACGGTCTAATTTAAGTGCAAACATAAGTAAGTTGGCCGTGGCTTCATTTTAATATGCTGGGCATGTCATGAGAGAAATACATTATTGTAGCACCTCAGATCTAGCTCTACCCATTCGGAATCAAGTCAGCGGCACTGCTGCAGTGAAAAGCAGACAGATGAAGCACTTCCAGCAGCCAAGAACTCAAGAGGAGAAATGTGATTGACCACTAAGAGAGAAGTCTCTGTTTCACCCAAAAGAGGCTTGCGTCCTGAACTCCAGACAGACTGAAAGAAGGTCCTTGTTAGGATCCTCTTACACACAGCCTTGAGAAGAGCGTTGTGGGGCAGACCATACCAGCTGAGGGCATTCATGAGACACTCAGCATAGATGTGCCTGGGACTCCACAATAGAAAACAGACAAGATTTGAAGTAGCAAGCTCTGTCATAGTCCTAGTCAAACAGGTATAAAGTGACTACACATTGGGCACGTGTGAGTCTTTGGTCTCCAGCTACTAGACTGAACAGCTGCATGGTTTAGCTGACATTTGCATTAGCTGCTGCATCTGTGCTGTAGGCACCTGTAAAAAAATGGCAGGTCTCCATGGAAATCAAGAAAAGCCCATGTACTGAATCCTTTCCATATGGGACACAAGACCCAAACCTCTATTACAGGAAGTTATTTAAGGCATGGGATATCTGGCAGCCCACTGACTGAGTGATCAAGAGATTCCTTTCAACCTGAGCCCAGGGACACACAAGCACCTTCGAGCCAGGATTTCTTTGTTTCCCTTTTTGCCAAAGCCTTGCAGTAGAACTGCCCAATATTTCTGAGCTTATAAACCACTGACCAATACCTTCATATAGCCAGGCAGCATGCGGTACATGTGGATGCGTGTTGCATCTCACACGTGGTGTAAGAGCAGAGAGCAGGGGGAGGTGCAGGCAGTAGGTCACAGGAGGGAGATAGTTATGGCTGAACAGTCCCGCTGTGGAATGGGGGTGGGCACAATGCGGTATCCCAAAGTGACTCTCTCTGCCAGGCTGAACCCGGCAGCATCTGCTGGGTCACTTCTTCCCACAGACAGTGATGTGGGTCACTCAGGTCCTGCCCTTGTACACATATAGCCCGAATGATAACCACATGGCACAGCCTTGGCCTGACAGCTGCTCTTAAATTGCCACAGGAGTGCACAGATTTAAAAGCCACACTTTGTCCATCGCCTACGCCACTAGACTGCCTTGAGTTTTGGAGAGGGAAAGAAGCCACAGCTCAACCTCCCTGCATTCCCCCACTCCTCACTTGTATATGTGCTGAGGGCAACTGTGCACCCTGACGACCGATCACAGTCCAGACAACCCTACAAAGGTAAAACCAGAAGAACAGACTTTCTGTATTTCATATAATTCAAGCCATAAACTATCACCGGAGGGGAGAAAAAGACACAATGTTTATTTCTTCTTATGTGGAGGAAAAACAAGCAAGAGGTCAGTCTTACAGCATAAGTAATTGGGTCTTAATTGCATGATTACTTCATTATTTGTCACAATGTTTATGGCTTGCAAACTGTAGACTCAAGCAGAAACATTAGTGAGTCAAAAAGATTAAGCAAATCCGGCCATTTTTTAGACGACTTTCTAGAAAGGAGGTAGTTTCTCTACTGCTTGGATTCCTACCAGCCGAACATTAGAGTGATTTATTTCCTCTCCCTTGTAAGTTTGGCTTGGAAAATTGCCACATTCACTCTGCAGAGCAATTCTGCAAAGGCAAGAGAAAGTGTATTTCAAGTTCTCTGAGGGCAGCTGATGGAAAAGTTCCCCTAAATTGGAGCACAGATCGTCACAGAACGTTTCTTTATCTGTTTCTGGCCCCAAATACTTTTTGTTCTCTCTTCAACTTCCTCAAATTGTTAAATCTGTCTGATAAGTTCTGTGTGAAAATGTGAAATGTGAAAATGTGTTCAGCGAAATGTGAAGAAAAGGCACTGGAATCAGAGAAAATAGTTCATACATGTTGAAGTTCATAAGGAAGCTTTGATCTACTCTCAGTGAAGTCAAGGAAGCAAAAAGGAGTCCTCTGGTCTCTTAGGGAACCCCTGGTGGCTGCAGGCTGGCTGTGCTGAAAGGTGCCCTAAGGGGGCCATGCAGCCCTACCAGCAGCTGTGGGATGATTATCAAAGACCTAAGATCTTGTTATAATCTGTGCCTATATTCTTTTTTTACTGTGTACATATTAAAAAAAAAAAGGGGGGGGGGGAAGGATTATCTGGGAACTGCGCATCCTTAGTGCCATATGAATAGATGTATATTGTTCCAGAAGACAATGTTAAAAAAATTGACATTTCTAATGCTGGGCAACAACACAATACTGAAGTCCAGATGACAGTGCACATGTTAGTGACAGAATCAAAAGACCAATAGCTGATTCAACAGAAAAATGAAATCTTATTAAAAAAAGGCAGCGTATACTATTCTTTTGTTGTCAGAATCAAGTACTTTCCACCCACTTTCCTTCTTTTATCCTGCTGAGTAGCAAGTAGCACCACACGCAGCACTTTTTGCAAAGCCATCTTTCTGTATGCCTTTACTGCAGATTTCAGTATCCATTCAATATCCATCACCCAAACTGCCTTCCCTGATGGGTGCAGGTTTTGTGTGACTTCCTGGCCTAGAAATGTGCCAGGTCGCTTGTGCAACAGTTGATCTGAAGCCCTGTGAGGGGGTTTAAAGTGTGAAGACAGAAACAGTGAGGGAGGGACAAGTGTGTGGGTGTCAAACCGGCAATCACTCTGTTCGCTCTTCAGAGAGAAAGAACCAACTGTTTTTGTTACCGTTTCATGGTGTTTATCACAATCACAAAATGGTCACCAATATTCTGCAAGCTACTCTCAGTCCAAGCCCCAGTCTGGTGGCTGACATTCATGATGCCAAATCCAAATTTCAGCATTCAGTTGCAAACAAAAATCAAACAGTAAGGGAAAAAGCCCAGAGCTACTCCATCTAGCTTCAGAAGTCCTACTTCCCAGACTGACTTTGAAGAAACAAAGCTATTTTTTTCTTAACCAGTTTACTATTCTGCTAATGTATGACAACAGACATTCCTGAATTGTGGCTTCAGCATCTTAGTCTCTCTGTACTTTCTGAACTGCAGTCACATATATTCCTGCGACTGAAATACCAGGAGGAATGTAATGGATTTCCAATTTCCTTTCCTCTTCCAAACATGAACACTGTCAGCTGCTTTTCACAAGGGCTGATGAGACAACCAGCAATCAGGCTTTCTATTTTCATCTCCTCAGGACTTAACTCTTAAACTATGCAGCAGCAGCTCTGCTCTGCTTCCCCGCACAGCACTCGGAGCATTACTATTCCAGATGCTTTTTCCAAATAAGCAAACACGCAAGAAGAAAACATGCTGCTGTTTATGAAGACTTGCCCTGTGATTATCGTAGGAGGTAGCATCCTGTCACAGGTAAACAAAATGAAACATGTTTATCAGTCGTGGACACTGCTGATTTGATCCCTGCACCCTCATAAGGCTTGATCTGATGGACCAAAGCTGTAGAGGGCAACTGATTTAGACTCCTCTGTCTGGAGGGCTGCATCATTGGCAGCTTTGTCAATTCCCTTTGCAGTAGCCAAGGTAATGTTTTCTTAAGAAGTTTACATTCATTTTTTTTATGCTGCATTGGCCAACTGATAAAATATATAAAAGAAATTAAGAGCAAAAATCCCTTTACAAATGCAAAATGAATTATTTTTGTAATAACCCTTCTGCCTATGTCAGATATTCTTGTCATTATAAAACCAAATAAATCAATCATGGTAAAATAATATTTTTTTTTTTTTTGGACAAGTTCTGTTCCTGTGCTAGCGGGTATTTTTATCCATTTTGAAAACAATGCTACATGTAGCTATACCTGTGTAACTTGGAAACATTATTTTCAAACTTCCATCCTTCACAGAAGTTCCCTGCAGATATCGCACTCATGTACAGTAGCAGGGTCCCAGGTGACCATAATTCTCACACAAAAAGATCAGAGCCTATTTTCTTGCCTTCCTCTCCTTTCCACAAAACTAAAGCCCACGACAATATGCTTTCCTTGTCACGTCGATATACATCCCCACAGAGCACATTTCTGAATGCCTTCTTACCATTGCTCTCAAGGCCGCCAGCTGCCCTGCTGTTACATTAAACTTCTAATAGATTTAAATATGAGGACAGCACCACTCAAAGAGTTCAACATTCAATAAAGTGCCATGCCATTTTGTTATATATGTCAATATCTTTATTTTTGAGGACAATTATTATCTGTTGGATAATATAAATAAATAATATTGCATAAATAAAAGGCTGGACATTTTACTTGGAAAGCACTTTTTGCAGAACCGTCTTTCTGTGTGGTGGTCAGACACTGTTTATTTAGAGAGTCAGACATTGCTTATTTAAAGGCATTTCAAAATGCTATAAACCCCTAAATAGTGATAAGTAGAGTTTAAATAATTTGTTATTTGATTCTGATAAATGTCAGTGCTCTGGATTTCCAGTGACAGTCAGACCTGGAAGCCTGCAAATTCAATTTTCTCTTTTTATGAAAGTCTTTTTTTGACAGCATCCCACTGGAAAATCCAGCACGTATTCTGCTGCCTGCACACAGGAGTTGTACGACTATGACGGCCTCCTGCCTGCTTCTGCGGCAGAACCGACAGAAACTCAGAGCTCAGCATAAGGCCAACCCAGAAAGTCCTGGTGTGGCAGGAGGAATAATTTCATAGGCAGCTCCAGCAAAGAAAAATCAGTGTTGATACTTGATATAAGCACAGGTGGCAGAATCAGGCCCAGAGTAATTCACAAACAGTTCTGTAGCTGGCTGCTTAACTGCCCTCTTCTGGGAGTAGACTTTTTTAAAAAATTCTTTCTTTCACCATCCTGGTGTACTGGAAAGAAAAAACACAATTAGCTTATTGTGGTGGAGGATGGACCGATTCTCTGGCAATAAGAAACTCTACTAAAGGTATTCAGTGTCTGTGTAACACATGCCTCAAACAGAAGATGCCATACAAAGAAAATTGAAACTGTCCTATATTCACAAGTCAGCAACTGGCAAAGTGACTTTCTTCCTTAGGCTTATGCATTATCAGTCAATCCCAGTGCTCATCAATGTCAGCTTAAAGGTGCTGATTGTTATTGTTAATGAACATTATTTCAAACATGAGTAAAAAAGGCCATTTTTGCATTCATTCAATTCTGCTGATTCATCAGTACTGTATACTCGCGTTGAAAGGTGGGAGAGCTTTCCTCAGTTCCCAAACCATGAATTCTTAAAAAACACAGTTTTACTTTTACTTGTCTGACAAGTCTTGGCAATCTAGGAGATTAGTCCCATGGCTACAGACAAGCCTTTATCTCACTGTTGGCAGGCTGAAAGGCTGTATACTGTATAGGCTATAACCGAGGCTTGCTGGGCACTGACTGACCTCCTTAAAACGAGAAGAATCAAATTCACTAAATCTTGTTAGCCGAAAGAAAAAAAAAGGGGGGTTCTAGGCCAGCAGTTTTGCTCTTGCAGGTGTAGATGGGGGTAGGCAGGACTCATCATCTTCCCAAGCTGCCTGTCTTTTGCAGCAGGCATAACAAGGTACTGTGAGATTTGTACCTGCTCCCCTTCCCTACAAACTGTGCTGGGCTCAAATGTACCTTGAATTCCAGACTTTAGATTTCTCCTAGTTGTTGACCGTCATAGGTCAGCCCTGACTCAAATCAGCTGAAAGGATCATGGGAATAGCAGCTCTGCAAACTGGAAGCAGGAGGAGAAAACCACTGAAGCTCCTTCTGGAGAACACCACTGAAGCTCCTTCTGGGAGGGCAATGGAAAATAAGAGGGAGAAGGAAGATTGCTGCACTGACAATCTCCCACACACGCAAGAGAAGGTACAAGAGGAGCATTTGGTGCCAGACTGTGCAGTTGCTGATTTTAGACTCATAACTCACACAGCGCTACTATGCCACTGTGGGTTGTAATCCTGCCATGGACTATAGACTGAAGAGCATGTCAAACCTGCTCAGGACTTGGGCTGAACACCTCTAGAGACCACCAGCATGACGCAGAAAGAGACCGGTATGATTTATCAGTTAATCCTGCTCCTTTTGAGACAGCTACAGGTACCCATCATGGTTTGAACACTAATGTCCTAAAAGAGGTGCTATTTTCTGAGAGAAATTGAAAGATTAAGTTTTGAAATAATTCCTAAGGCCACTTTCTGCAAGTGCTTTGTCGTATTTCTTAGCAAATTTTCTCTTTCTTGACAGGTTCTGTTTCATAACATTGCATACACAATTTTTCACTTCCCATCCACGATTACTGAAGGCGCGCAGTCGCAGTAGCACATTAGCTCTTATATTTTATGCAAGCACAAATTGTTGGTAAGGGCTTCCAATTTTTATTTAGTGAATCAGTGGATTTTTTTGAATGAGTGACACTCTGTAAAGAATTTGATAAATGATAGGCCATTATGTTTCAAATGATTATCATTCACACTTTTGTGTGAATTTTGAGAGGTTTTGCACTGTTCATTTGAAAAATGTAGATTATAACCTTGTGGACCATGAAGGATTGTATTTTGCAAATATGTATTTAGGAAGGTTTTAATTATCATATGCGGTGCATATATTTGCATGCAATTTACATAATGTAATTTAACTTCCTATCATGCAGGCGTTATCCTGGGGAGTCTTCACTGTGAAGATTCTTGACATGGTTGGCATGTGCAGCTTTTTGTAAATGTAGTTGCTGCTTTTATGCAGGAAAGGTTTTACCATTCTCAAGGGTGCACAATGGTGCATATCTTGGAAAATCAGCAACCTTATATATATATTCTCTAAGGCAATAGCTGATTTTTCAAAAGGTTTACACATGCTCTCACCCCTGACTGTCAAGAGGATTGAATCCTGGCTCTGCATATTTGAAATTTACAACATGGGGCATCATGAAAGCACAATATCTTTTCCAAATGAAAGCACGTGTGTAGGGAGGAGAGTATCCAATTTTAAACAAACACACACAAATAGAAAGGTTTAATCTTAGAATTGTGCCTCATATAAAATGCTCCTGGCCTCCAATATGTGCAGATAAATACAAGATTTTTAACATCTAATTAATAGACTGAAATCTGAAAATAGGGAGTTTTATCTTTGCTTCTCTGTACTAGTCCCTGGGGATTTTTTTGTCCCCTTGCTGCTGCTGTGCTGCACTGCAAATTATGTGCAAGAAGACTCCACTGAAGGATGAATATGGATTGTAAGAGGTAGTTCCTGCCACAGAGAGCTCAGCTGTAGTCCCTTTTCAAGGAGGGTAGTTAGAAATATTCTTGTTAAGACTTTGCTCTTGTCTGAAAGTCTTAGAGACTAAGGTCTTTTCTGTGCAAGCATGCAAAGGCATAAAGAGGAATAGAGTGCTTCCTACCTCTGCTCCAGCCAACTACAAACTACTCAAGTCTCCAGGCCAGAACTGAAAGACTGGAAAGAAAGATACTATAGGGAGGGAAAACAAGGTGGAAATACATAGAAAACTACAGGTATACATACAGGAAAGAGAACAGGTAAAAACACGGCCCTGTCTGCTCCATACCACTCCACCTTGCTGGATGCTTGGATGTGAATTTGTTGTGCTTCCTAAAAGATTACTTCATAGATGTCTTCTTTAAACACTATCAGGGTTGAGATAAAGACAGTTTCATAGAACAGTAACAGAAAAGGAAAATAATAATAATAATAATGGTAAAAGGATATACAAAAAAAAATGACCCAATACAAGTCGCTCTCACCACCTGATGATCGATCACCAAGCACCGATCGCGGAGCCCGGCCACCCAGCCAACCCCCATTTATATACTGTGCATGGTACCTATGGTATTGAATATTCCTTAGGCCAGCTTGTCCTGTCTATGCTCCCTCTCAGCTTCTACGGAACGCTGAAAAAGTCCTTGACTAATATAAACATTACCTAGCAACAACTAAAACAGTATGCAACATTCGTCAACATTCTTCTCATACCAAATCCAAAATGCAGCAGCTACTAGAAGGAAAATTAACTCTATCCTAGCTGAAATCAGGGCAACGCTACATCTTGTATCAGGTTGCTATTACTGGTTTGCATATATCTTATTTCCATACCTATACAAGGTCTGGAATGCTATTTCTACAGTCATGCTTGAAAACTGAACCTTTACACACATATTTATACAGGAACTGCTCGCTGCTTTGAAAGCCCCTTAATGAAACCACGTCTGCAAAGGAACTGGTAGCTGTAGATCAGAGCACACTATCCATTCCATACCAAAGCATAATATCACTGGCTTCAAAACATCAGATCAAATAAAATGCAAAACAGAAGGTGAAATGTGATGAATCCCATGATAGAACCATAAATTTTGTGAAGTTATTAATCAAAGGTAACATATATTAGAAGAATCTTTCCATAAACAGCTGTTTCTACAAAAGTTATTTTAAATTTGGCCATATATTCCATTCTTTTTCATTTCTGTGGATACTTGAACATTCAGATTACTGTGAATGTTTATGAATAAGAAATTTTCCACTCAAATATTCATAAATTGTTCATTTGAAATTATATATTCATCTGTAAAATAGCCAAATCATACTATGTCAGTGAGTCATCTAAGCACCTAAACCTTTCCAGTGAGAGTATCAAGTAATATTTTAAGGCTTTCATAGAATGAAGAAAGTAAAATCATTAGACTTGGGTAGCCTACTAACATAAAATTGCATTGTGTCTACAATGAACAGTTCATGAACCACTTGCAAACCAAGAAAACAATTAATAATTTGAATAATGAATTCACCTGAAAATTAAGCAATCTGTTCACAAACAGTTACTGAACATGAAAATGGGTGCAATGCCTTGAATATTTTTTTAATAATCCACTGTTCAGGCAATACTATTATACTCGACCCAAATCAACTGTTAATAAAGCACTTTAAAATACATAGAACATTATTATTGATTTACTCTTCTGCATTTGTTGCTTTCTTAAAGTCATAAATGCTTACTCTTGTAGCTACACAGATATGAAATAAGAAATTTAAGTACAATCATCTGCCTGTCTGAAGCAAACTTAACTCAACATCACCCAGCTATCCTCTACTCCTTCAGAGTACCTGCCTTATCAAGCAGAGCTATGGTAGGACAGTAGCAGCCTTTTAGGCATTTAGGTGTCTGGTACCCAATCCATATTAAATCAAAATATGCCCAGAATATAACTGGAAATGATCAGGTATCTTGCTTAGGGGACCTATCTTGTTTAAATGCTGCTTATTAAAGACTAGATTGTAAGTTTGTAGTTCAGGTTGTTCAAGTACTACTCCTTCTAGATATCATGCTGGTATCACCAAGAGAGCTAGGATGGCAGATACTCGTTGATGTAAGGAAAAGGGCCTGCTGGCATGCAGTAGCTGAATGGTGTTACACTGCATCCCATAGTAACCTCATTTTGTGGCATCCAGGGCATGGAACAGCCATAGCAAGATGCATACTTAAATACAGAGTTTGCATACAGCCTGACAGACTAGGAGTTAGAAATAGCACCTGTTGAATCATTTTCTTCTATTAAAAAAAATTACTAATATGCAGGCTTATCCAAGCGTTTGAGAGAGCAACATAAGGGAAGATTTTCTAAAAGCCACAGGTTTCATTGTAAGTTATGCTAATCAGAAAAATACATTGAAGATATTATGAAAAGAGTGTAGAACTCACTGATCTGTTATAAACATTAATAAAAACTGTTAAGTGAACACATGTTTATTTAGAAAAAGAGTAGAGTGATGTGCCAAAATCTTGCTCAGTCTACATGTATTCTTACAGGTAGTTGAAGCATGCTTAAAATTGCAGAAGTAAAATAGTTCCATATACTTTTTATATGGCCAAGCCAACCCATAATTAAGTAAGCGTACCATTGAATAAAATATTGACATTTCATTAGATTAAATAAGAATGCAAAAATACAGCAAAGTCACAAGTGAGCAGGCCTCCATTCTTCAAAGCATCTAAATTACCAAATCGCTAAATTAATGCACAATATAATGAAATTAATTTCAAAATGGATTAAATAAAAATTATTCTTTGTTAATTCCGTACTGGAGATTGAAGGGGCAGCTGTTTTCCTTCTAGATCCCAAGTTGTACTTCAATTTGAAGACTTCTTCCAGGCAATAGGTATGGATATCTGATAGCAGACATTTTCCTGATGAAAAATTCTCTTAATACTCATCTTTCCCAAGAAAGGATGGGGATTTTGCTTCTGACATAGAGGCTATGTTTTTGCCCTTTATTTATGCAGTCAGGGAATAATTTAGGTTGGTAGGGACCCCTGGAGATCTTAGAGCTCAGCAAGCTATGCATTGTCCATGCAATCTCCCTTCAAGTAATTTTGCCCATTTCTTTGATTGTCTTCAGGTCATTAGAGAAAGTACAAGTCACATAACTAGGGAGACAATAAATCTGCTACTATAACTTAAGCTTTACTCTTTTATTTAGGAAGCCAAAACTTCTTTTATATTTTATTAATCTACTGACCCCAAAACAATCAAAGTGTTCCCAGGATCAATTTTTATTAATTAGTGATGACATCACAACTTACTAACAGGAAACTGAAGTCTGGCTTTCGCCCGAGGGCACAATTGGGATGGAGTGTGTAAGCAGGCTTTCCTCTTACATGATACAGTGAGAGAGAAATATTTTTCGTTTTCCATTCATGAATCCAGCCAGAGAAGAGGAATGGGTGTGAACTCACATAAAATAAATAATTGCCACTTTGTTTCATGCAGTAGCAGGAGATATGCAAAGAAAATCTGAAAGGCACTGTGCAGAAACTTCCCTTGAGTAAAACTGCTGTGTTTATGGGCAAGTAAAGACCGAAGAATAAAAGCCAAATAGCATCAGCTAAAGCCCACTGCCAGGGTGCTGCATGAGCCAGCTGCCACCCAGGGGCTGGGGAGGCGGGAGCTGAGGGAGACCCCAGGGCAGGGCAGGACAGAGCCTCGCCAGCCTGGGCTCGGTCCAACTGTGCCCAAACCAGGTGAGCTGGGGAGACCCAGAGGTTGTGGCCAGGTTCAGCCAAGAGTTGAGGTCACCAGACAGAGCATCTGATGGCATTAATCGAAGAGCTGACTGATGCCACAGAAGAAGCGTCCCTTCTGTTTTCAGCTTTTTTGAGTGATTTTTTAAATACAGACAGGAAACATTGCTTTCTTAATGTTTCTGTTCCACAAATACAACTCCTATAGTCACCAAAGACATGCAACACATGTGCAGACAGAAGACAGAATGACCCTCATGACAATAAACTGGACAAATTTCCTGATGATCATAAAGAAAAGGAAATTCAAAGCTATTGAGAAGCTGACAAGTCCCCAGTGTCTTGTTATTTCCTTTTACTCTATGGCTGAGTGATACATGAAAGGTTAAGAATCCATCTCAAAGAAATCTGCTCTGCCTCTATCAACAAAATCTGAAAGCTAATTTTTAAATCTGTGTTTATACATGAGATCGAGAAAAAAAGTTATTTCTGGAGAAGCATTCAAAATAAAAAATATTTTCTTGTATTCATCCATTGAAAACCAACAAAAACTACAGACCTCAAGGTAAGTCACATGCACATTAAAAAAAAACCAAAACCACAAACCAAAAAAACCCAAACAACAAGCAAAAGAGAACAGTGGAAGGAAAATAGCTTTTTCAACAAAAAATATTGTTGTGGGGCAAATGTAAGAACAGCAGTCTGAATCTTTCAATAGTTTGGATATAAGGACTGTTGCTCACAAAAATATAGAAGAGATGAAGGAAGACAAATTAATGGAGAGGACCGAGCCAGATAAAGAACTCTTTAGATTTTGTGTATTATGACCTGGGAGCTGTAAGTAAAGGAAGGTTGTACAGTTGGTACTAACTCAGGAGAAACCTGTGATGTGATTAAAAGCCAAACAAGCATGGCGCTTTCAGCTGCTTCCTGCTGTTTTAGAAAAGAAAATTGTTTGAGTTTTCCACGGTGCCTTTTACCTTCTACTGATGGCCACCTGTTCTTAGTCCTCTACCTTCTTCTCTACTTGATTCCTGGTGCATTAAAACTATTTATCTCCCACCCCACTGAGAACTAAAGCATGGATAAACTTAATGTACCCAGGCAAAAGAAGTGGACATGGGGGACAGTCTTATAGTAGCCTGAGCCTTGAGGTACCAGTTATTCTACATGGACCAAATTACCTATCCTTAGTGAATACCATGGGATTAATTCTGAATCCTCTAACTGTGGTCTGCAACACTTACTTGACTGAGGGATACAGCAAAAAGTAAATAAGATTGCTCAACATTAGTAAATATTGGTCAGTTACAGAAAGGAAGGAATATGAGGATAATATCAAGGTCATTTTCATCACCTTTTTGGACAGTCCGAGGCAGGCAGAGCACACAACTGTTGGGAAAGAATGTAGATGTGAAGATATTTTGGGAGTTTCTAAGTAAGAAGAGGGTCTAAATATATAAATATTGATATATAAATACATTGGCAATACCATAATTTTCTGAATGACATTATAACTAACGGAGAAGGGGGAGAAGGGAGAGAGAGTAGTAAATTAGTACAGGACAGTCAATGCTATTTGAAATGTAAATAGTTCATAACCTATCCAATAGGTATTAATCTATTTCCAGTTGTAAGAAAGAAAAAATACTTAACCCAATGCCCATTTGACATTTAGGAAATAGAACTGTCCCTCGAAGACTGACCCAGTACAAAGAATGAAATCACTACAACAAGGTTATTTATTTCCTTTGCTGCATTAACATCAAGTTTAACTGTGCTACAAGACTTATGAACTCCAATATAATATAAATGCATGTTTGTGTTCTGAATAACAGTTTTAAGAAAGTAAATACATCTGTTCAACAAAATTAGAACTTGATGCAGTATTGGTCAAGGACATGCTTGAACTGCCTAAAATGTTAAGTGCTAGAACACCATAACACTTTCACTGAGAACTGAGTTATGACTTGGAAACTGTATTTTTGCACAGAGAATGGAAGGGAAACTGGAACTGTTTCATGATGATGGAACTAAAATAACATTCCCAAAAAAGACAGCCTTCTGTCATATTATAGTCATGGATATATATTATATATGTGTGCCATGTAATTCTGCCAGCCAAGAAAACGGGAAGGTAAGAAAGGATTTGGGGGGAAAAAAGTAATGCAATCAGCAGACAATGACAGTAATACTCACTAGCTCAGTTGTTATTACCTTAGTGGGGAAGTCTCTACCTCAGGACTCAAAATCCACAGACATGACAGAATTCCATTTTAGGACTATGTTTTCTAATACCCAAAGAGAGCAGAGGCCTTTTTTATGTGTCTGTCTAATCAATGGCCAGAAATAGCAAGGATTATTTTTCAGAGAGGGCTTGACAGAGAAGTGTCTGATGGGAATTGGTTTAATAGGATAACCTTTTAAAATGGTATATTCAGGAAATCCTTAGAGAAGCACATACCAGTGTTAATTTGACAGCCTTCTCTGTATAAACCTTTTTTCTCTTAAAGGAAAATAAAAATAAAAGTAATGAAGCTCAATAGGGATAGACTTGGTTTTCTCTTTTCTTTTTTTTAATGAAATCCCAGAGTCTAATTAACCAGGCTTAGTTGTTTGTGTTTTGGGTTTTTTGTTGTTGTATTGAAATGTAAGCTCATTTAAAACCAGTGAGCCCATTCAACAGTAATGGAAAGAGATATTGCTGCTCCTTTCTCCTCTCTGACACCACCTTTACCACCCACCGTCTCATCAATATAAGCCAACCAATATTAGTCCACATTGGTCATTAGCTGCTTTGCAAAGAACTTTCTATTTTCTCATTCATTAAAAGTAAAAACAAAATCAGGAAGAATTGCTCCTTTTTACTGCCTCAGAAACTGAGGTGAGGAGAGCTACCTATTGTACAATAGTAACTTCTGTGTCTATGCTAATGCATAGTACTGAAAGGCACGATGCTTCATACTTATAAGTGTTGCAGTGTTGAAGTGTTTATTGTTGGCTCTTCACATCTTACTCAAGTAGATTGTCCCTGTGGTTTTTACTTTACCAATAACCCAAATAATATTTTATGAGCACAGACCATAAAATTGCGAGACACATATACACATTAAGATACATTACAATCGTTAAGATACATTACAATATACAATATTTTCAGGGACTTTTTAAAGTCTTCATGGCTTACACATTCCCTTCTTTGAAGCTTTCTTTGAAATCATACGAGCTGAACAATTATTTTATGTTAAATGGAAATGAAGATTCTTATACTGATGTATGCCTTCCAAACTAGAACTGAATAGAAATACAAAATAATCCATAAATCACCAAAAAAAAAGCGTGCTCTGTTCCTCTCACCGAAGACAGAGAGGCATACTTAATAAGCTAAGTGCAGACACAATACTAGGGCGAGGAGAAAACACAGTGTTTCATTCCACAGTTTGCTCAAGTTAATTTCCCAGAAAATCTATGCACAAATAGCAGAATATATTCATGCAAGATATACCTGCTGCTCTGTACTGCACTGACAATATAAAGTCATTTGAAATCCATCTTAGCTTTGCATCTTCATAGTACCAAGTGCCTGGAGTTCTTCGACTGGTCCTACAGATTCATCACAGTTTTGCAGCTCAGAAAGACAGGACACCAACTTCTCCTTAGTATGTTATTAAAGCCCTTATTATTCAACTTTTTAACGGCAACTCCTGGGGCATGCATTTGAAACAGCCACTGTTGTTCTGGCATTACAGAAAGACAACAGCTTCCAACATCCCAAGAATGCCTGTGATAAAGAGTAACCTTATTTATTTTCCCAAGTTGAAAAGAAAATAAATAATTTCTTTTTCTTGGTTCAAAAAAAAAGTCTTTGGAACTAAGAGTGCATGTGAGATCCAACATCTAAAAATCATGGAGGAAAATAAAAGGAGATGGAAATACTATTAGTGATTGTTTTTACTCTTCGAAACACTGGGACTCACTCACTGTTGCATGATGGAAAGCTTATGCTGAATAACTGTTAATTTCTAACCTCACATTTACATAGAAATACACCCCAGAATTCTTCTCATTTCCCCTCCCTTTATATGGACTTATCAGAATCTTATACCCCCCTTAATGATCTCCCTCTGTATATTTTTATACTGTAAATTATTTACATACAAAACATAAATTTGAAGGGTTTTTTTGCTGCCTAACAGTTTACATCCTTGACATTATTTGTCCATTTGTGCATTTCTACAGTTGATTTCTTTTTCTTATACGAGCAGCTATATTTGCAATGTCCTTCAATACTTTTTAGACGCCTGTGTGCCTCATCTTCATTTCTCTTGAGACAGATTTAAACAGCAGCTAGTTTAGTAATTTTAAACTCATTATTTTCTATCTTTATTCATGAGTTTACTTCCTTCCTGCTATTTATTTTTTCTCATTGTAATTGTATAAGCCTCTCCAATTTCTCTTACCACACCAGCTCTCTCCTTCTATATGTGTTGTAATTTCCTTTCTTCACACATCGTTCTTGTTTGGCTTACTGTCTTATCTTTCCACTTGGCAGAAAACAAGAATGCTCAAATAGCCAGGCTGAACAAATCATATTCTTCATTATGCACAGCACCTTATTGATATGCATTTCTTATATACATTTTGAAATAATTGCTCTTGTAATTTATACTGCAGGTTCCTGGGAGGAAAAAAGCTCTCTTTGGAATTTCAGTATTTAATTTGAAATAATGCTCAGAAGCAGCGCTTCTAATACATATTTGATTTACTCTTCAGTCATATGTATATTACTTAGTACTTGAGGGGATGGGAATCCTGAGCATACAACAGTTGTAGGAGCATTGCATTCTTTAGGTAAATAATTTTGCAAATACCTTCTTGGCCTTGAGACGACCTAACAATTTTTGTATTCCTATTTCTGTATATGTTTTTGTATGTGTTTGAATACATATTTCTATGCATCTCTAATAAAAAAAAATTGTAAACTGATTACCTACTTACTGTAGTCATTTCATTCAGAACAGCCTCTACATTCCCCAGCTACACAGAGATCTCACTGCTCAGCTCAGCTCTGCTCCTGTTAGTTTGCCCAGTACCTGCCTTGGACTTGGCAGGAAAAGTGTCCAAGCCTCAATGAGTGCCAGCACATGTGCTGCCGTGCCTCCCCTATGTTCAAGTGGATTTGCTCATGCGTGGGAGATGGAAAGAGGAACTACAGAACGTTACTTCTGGAAGTGTATTTCCAACACACATGCCCCAGCTGAAGCTGCAGACTTTAACCCTGCTCAGTTCTCATCCCTGACAACACAAAATGTACATTAAACTCTTACCATGCATGCAGAGAGGTCTGGGTTAATGGGGAAAGGACTAGGGGAAGATGAAAAAGATCTGGACTGAATTTTGCTATCTGGGCACTTTGGCATCCATGATTGAAAAAGTACTACACATGGGAATTGGGTAATCACTGCCAGAAACTGACAGAAGCTCCAAGAGAAATTCGACCATTTAGTTAACAAGTGACAAGAAAGATTAGAAAATGCCACTGAATATGTACTACTAACATTGAACAAAAATCTCCATTAATGTTTGTGTTTAGATCTGAGAACTAAATGTATTGTTAATTTTTTTTTTCCACGAAGTGACATGTGTTAATTTTTTAACTACTTTAAATGTATCTGCCTTGCTCTTACAAATCTCCTCAGACAAGAGCAGTTCAACACAAGCTACTTTCAATGCACTATGCAGAATGTGGTACTTTCACAGGCTTCCTTTGGCTTAAAATACACTCCTGAGGAATTTCACTAAGCGTACATATTGCTTGAAGGAAGTGAATCTATTGAAATGTACATTGATGATGTTCTGACTTGGAAGAAAACAGCAGCAGAACATCACAAAAGACTGAAAAGTGCATTTGAGAGGACTATAAAATAGGACCCAAATTATACAACAAACGTGAAGCTTCAGGCTCCAGAAAATGTTTGAAAGAAGTGCTAAAGAAGATGGCATAAAGAAGACAGTAAACTCCAAGCTATTCCAGACTTCAAAGAAAGGAGTGTGCAAAGTGGGAGGGATGGTAAAATCTGTGGGAAAATTTGTGCTAAACTTGACAGTCTTTATTAGTAGCTTTCAAGCACTTATAAAAAGCACACAATAGGCGCAAACTTGGACAGATACTTTCAAAGCTTACAGGGTTAATAAAGTTCCTATCTTCAAGTATTTTGATAGGAGTACACAGACCTAGGCATTTTCAGATGCTTTGGAAAATAGCTGAAGGATGGGCTGCTTACAGAATAGGCCGGATACCAGGCACTTACCAAATCAGAATGTCCCTGTGCATTAGCCAGGAGGAAGTGAAAGAAGTTTTACGTATTCACTTACAGAAAGTTGGCAATAGCAGGAACTAGTCACATAACATTTGTACCCACAGCAAAGATGGCACTAGTTAAATGTAACTGCAAAATAAGATGGGTTATTTCAGTTACGATTACAATATTTGAAAATATAGCCTAAACCAGGAAACGTACTGAGAGAGACGCTCTCAAAATGAATTCTCAAAAATAAAGGAGTATTATTGCACATGGGAATAGCAACAAAAAGTCCACCTCAGAAACTACACTGTTGGATTATTATTTTTGTTACCATAAGGCTACATGAAGAAATTTGTATAGAAATGCTTTAATGGCAAGAGTTAAATCTGCATTTGCCAGACATGTCCTTGTTATGTCTGATCACGGTCTACCACTCAGTAGGCAGAACTGTTGCAGAGGATTATGGATTTCAACATGTAACATATCAAGTTCCAGACATCCTAAACTGAATGGTCTGGTGGAAAATGGTGTTAAGACATATAAAAGGTTACTCACAAGCAATTCTAGAGGAGATACATGCCTACTGCTGATGAATGTGTGAGCACCACCTCTAGAACGGTCTATCACTATATGAAATTTTGTTTAACACAAAAATCAAGATCAGACTTCCTAGGTTAGTCAAAAATACAATGGAAGACAAAACTGATTCTGAATGTAGAATGATACAGTTATAGTATGATAAGAGTTCTAGGGTATTAAAGTTTGGAAGCTTGGAGGTGCAGACTACGCATAATGGCATTTGATAGATGTAAAGGGGCAGTGGCTTGGGGAACTGTGCTTTCTTCATCTTATACAAACTTGGGAATATATTTTTATGGGAAGCTTGAATTCATTACAATGTTTTTTTGAAAAAAAATAAAAAAATAAAAAAAGGCCGGGGAAGAGGTAGAAACTGCTTTTCCCTGAAAGCAAACAGGAAGCAGGATTGCACACAGAGCTGCTAGATGATTGCAGAGCAGGAAGACAGGTCAAAGTCTGAAATGCTCTTAGAAGTCCAACAATAATACATGTAGAGCACTACTGAAATAGTTTAACATTTTTCTTATGACACCTGTAAAAGAAAATTTAGGGTGAGATCAGTTTCTGTTTCTAAAAATAAAAAAAATAAAAAAAAAAAAAGAAAACATGAGGAATTTATGTACTGACCCTTTGAGACTAAAATAACAAAGAACAAAGTGTATGGCCTGACCTGAGACCACAAAACAAAACAGTGAGTTCTGAGCAGAAAATATGTTAGAGTTAGAAGTGAGCAAACCTGGATCCTCTTTTTAAACTGTGGATAGTGAAATTTCACTGTTTCACTATCAGAGTAACTGATAATGGAGAGACGACAAACAATTCATTAATTATCAGCTGGGTTTTAGTTGCCAACTGCCATCTGAGCATGATTTGACCCTGTAAGTGCTTCTTTTCTTCTCTGATCCAGCACAAAGTTCAAACACTCCTGCATGACTTTTCTTTGGGATGAAGCAGATGAGCTGTGTTCACACAACACTGAAAATGGCAGAGATGGTTTAAGAACCTGTTTCATGCTGCTCCCCAATGATTAGTCACTCTTTGCTTTCTAAGTAGTGTACTTGACTTCTGTCTTATAAATACAGCACGTCCAAACAGCAACCGTGAAGATGCTTGCCAGCAGGAGCCAAATAAGTAATATAAACATATAATTTTGCATACAGCTATAGTTGCAGAACCACTTGGACCTCGGTTGTAGGTAGATGCCTTGCTCCCCGGCAGCTAGAACTATTGCAGCCACCTCGGTAATCTCCCCAGCACCACTGTACAGCAAAGCTTCATTGGGTACCTCAACCAAGCTACACTGATGTGACACGATTGGTACGGATCAAGCAGCTGTGGAAATGTGAAACTGGTTGGATTCAAACAATTCTGCAATAATTATACCATTGATTCTCATTCAAAAATGCTGGGAGATGAAAATCCCCATGATCTATGTGACCGTTTTAACTCCGTATCCAACATGTAAGCTTAATCCTCACCTTACTGAGACTAGTCACTTAGGACCAGCTGAAACTAATGCAGTTACAGATCAATGTAGTACAAGAAATTGTATCAGGACTTATATCTACCTACAAAATTGGCTTTGTTTTAAATTTAGATTTCCAAATCTCCTTGAGATGAAGGTGAAACAATATACCAAGATAGTATTAGTCCCTAGCATTCAGCTGCCCTCAGCATTAACCTGCTGTCTACTCTGTCTTTGTGCGGGACAGCCAAGAGCCAAGGGGTAGCACAATGCAGCGAGCTGGTACTCAAAGGCAATAAACAGATACAGGGACAGATTATGATGGCCACTGTTAGTGTGCTAGGCATTTAAAACTCCTTTCCTTCCCATAAGCATGACATTTCCTTTGAGGAGAATATATGTTTAGGTTATCTAGGGAATACTGTGTTAATGCAAATATGTGTAGAAGAGCAGAGACAAAATCGTACTATCTTGAGAAAATGTCTATCCCCATCCTGAAGAACTACATCAGTTTTTGAAATAGAAAAGAGAAACACTGAGATGATATAACCAGATGATATAACCTCACAATACGTAAGAGTGTGTAATCTTAAAAAGCTTAAAAAGTGCTACTTGTGGCATCATGAAAAATAGGAGCCAGGCGTACAAAAAGGGAGAGAGGGAGAAAAAGCTTTACTGGGCAGTTTCAGGATGAGTAAATGTCAAAAAACTACCTGGTCTTCATAAAAGATCAGTGATAAAAATACCATCTCAAGAAAGTTGAAAATAGCAGAATAACCTTACAGGAATAAGTGTCCCACTTTTCTGAATGTGACCTGTAGGATGAATTACTAAAATCTTAGCATAGGAAGCTGAAGATTAGAAAGACAGCATGTAGCTATAAGTGAGTATGTACTGGACTACGGATTTTAAAATACATGACTGGAGAAAGTCACAGAATAAGTCATAATCCATTGTAACAAGCTTTAGATGTGAAAGGACAGCAGCAACAGGTAGAATACCTATAATGTGATGCTATATAAAGACAGATGACATATACAGTAAATTAAGAGAAAGCAACTTTCTTCCAGCATTTTTGTTCCCTTATAAAATAGAATTCAAAGATAGTTTGCCCCACTTAAAAAGATACAATAAAGGTTATAGCAGCCTGTGAAAGGGAGCAAATAAAAAAAAGACAAGCCTGGTAGTGGATTAAAACCAAATGAATTTAATTTCATTAATTCATAGTTAGGGTCATTCCGTAGCTGTAGTTCCAGACTTTTCATAGATGGGCATACTTCTTCTACTCCTAGATTTTTATTTTCCTTTAGGGTGAGACAACCTAGTCAGCTAATTCTCAGCCCCATTCCCTTCTTCAGCAGGATCTTCCAAAGCCTATGGATTTTGTGCCTGAAAGACCTTGCTTAATCCACTTCTGCTCCTTTTCAAGGGACAGCGTTGACTTCATTGTCTCAGAGGTGTCTCTGTTCCTAGCAGGAAACAAAAATTGTTTCCTGGAGGCTAGCAGGTGTTTGAAGAGACTCACCAAATTCCTAATTATTGTGTTAAGGAAGTGACTTTTAACCTGAAGAAGACCACAGATTATAACCAATTGATGATGAGATCTGGAATTAAGGAATTTAAACCACAGTTTCATTATGTCTTCTCAGCAGGAATTCTAGGAGGAGAACTTCCTGTGAGAGAAGAGAAAATGACAACATGTAATGATCTACTGTGCCCTGCCCAGTCCTAGGAAGCATTACATTAGGTTATGAAGTGCTGCATGTGTACTTAATCTAGCCACTGAAATGTGAAACTGAATAGAAAGCATGCTTGAGAAGAAGAGCTTCCTGACAGAAACATTAAAACAGTTTGGAGTAAGTACTGAATGTGTGCATGTTGCCAGTTATATATGTTTAGCTAAATGAATTTAAAACACATAGAGCACCCACACAATTTTTTCCAAGATGCTGGGGCACCATATGATTATTCATTTATTCATCTTTAAATGGAACTAAATTCCCAGAAAGCAAATGTGTGAGATCTTGCTAGAGACAGCTTTAGTGTTCCTTCTACTCCCTCCCTTCATTTATTCCAGGATACACTCTCACACTGGACCCTTTTCTGAAAAGCTGTAGTAACCACTTTGCAGAGTGGTGAAGGGAATCACTACGAGTTTCAAGACTGCACTAATTTATAGTCAAGAATAAATCCCCGTCTGACAGCCCCAAGGATCAAGCAGAACATAGCTGATATACATAGCAATTCACTAAAATCCCTGGTAGCTGTATGATAAAAAATAACCACTGTGAAAAATAATAACAGCAAAGTTTGAGGGTTCAGTTATCCTTATCAAAGGAAACTGAACTTTCCAGAACCTATTCCTATAAGTTTGATTGCAAATATAGCAAAATGAGTGCTCTTTTCTGACATGTTCAGATTATAAGCAGAATTGCAGAGACATGCAAATAATGCATCAGTTAAACTTACTAACCATTTCCAACTTGAGAAGGACAAAGATGTGTAACATCATTTAAGTTGAACTATTTTACCAATCCCTACTCAAAAATCAATAGCAAATATGTCTTGTAAATTGCTTTTTTAGAAAAAAAACAACTCTCCAGATCTGAGATGCTAACACAGCACAGCTGAGAAACAGTTATTTCTGCAGAAGGCAATATAGAGCAAGCATCCACATGTCTAAGGTGATGAAATCCAGTCAGCTATTTGGAGCACAACTACCAGAGGCCTGGTTCTACTATTAGTAAGCTTTTAAGGTCAATATGAGGTTTCATATGAAGCCAAGGTGAAGATTTTAAGACAGTGCTAACGTGTTAAGATAGTCAAGTGCTGCTAAGATTTTCAGATACTGTCACTTTGTATAAAAATGGGGTTTGTAAACAACACAGAAACACAGAATCATTTAGGTTGGAAAAGACCTTTAAGATCATCAAGTCCAACCATCAACTAACACTGCCAAGTCCACCACTAAACCATGTCCCTCAGCACATCTACATGTCTTTTAAATGCCTCCAGGGATGGTGACTCAACCACTTCCCTGGGCAGCCCATTCCAATGCTTGACAGCCCAGTGAAGAAATATTTCCTAATACCCAATCTAACCTCCCCCAGTGCAACTTGAGGCCATTTCCTCTTGTCCCATCGCCTGTTACTTGGGAGAAGAGACCAACCCCCACCTCACTACACCCTCCATTCAGGCAGTTGTAGAGAGCGATAAGGTCTCCCCTCAGCCTTCTTTTCTCCAGGCTCAACAATGCCAGTTCCCTCAGCCGCTCCTCATAAGACTTGTTCTCCAGACCCCTCACCAGCTTCATTGCTCTTCTTTGGATGGGCTCCAGCACCTCAATGTCCTTCTTGTAGTGAAAGGCCCAAAACTGGACACAGTATTAGAGCTGCAACCTCACCAGTGCCGAGTATGGGGAGATGATCACTTCCCTAGTCCTGCTGGCGATCACAAAGACCCCATAAAGACAAAATTGCCTGGATCTGACTTTTAAAAAAACAGAGGTGTGAAATGACTCACAGTGTCATTTTTAACCACAGGGATCTGGCTTTGGAAGTCTTCGTATCATAGAGAGTAGTAAAACAGGACTGGTAGATCCAAGGTTAGCAAAATATGATGAGATTAGCAACATGTGAAGAGGAAATCATGCATAGAGGGAAACACTAGAGCAAAAGCCTCAAGTATATTTAGAGATGAGTAACATTATTTCTGTTTTAATATTACAAAACTATGGGTCACCCATAGCTTAACACAATGAAAGCTCACCATCCAAATCCATCATAATAAAAACTTGATGTGACAGAGCTAGAGAAATAGCGACATTAATGTTGTTTTTAAAGCTGCATAGCTGAATATGATAGCCTCATACATCGGCAAAGGAGAAGGACATACCAAAATACAACCTTCTTGGCAAGCTGCAAAGTAGAGGAGGGATCTCAGAACTTGGGATGCGTACAACCTATTTCAAGCCCATGAAACACAAAGGATGCAAATAAACCATAATAACACTGGATTATAAAAATAATGGTCTACAGCCATATCAAAAACATGCCACCTACAAGCAGTGGTAATTTTCCATCACATTAAGTACTGAGGGAAAGAAGAATCCAAAGAAAAACAATCTTGTCCTTTTAGTACCATAATGATGTATTTTCAATTTACAGAAAAAAAAATCTCACATCTTTTATGCTTCAGGTCATTTGATGCTCTTTTTTGTCTTTGATGGTCCCTTCAATAAGGGTTTATGAAAAAAGTCTTCCCTGTTCAGTATGCGTGCCTGGGTATGTGTGTCTGGGCATTTCATTCAATGTGGTGTGTGTATAGATACACAGCGGCCAGTATGTATGAAGATAGCAAACGAGCAGAATATAAAAGTATAACAACATTTGCTGAATTTATCAAGCTGTAATCACAGCAAAGTTCTTGTGATTACACACTTCAAAGGGCTTCCTGCCAAAGTTTCACCAAATCACACGTGCATCAGATCAGGATTAGGAACCAAGCTTTACTTAACCCTTTGCTTTTTATTCAAACTTGCATTTCTGACATTGCTCTCCTAAAGGACAAGTCAGCAAGGTCTAATTTTGAGCAGCCTTAAATGAAAAATCTAGCAAACTGTCCAGATAAGGAAATTGAATAAAAATTAGTAAATGAACCAACTCAACACATCCAGACTTAACATGAGAAAACCCGACTAAATTTGCCACAATTGAAGAACACAAATTTCTTGAATTATCCCACACTTTTTCATCCCACTGGTAACAGATTCCAGCAAATCCTTTTGCCCAGTTAGCACATTCCAAACATTTACTAAGACTTGGGCTGCTATCTCTGTTTATTACTAAAATTGACGGTTACTTCCTAGGGTAAGATTTTGTTTACAGTAATTTGTAACTTGGAAATCCACTGTGTGGATGGAAATTCTCTTCGCCTGTTGTTTACCTCAGGCTTCCTTTTTATTTATATTTTTTTAAATGTCATCCAGAACAATTTTGTAATTTCTACTATAATGGCTGCAGAAAAAGATACTTTCGCCATTGCGAAGTATCTTCTGATACTTCTGAAAAGCTCTTGCAAACTCCACCTTGAAATTTTGTTAGACAATTGTCTGAAAATCCACCTGTAGTTGACACTCAGGTGGGCAGAGGCCAGGGGAGGGCTCTTGTCCAACCCCCTGCTCATAACAGGGTCAGCTCTGAGGTCAGAGCAGGCTGAAACGAGACATAAGAGAGAGTAAGACAATAAGTACAGACTAATTTAGGTGTCCAGTAGGGACACCTAGGACCCAATCTTTTAGACTGCCTAGAATTTATTTTTTTTAAAAATCTGTTCTGTATGTGTTTTCCATTCGTTTTTATTACCATTTAATGCATTCAGCACTTTTGCAAATTACATCCTAAGACTTCAAAACCTGCTAAAATCTTACTCTAAATGACTCAGTCAGCATCACACAGAAATGTGATGGAAGAGTGATGTGGCAGAGATAGGGATTTTTTAAAGACCTTTATCATAAATGGTGGCATTGAACTGTCTTAAACAATAGACTCTCCCTCCTTGTCCTGTTGTCCTCTTTTGTTTACTGCTTCCGTGATATTTCGGTATTCCCCGGGGCAGAGTTATTCGAAACAGCAGTTGCCTTCTGACACAGCCTTGCCTGTACCCAGAGGAGGTCTGCAGCATGTACTCAATAAGACAGTGTCTTACGGAGAAGGAACCTTGCAGTTAAGTAATTAATAGTGCTTCATTGCATTCTTAACTTTCAAGTGTTTTACGTCATAACTTTAGGAATAAACATTTGAAGTAGTTCTCTGTGAGTGCACCTGTGTGTGTATGGGTGCGTGCATCACGGCTGTCCTTCCAATTATTTCCATCCTCTTTAAGACAGAGCACCTCCTTGTAATAGAATGTAATAAGCTGTATGTTACCTCCTCTTGTGAAACCATATCAGGCAAGAAATAAATTAAGGATTTGAACACAGCTTTGATGATTCATGCATCTTTCTATTCCTGCACAGTTACATTCCAGATCCTTTTTGTGCTTTCATTATTTTTACACTGATAAGTAAGGATCCTCATAACAAGAAATCAGGCCAAGTATATGCAGGCCAGCATAAATAAGTATATGATATTGAATATGTAGATTTTGTCCCATATTCTATGGGGAATCCATTTGATCTGTAAATATAATCATTTGGTGAACAACATGAGTTTTGACAGTTCAGAAAATTAAAATGGAAAGCCCATGTACTATGAAAATGTCTATCAGGATAAAATAATAATCTCTTTTCTTTACTCAGGTTTTTGCATGAATGAAATGCCTCCCGAGGTTCTGACAGGTATTGATATGCTTGGGGAAAGGCGTAGGTGGTAGTTAATCCCTAGCTTGATAGGTAGCATCTGCCCACTGGCCAGCAAGGAGCAGGTGCTGGCTACAACCATATATTCCCTCTATGAAGACGGGTCCTACCTAAATGCAGATTCTCTTTGTGTCTAGTAGTGCCCTCTATGCTTCACGTCACTGAAATAAAATCCCTTCTCTGCCATTATGAAGTGAATATTTATTGTTCTTTGTTATCTAAGGGCATCTACTATTCTCAGCTCTAATAATCTTTTTTATTTCTTTGCTCATACCAAGAGACACTTTCAAAACTCTCAACACCACAGTGTGGAAGGAGAGTTCAGTGATGACTGCCACAGATGACAAGAATGAGTAATCTTGGAAAATATAAGTGAAATGAAATGGAAAAACAGTGCTATGCAAACGTAAAACGCAGGTCTTTAGCTCACGAGATTTAGTTTCGTGTTCTGAGCTAGACATCAAAATTTTCAAGGAAGCGTAATTTTTTTTTCCCCTGAAAATCTACTCGGTTTAGAAAAATGTTGGTTTTAATTATCCATGTGAGAAATATAGAGGAAAGAAAGTATTGCTTAGGGTATAGCAATTAGAAAGAGAATAGTGTTGGTGTTTATTTGTTTTCTTCTTTTGACTTCCTTTTCGTTGTTGAATTCTGATTCTCATTAAAAAATTAAACACCTATTTTCTTCAAAGTGCAGTGAAGGATAAAAAAGAGACACCATTTCAATCCTTTATGTGTTTTTTTTTTTTATCAACTTAGAGTTGATAATGCAATAGGGGCCCATCTCATTCAGATCAAATCTGACTACCATGGATGGTAATGAGCAGATTCTTCTTTTTAATAGGACGCGTGCATTGGAACAGTCCATGAGATGAGGAAGCTTGCTTTCAGATTTTTCTAAACAGCATCTGCTGATGCTTTACCACCATTTTCTGACGCTTTATTTGTCCTTAATGAGAAGGGTTTTTTTAATGAATGAGTAAAATATTGGCTTTAATAAATGACTGCAAAATGGATATTATGCTTGGGCATTTTGCATGATAATTTTGCAAACTCATACCACATAATTAATAAGTAGCAATGTCCAGAAATATTTTTCCCTTTGTCTGTATTGACTGCTACAGGCTGTTTGCATGACTTTGTTCCTATGTACTTCCACCTCCTCAGCACAAATTTAAAGCTGCTGGTCTTGACTCACAGTAATATTGTGAGACGAAAATCAAATTCCAGCTGCTTTCATCAATACAGGGATATTTAAGGAAGGGATCCAACAGGAAATTACAGCTGATAAATAAACACTTTTGACATACTGCTTATGGCTATGCTAAAAAAACCTGATTCTCCGGTGAGATGTATAAGTGAAATCATTAAAAAGCCACAGAATTTATTGGTTTTTTTCTGTTCATTATCAACCATAGTTAAAAAAAAATCCAAGCACTTTCTGCATACTAAATGATGACTATGTGCAAGTGAAATCATTAAAAATCCACAAAATTTATTGCTTTTTTTCTGTTTGTTGTGGACCAGTGTTAGAAAAATCCAAGCACTTTCTGCGTGCTAAGTGGTGACCATGTCAGCTTCCAGATGTGATAATCAGCTTCAGGATTTCTTTAACTTTTTCCTAGGCAAAAATACTGACACTATCTGACAGTACATATAATACCTAATAGTGACAATATGCATATTTTTTTTTTATTTTAAGAAACATTTGAAGCAGATAAAAGTCAGGGAAGGATATGACTATCAGGCTGAAATGCTTACGTACCACTCAGAAAAGAGCTTATGATTTTTTTCCTCACGCTGACCTTTTCTTCTTCTTATGGTAATGACCACAAACCCACTCTTGATAACAAGAGCAACAAAATCCAGTAATTTGAATAGACTATTGTCTAGCAAATAGGGTTCCTCCTATGTTTATCATTCAGTCTGTAGGGATAGATTTTCAAAATAACACATGGAAAGTAAAGAGAAATTAAGCTATTGTACTTCCATTAAAATCAGCAGGAGTCAAAGAGCTAATACCTTAGGCACTACTTTGAAAATGTTGGGGTGAGAATCAATTGACTGGGCAGTACTGGTATCTGGCAAAGGATCTGAATTTCAAGGTTATTGAGACAGCATGAGTTCTCGCAACACTAAATTACAATGGGTAAAATCAGAGATCATCTAGTGCAATAGCCATCCCACAAAATTAGCTTTCAGGACAATCCCTGGTATATGAACTCTTTCCTCTGTGAACTGCCCTTGCCACTCAGCAATCAAATGACTAAAACATGTAGCGCTGTTATAGTCTCTGCAGTGGTCTTTGTGAGCCAGAATCAATTTATCAAATGGGATAAGTGTACAGAATTCTCTAACTGAGGAAAATGATTTCTGGATAATACCCGTCCAGATAGATATTTATTGCTAGTTACTTCTTTCTTTATCTGGGGAAAGAATAAATTGAAATTTAAGTCCCAGGAACCATTACAGAGTGATTTCCAAGGAGGACTTACCCTTGTGAACTTCTGTTACATGAAAAACTGGAAATTGCTTTTTGTGCATGAGAGAGAGAGCATCTGCTTCTGGTTGAATTTGGACATGTTGAAACCTGAGATGGCCCTACAGTTGTAAGGAAATACTCTCTTTATATATGCTGGCAAACACTATAGTGCATGAGGAATATACAAAAGTGAACAATAATGAAGCTCTAGAGCACCTACAAAATACACCTTGCACAAGTTTTGAAAGTGCTTGCACAAGTTTTGAAAGTGCTATATACCAAAAAAAAAATTAAAAAAGGCATCTGGGTGAAGTTCTGCAAAATAAGGAGAATAATTATGCCCACTCTGCCTGCCCCACAAAGAACTTAGTCTTTCTAGTAGCTGTTTTAACACATTAATCATAGAAATGCTGGAATCTATGAAATATGTGCCTTAAATAGCCATTTTCTAGACTTTTCTCACAGAGAGAAAATAAGATATCTCTATTGGACAGATGTTCTTCCCTAATTTATTCAAGTCATTAATTTTTAAATTTTTTAAAACAATCCATATTTGAGGAAATCTTAACTGGACAGTAGCATCTAATCAGAAGTAAATGCCAAAGAGTATGAAGATATAGGACCAGATTCAAAGTGCACATGAGTTTTTGTATTGATTTTAGAAAGGTCTGGATCAGCCTGAGAAACCAGAAGCAACCAAGCAACCTAGGACTAATGAATTGAAAGTGACATTGAGATTACACAACTGCTCGTAAAGTGCATGAAATGAAGTAAAAGAAATCAACATCAAGGAAAGCTGGAAAGGAAAGTAAAAAATTCATAATCTAGCAATAACCATAGGTTTAAAAGTAGATGTATTTATATCACACTTCCTCTTTTAACAACTGTTGAATACAAAAATAAACGTGAAATACTAAAACCAAAAAGAGACCTCTGCTATGGTATGCCAGAGCCGCGACTAGTATCCTACAGTACAACAATAAATTTAAGAGTTGGAAAATATTAGCTTATATGTATATTTCTAAGGAACTGTGTTGAATAATTCACTCCAGGTGTAGTTATTTATTACTACAGGAAATGAATATTAAGATATCTTTGCATTTAATTGAGGAGTTTCAAAGATGAACACTTGTTACTTCTGATATTGGTCTAATCCTGCAAAAAATCTCCACATAGACAGACTTTTATGGCCCTGCAGAGACTCGCTGATTTCAGTGGTTTCTCTACAGACCTATTCAATAGATCACTATTACAGTACAAGTTCAGGTCTGTGCTCAGCAGAATATTTAAGAGCACACTTAAATCCATACTTACTCATCAGAGCACTCGACTTTAGGCATGTACTCAAGCCCCTCCAGAATCAATATGACTTAAATGATTTAGTGACTGATATTTCAGTTGGGACATTGGCTGTATATGCCAGCACATCTCATTTCTCTTCTGTAGCTAGGAATATGGAATATTTATTGTGATTCATACTACTCTTAAATTGTTGGATTTGTTTAAAAAAAGGTTAGATTACATTTGACCTAATACATTTATATTTTTACCTTCCAAAAACGTTGATGGAAACGTAAGTCTAATGCAGCATTTCTGTGGTGTTTTTCACAGGACTTCAGTATGACAAAGTTTGCTATTGCATTGCTGTGTTGGACAAATTTTCTAGAGACAAATGAAAAGGTGACCTGTCTATTTTCACTGTCCACTTTAAAAGAAACACCATCTCTCAAAATTCATTCAGCCATGGAAATAATTTTTAAAAATTAAAAAATTTAAAACAGGATTTTTTAGACTGATTCAATACTGACTTACTCTGGTTTCAAACTAGAGTAACTGTTCTGAGAACAACAGAACACCCGGGGCTGGAAATAGAGTACAGTTAGGACTGCCAATTTGAAAGCATTTCCTAGACTAGCTAAATACTGAATTAAAAAAAATGGTGAAATCTCTCATTTTAATGTTTCATATGAACACTTTTGCAAAGGTTACTAGAAAAAAGTTACCCACAGAATGTCTTTAAAATAAGATATGTTCTTCCAAATCTAGAGGTCGAAAGAAAACAATTATTTCTATTGGTAAGGGAAGTGGAAGATACATAAAATACCACAAAATTTACTTTGCGGTTTATATATTTTTAATGCAATTGGTTTGCAGCCAGACGATAAGGAAGCTGCCTTTATTTGCAAAATAGAAAGACCTTTGTAAAGACAGATCAAAAAACACAAGAACTTTTCAAAACAATCCACAAAACACTAAGAATGAAGGAGTCTTTGAGTTGAATATGATTCTGTTACAAATTGAATAAAACTGCAGTGCAAAGTAAAACAACTGTCCTTTGCTCAGAATAAATGCCAAAGATAGCCGAAGTCTCTACAAAAATCAGTTACATCAGTCACAGCACAAACCAAAGGCCAGTTTCATCTCTTTTCATGCTAAAAACTTTCCAGTGAAACAGTTGACAGACTCCTAAGATCCGTGTCAGCATTTCAATGTCTCTTTTTAGTTTTATACCACTTCATTTAGAACTGCTAGCATTTTGATTGTGTTTTGATGGTATGTCAGTTGCAGAAATAGTTGCAATAGTAAATAATACACAGAACTACAGGTTGCCTCATACCACTACAACACCCTAACACAGTATTTGGAACATTTGAAACAGCTGGAAAAAAACATTTCAAAACAGCTAAGCCCACAGCTAGTTAAAGCAGATTGAATGTTCTCATCTTCTTATGTCTCCTGCTTGTGGTGTAACAAACTGGCGTGATAGTTGCATCTGAGCGAGACACAAGGGGTCTGTACAAGCGCTTCCCAGTAGCCAGAAGGAAACCCCACCAGCACCTTGTCATATGTTGCTGTGTGGGTATCTGCAATTGCTGTTTCCCCTTCCACAGAACAGAGGGGTAATTTTGCGTGAAATATGTACAAAATATTGTTGTAATGGTGACAAAAAAATTCTTTTTTTAAGTTTAGTAGATTGCCTTTATACATTAGGACAGTGCACTTCAATGTTTGCAAAACAAGGAACAGTTTGCAGATTTTGCAAAGGACACAGCTCCTATGATTACCCTCTTACCCCTGCGAGCTTGAACAGAGTTAATTATCAGTTTTGCAGTCTGCAGGTACAGCTGAAAAGTCATTAAGAGATGAGATTTTCTAGCCAATATTATATTCACAGCAGAGGGGAAAACCTTAGTTTACCTTAATAACGTTAATAGCAAAAGTGAAGCAGCTCAAAGTTCAGGCTATGTTCTCCAAAGCAGTACCTAGGTATTTGCGAGCACCATTGAGGGCAAGAGGAATACTCCAGTGCTTACGGCAGCCTTACCAGAATTGCAGAAAGCCTAACCAGGATAAAATCAATCTCCGTGGCTGAAAAATCAGATAATAACATTTGATTTAACCCTCAAAAAGACAGACAAATCTCCATATGCACAGATTATTTTTAACATAGAGCTGGCAACACTGGAAGTCTTAAAAAAACCGCCAAACCAACACAACCAAAACCACTACTTAATTTATTTTGAGCTTCCTGCAAATGCATCACTACAGAACATGTAGTGCTATAGACATAGAAGAAATATGTTTTTAAAAAACTAATACTTATTTATTTAACTATGTGACACAACTTCCCAGAAGACCTTTTTTTTTTCTCCATAAGTGTTATAACACATAGGAAGAAACTAAACAATTGATAGAAGAAATCCTGAGAGGCTGTTTGTACTTCCAAACCTTTGCATTAGAGATACTGTATAGTTGTTAGAGATGTCATTCAACAATTTTTAACAAACTAATCACTGAGTTGTCCTCTTAGTCACTGAGTTGTGCTATATAAGGTTGACCAAGCACTGTCACAGGTTGCCCAGGGAGGTTCTGGAGTCGCCATCCTTGGAGATACTCAAAAGCTGTCTGGATATGGGCACCCAGCTCTAGGTGGCCTTGCTTGAGCAGAGGGGTTGGACCAGATGACCTCCAGCGATACCTTCCAACCTTATCCACTCTGTGAATCTGTGCTAACTCTGAATTTATTGTCTTTCCTAGTCCCCTCTTTAACTGTGAATATCCCACTACATTTTTCTGAAAAGTTCTTGGACAAAACCAAATTTAGTCTTTGGTTTCTATTTCATGTTCTCCTTTTTCCACTGAGCAGAAAACAGCCTAAGCCTACACAGACTATGAAGAATGTGGGACACTCAGTCTCTTAAATTGCTTTTGCACTGCTGACACCAGGAGGCATGGTAGCACAGTGCTTTCTGGGTGCTCCAAGGGAGCTTGCAGACAGATTGCCATGTAAGCTCAAATAGTTTATCAGGCTCACATCTGTATCCATCCTCATTGTAATTTGTCATGTGTAGGAGAAGTCATTTGGAGAAGCCATCAATGACAGGTTTGAGGGCTTTGCGCAAAATGCGGTTCACCTTGAAGTAACTGCAAAAACAACAATCTTCATGCCCCTTGACAGAAACACAAGGAGGCATCAAGCCAGCAATGTGCTTTCACTTCTTGTACTTTACAGACAAAAACCTGCCTCAAAAGAAAGAAGGGCAATGAGTTATGTCCATCTGGTCCCTCTGGCCTAAGGTATAGCTGGTCTTAAAATATGCCAAATGGAGGCCGTAAGCCCCTCAGCTTCAATGCCAAGCCATGTGGCAAAAGCAATCCAGCAAAGAACTAAAATCTGTGCAGTTCTGTGTGCCTTCCTCTTGTGGAAAATAGAGCAGAGGGGACCAATCATAAAATGAAATTAAGAAAGGCTATGTTCAACAACGAATACTGTTGATATCAATAGAGAGCATCCAGAAGCCAAAGGAAATAAGACCCCTTTAGTTACAGAATCACAGAATCATAAGGGTTGGAAGGGACCTTTGGAGGTATAAGGAATAGCATGGCCAGTAGGAACAGGGAAGTGATCGTGCCTCTGTACTCGGCACTCACCTCGAGTACTGTGTTCAGTTCTGGGTCCCTCTGTACAAGAGGGACATTGAAGTGCTAGAGCATGTCCACAGGAGAGCTACCAGGCTGGTGAGGGGTCTGGAGACCAGGTCATATGAGGAGAGGCTGAGGGAGCTGGGCATGTTTAGCTTGGAGGAGAGGAGGCTGAGGGGAGACCTCATTGCCCTCTACAGCTACCTGAAAGGAGGTTGGAGAGAGGTGGGTGTTGGCCTGTTCTCCCAAGTGAATAATGACAGGACCAGAGGAAAGGGTCTGAAGTTGCGGCAGGGGAGGTTTAGATTAGATATCAGGAAGAATTACTTTACTGAAAGAGTGGTCAGGCACTGGAACAACCTGCCCAGGGAGGTGGTTGAGTCACCATCTCTAGAGGTATTCAAGAAACATCTAGATGTGGCACTTCAGGGCATGCTCTAGTGGCAGAGATTGTAGGTTGTTTGGTTGGACTTGATGATCTCAAAGGTCCTTTCCAACCATGAAGATTCTATGATTCTATGATCTATAGCCAACCCCCTGCCAAAGCAGATTGACCTAGAGCAGGCTGGACAGGAACGCATCCAGGTGGGTTTTGAATATCTCCAGAGAAGGAGACTCCACAACCTCTCTGGGAAGCCTGTTCCAGTGCTCTGTTACTCTCAAAGTAAAGAAGTTTTTCCTCATGTTGAAGTGGAACTTCCTGTGTTCCAGCTTGTGTCCATTGCCCCTTGTCCTGTCACCAGGAACCACTGAGAGGAGTTTGATCCCATCCTCTTGACACCCCCCTTTAGATATTTATAAGCATTGATAAGATCCCCTCTCAGTCGTCTTCTCTCCAGGCTAAACAGACCCATGTATCTCAGCCTTTCCTCATAAGAGAGGTGCTCCATTCCCCTGATCACCTTTGTAGCCCTCTGCTGGACTCTATCCAGCAGTTCCCTGTCCTTCTTGAACTGGGAAGTCCAGAACTGGACACGGTACTCCAGATGCGGCCTCACCAGAGCAGAGTAGAGGTGAAGGATGACCTTCCTTGATCTGTTGGCCAGGCTCTTTTTAATGCACTGCAGGACACGATTGGCCTTCTTGGCCACAAAGGAACATTATTGCCTTATGGTCAATTTGTTGTCCACCAGGACTCCCAGGTCTCTCTCTACAGAGCTGCTTTCCAGCAGGTTAACCCTGAACCTCTACAATCCTCTACAGCCTTTATATTTCATTGTCTTTTTTCTGGTAGTCTGAAGACCCAAGGTCTTGAAAACCATCATCTTTGAATAGCTCACTGCTAAGTCAGTCCAGAATGGCTAAGAACTTGCTAGGAACGGTAATAAACTCCCTCCCTGATGAAATGTACTTCTAGGATGTAAGACACGGTTTTAGTCATACTCAGAAGCACTACACAGCAGTTTAAAAAAAGTAAACAAAGAAGGAAAATTACACTCAATGACAAAATTCCAAAGGCATGTGATATAGTTACACAAAATGTCACAATTCACATCTATGTGAACCCCTCTAGGGTTCAAAGGAGACTCTATGGGGTCTGTACAGGTTTACTTCACTCTGCACAGATTAACAGAGAAATGGTAGATGAAAGCATAAATCTGGGGCACTTAAAGCTCCACCTGAACTCCAAGATGCCAGAGCACCTCCAAGCTTCAGGGCTCAGGTGAATGTCCTGCTTGTGTCCAGCTCTGTAGTGGGGACAACGCCTAAGATGGACATTAACAGCTATCCTTAGTCCTTAGTTCTTCTGCTCTGCCCTTTGGAAAAGCAAAACTACACATACTAACACTTGTTGCTCATATTCTGTTGTCCCTGTGATGCTTAGAGTTGAATCACCACAATTACATGACCAGATACAGGAATTTAGTGTGTACGCGCACATCTATCTTGACAATTTCTGTGTTGGTGTACACAGGTTCATTGGCAGTGCCATAGTTGGACATTTTTCTCCCATTATTCACATCTCATCCATTCGTATTTCCATCTAGAGCTCCACTAAAAAACTTCGCATGCCAAAACCCATGCAAAACAGTGGGAGAAGCAGTTCCCTATCACAGATGGTTCCCAGCCAGCTCCCTCGTAGCGCCCTAGAGCATGCAAGGTGCTCAAATTGGCTGTTGGAGAAAAATGTGTGACCCAGAGATACAAGCTCAAACACTGAGAGCTGCTTGGAGTCTACAAGAACTTATACCTCCCAGGAGGAGTTGTGATTCACAGTGTTTCTTGGGGATTGGTGTGCAATTTTTATCTTCTGTGTGTTTGACTGGAAAAAACATCAACAGTTTTGTTGCTTCCACTCTCAAACTTGTGGTAAACAAGTGAATTTAGGATGAAAAAATAATCCCCCTTCATTGACCTGAATGTGTTGTGAAACAAAATTAAGAGGTTGCTGCCCTCCAAATATCATGGTAAAAGTGACACTCTGTGGTACCAAAAAATGTGTTCAGCCCTAGAATGGCTCATCTTCGGTATCCCGGTTATTTCAACTTTATTTTATTTTGGGGGCTGGAAAGGGAGGGTTCATTGCTGTTCAGAGCTTAGTGCACATGCAACAGCCCACCAAAACTGTAAATGTAGGTTGCTTGGCAACTGTTTTTAAAGAGTGTTATTTGCTCTCAAAGAGACAAGCTGTTATTTCTTTCCCTTTAAAACAAAAACATAAAAGAAGAAAAAAAATGGCACTAAGAAAAAAAAGGAAAAAGTAATTACTTCACCAGCTAATAGTGTAAATGGCTCCATTATACGCATTCGGCAGTGGTGTGCAAGGTCTTCCTTGTTACCACCCTATAATTTCCAACAGAAAACCTGCAGCAAAGAAGTTGTTTTCTACAAGAAGTGCAGTCAAGTGTAACTGACATCTTATACCAACTGGGAAAAATAAATTACATACAAGACAATGTATCTCACAGGGAAAAAAAAAAAAAAAAAGCTTTTTGAGACCAAGGTCAAACCAGCTCCAAATTTTCTTCTTTAAAAGTGCTTGCCAGCAGCTGCTGCAGGAAAAAGCTGTAACTCCCCCCCCCGCCCCTGCATACCCCCACCTAGCTGTTTAATCCCCACCTTGGAAGAGACTGTGAAGGGGTGGTGTGTTCAGCACCCCTTGAATGCCCAGCCCACAGAGCTCCCAGTGCAGCCACAGAGCAGAATTTGGCCATCCGGATCCCAAGTGCCCCCGCCAGCTCCCCATGTGCACTAGCGCAGGTGCTCTCTGCAGTAGTATTACAACGGACAGGATCACTGGGCTGCCAGAGGAGAACACCCCCCCATCTGGAAAGCTTTCACACCTTCTCACACAATCTTTGTATCCAGTCCTTATTTACACGTCTGTTTCTACACAATAAAAATATCCCAGGTGTAAGCAGAGTATAAAACGTTTTTCCTCCTTCCCTCCTTCAAGCATGGCTGTGGAGGTGGCCCTAACCCTGCCACAGCAGACACAAACAGTATGCAAGTAATGCATTTAAAGGAACAGCAGCTACCAGTTGTACATCAAAAACCAGTATCCACCTATAGCCTCCAGCCATAGTCTGACAACAGCAGTAGCAGATCCTGGCTTAATTTAAAGTGTAGTCGATTTAAAGCATAGTGTTTTCTGGCTTCTCATTAAAATAACCAAAAGACTGTACATGGAGTTTGGCATATGTGAAATTCTAGAAATAGAGGAAAGATACTAAAATGCAAGTATACTTTAAAATACTTCTATTAAAATGATCTTTCATCTCCATTCATTTTTAGTCATCTTTGGCCTTTTCTATAAATATTCATTCCTTGGAGGTCACAGAGCTTCTTACTTTAGTGAGCAGCAACTGACAAGGATGTGTCCTAATTGTACTCAACATCAGCAACAAAAATTTTAAAGCAAAACAAAAATCTTTTCAGGAAAATCATAAAACTTAAGATGACTTTTTTGAGTAAAACATTACCTGTTTCTGGATCTTCTTAATAAAAGCAAAATGTTGGATGCAGAAGAGGGCTTAGGTAATATTGCAAAGATGCCTGTATATGATTAGAACACTTACTTGCCATAGGAATACTTACATTCAGAACATCACCTCTCCCAATTCAGAGCAGGAATCTGAAGTGGTATTTAAGATGCTGCCATATACAAAAAGAAATTTCATTACTGTACTAGCTGTTTTTTCTTTTTTTTTTTTTTTAAACTCACATTGTTTATAATGTTCAGCTGAACATTAAAAGTAAATGGCTTCTTTTATTATTAAAAGTAATTTTTTTATTATTTGTTTTTATTTATTTATTTATTTAGTTTATATTTTTTTTTACTATTAAAAGTAAAAGGCTCCCTTCTAATTATTATGTTTTTAGGTAGTTCTACAAAGTGAAACAATCTGAGCAGGAAAGGCTGAGCCATTCCGTTGCCTGTAGGACACACCATCCAGGCTTTTACATTGCCAAATTGCATCGCCAACAGGAGCAGAACACGCAGGATAAGAACAGTAGAAAACTTCAGCTCACATCCATCCTCTAACTCTAACGTTTGTAGACCAGTCTGGTTACCCATAGATGACTGATCTGATGACTGGATTATAAGCAGTCTTCTAAGCGTCTAGCTTTGTGAGTGATATCTAACTCCCCAGACACTTTATTCAACCTGAAATTATCAATCAAACTTAGCTCCCCAAACTTAAATCAAACCCAAATTAATAGTGGATTGACTGAAACTGCTCTTTCCTGTGCATTATTCACTGCTTAGAATTTGATCAATGCAAGAGGAGCATTTATGGTTTGCACCAGGCCTAACACCATCACTATTTGGACATTTAGTAGGAACCCCAGCCACTGTTTAGTTTGTGGAGAGTCAACTTCTTTCTTGGTGGCAAAAAACATTGTGGCACACTACTGGGTTTGAAAAGACCCTACTATTACATCATACTTTCATCATTGCTGCATTGCTGCTGGAGAGTGTGAAACCTGAATTGTTGTCCTATTCCTTGTGCTTAGACCATGACCAACAAAACACCACCTGAAACTGAAGCCCAGAAAAACAAACTAGCAATAACTGCTCAAGACAAAGATGTCACATGTCTGCAGGTTCCACCACTGCCATCTGCCTCCCTTTTCCTCCTTAGCAAGTAAATGACATCTTAAAACTGCCTTAGCTGAATTCTGCATGGTTTGGTTTTGCTCAGACAATGAGCATTATGTTGCATCATAGCAGCACTAATATCAGCGATTACTTCGCTGTGCAAAGAGACAGATAACTTGCAGAAAACAGGCACGCTGAAGGGACCGTAAAGTGAGTCAAATAACATATTTGAAGATTTGTTTGATATGCGCAATTTGGGTTCCAACTTGGCATGACAGAATGTGCGGTTTACAAAACAAACACACTTACTTCTCTTGGAGGACAATCAATGCAGGGCAGAGGCCCAATTCAGACTACAGGGGCTAAAGTTTCAAAAGAAAGCATTTAAGGTACACATATGTCCTCAACTGGTCTTCAACTCAGGGATATATATGTATATATACTTTGCCTACTCTGAGCAACTAAGAGTCAGCTATCTGAATTTCTCTCCAGAACAAATAGAAAGGCGTAGAATTGCTGATAAAAATTAATTTGTTTGAGTAAATACATTAGAAAACTTTAAAATTGCAGGCTACTGCTCTTAAAAATACTAGCAAGAAGATGGAATATGCAGCAGTTCAATATTCTTCTGATACTGACAGATGATTAGAGGTTAAGGTTTCCGTCAAGAATACCCTGCAGATGGTGAAAGTTTCCAAGTCAAAACACAATGACTAGCTCAGCTAGTCTTCTGTATGACCATTTAATCTACCTGGAAAGCTTCGTGCACAGTGAATTTTAATATCTGCTATCTAGCCAAAAAAAAAAAAAAAGAGTCATAGGTCTAACTCAATACAGAGGCCAAGGCTCATCAATTAGGCCTGAGTACTTTGCAAGTATACCAACTGTGTTGCACCAGAGAAAATTTTGGGTTTGATTTACGTTTGGGGTGCTAAGTTTGATTGGTAATTTCAGGTTGAATAAAGTGTCTGGAGAGTTAGATACCGTTCACAAAGTATTCAAGTGATGGACCTATATCTCTTTCAAGTCCAAAGCTGAGCCACTGCAGCACACGTCATTTTGCATGTGGATTTATCTTTTTTTTTAATATAAATTAATTTTCCTGTGTAAGAATGCAATTCTAACTATAATGCCTTAAACATTTTGCAGGTTCTTTGATGGTCACCAAAACAGAGCCTGGTTCCTATATATTATATTCTCAAGCCACATTTTGAGATGACACTTTAGGATAAAATTTGCTTCTGCAGAAGGGAACTAAGATGCGCTCACCTCAGAAAATGGATTATGTGAAATGTCTTTCCTGATCCAGTTCCAACAGTAAAAGAAAAAACATATTATTTGATATACATTAATAAGAGTTCTTAAATGAACGGCCCTAGAGATTTATCTTCACAGTTTGTATGAAAAATGTAAAGAACGCTCAACAGCACTATTAAAGAGAAACCCCTGTAAAACATATGATTTTATTCCAGAATGGTGGGATTTTTCTTTTCTTTGCCTTGTAATTCAGAAATTATTTTCTGTAACTCTCTCTACAGAAAAATGTTTCATGTGACTACAAGAGATAACAGCAAAGGTAGATCATGGAGTTATACAGCTGTGATCCTATACAATTTTGTCATCACCCTGCCAGGAAGAGCCAGCAGCAGTATCACTAGAAAAGCATTTTATAGCCACTGTTAATAGTGCAGAATCTGTAATCATCACAGCCAACTTTTAATTTGTTGAGGTGTTTCGTAAGAACTTAATGATTGTACCAGACATTAGGAAAATGTAGTGGTGCATACACATCAGATGGGCAACTGAGCGGCTGGCCAGCTGCCAGGCCTCTAAACACAGCAGTGGTAAAGTTGCAAGGACGCTTCCATTCAATTTTGTCTTAATCTAAAGCAATATGTGAGGGAAGTGCACGAGGGACTGTGCTGAGAAGTAACGAGCTGCTTTTCCTTCTGTGCAAGTCATAACTGACTCCAATAAAACCAGCAACGTTTCATCAGTGTGATCCTAGTGTCAGTCAATCAGGTATCAGGCACCTTAGTCCCCAGACATGTTTCTTCCCCTTAAAACTGTCAATAACATTAGGAAAAGCGTAATATGTGCAGTGGTTACTGTTTCAGAAAGCAATTTATATTTCAGACTGCAATTATTGCCAGAATCAGCTTGAACAAGTTAGTGCTCTTTCCCGGAGTTGGAACTTGACTAAATATGCACTTTGTTTAGACTGCTCAGCCCTTTATAGCCCACGTGCTTTATAACAAGGGCCAGATTCAGAGCACTGATATTGGTCATTCAAATTCTGTACTGCAGAGGAAAAGAAAACGGGAAAAAAAACATCATCAGAGTGATTTAGAGTTCTCAAGTTAGTCTCTGTATGCAGAGCTGGGCAGTTGAAGGCTCCCTGGTACATCCTGAGACAGTAGACCAGGAATGGACAACCTGGTCTTCTCAGGGGGCACCTGCTTCAGGCCTCTCCAGGCAGGCGGGAGGCACTTGGACAGCAGAACCTGATCAAGCAGAGGCATCATCCACCTTTGCACACTAAACTGCTGGTAAAGCTGTTCTCGCAGGCAGTGACAGAAACCTTGGTTCATGTTGTTTCTCAGTCTAAGAGATTTGAAAGGCCTATATTTCTTCTCAGGCGTGTCTCAAGACATGGGTGAAGCCCATGGGAGCTCTCAATTTCAGTAGCCTCAGCTATACTGAAGTGTGAAAAAGAAGCTAAAGAGGAGAGCATTCGGTAGAGTCCATTTCTGTAGCCTGATAAAGTGAGGGGAAAGACTTCCAGCTTTCACTCACTGTTTCCTGGAGTAGTTACGTATTTTCCCTGACTATTCTTTTTAAAATCAAGTATAAAACAAGCCATGAAATTCTTAACTAAAACTATTCAGCCCTGAACATTCCAATTCTATATTCACTAAAGCAGAGCAAGAAAATAAGAAGAATTATGGAACTCTCTACACCATGAGATTTCAGGCACGTTTTCAGGAGGACGGATATAAGATTTTTTTTAATCTCAGAACTGATTCAACAAAAAAAATTACAAAAAGGCAGTCACTAGAGCTTCCATAACATAAGTGTATTTTTTTTTTCTTTTTTTGCATTCTCACTGGGCTGTTTTATGTCTGCTTAAAAACTACAATCAGCTCTCAGGTGACATCACCAGTCAACGTTTGGGGCTCCCATAGTTCTAAGGATTGTAGCTAAACTGTAGCAGTAAAATTATAAAATACCATCTTTGACACTAAAATATGACCTCATTATGCACTACATGTCAGCACCGAAACATCAGCATTTACATAAAATTATTAATTACTTGCAGCTACCTTAGCCTTCATACAATTAGAGGCACATCTATTAGCAAATGCATTCGGTACTACTTCAGCAATACCATCCAAGGTTTAAATAAAGAACTTGTGGTTTGATACTGGTTTGACTTTTGAATAACATTCAGGCTTTAAATTATAGATTTTTTAGTGAAATACCATCCCTGATTGTAAGCTGGCAGTTGCATTTGTTATTTTTCCAGTAACAGCCTATACTGAACATAGATTTTTACTTCAGTCTAAGTAAAAGCTAGTAACTAGTGTTGTCTCTTGATGATAGAGAAATACACGTACTGAAAAAAGACACTTGAGTCAACACAATGCATAAATTACGATCTAAAGCAGGTATGGTTTCAAAATACTGACAATCATTTTCTGCCGATATCAAAATCCTTTGATTTGAGGGATAAAGGGAGGAAAAGAAAGCTGACTGAACCTTGGTTGATCAGACCCTTTGGAATGGAGGCAGTCCCCTTGTGTTTGTCTTGAAATCATAAGCCAAATGAAGCTGTTTCCAGCCTCCCAAGCTAGTGTTTCATCAGCCCACAGAAGGATGCCAGCATGGCAGTGCTGCCTCCACAGTGAAAGGGATTTCTAACCACTGGACCATACTGGGTAACATCCCTGAAAGGAAGTTTCCATCGTTGATGTCTCTTCTGTAGATGCCTGTTCTTTTCTACAGTCCTCCTTTCTAGATTCAGAACTTTCACCAGTTTTCAAGCATGAAATAAGCCATACGGACACTCTTCAATCTTCCCATAGTGAAACAAACAACAGTATGATTGAGTGAAAACACCTAGATTACAAAAGTATCTTTAAAGAGATTTAAATCAAAATTAAATACTTGGCAAAGCACGGGCCTTTGATCAACCTGAAGCATCTTTCACAGAAAAAAGTTGCTGCTCATTTTCTGTTCCTCCCTGGAATAAAGGGCTGCCGAATTGCTCAGAGAAACAGAATTTCTCCTCTTTTAGATCCCCATTGTAAAGTTAATTGCTGAAAATGCTGTTAGGTGATACAGCAAAAGGACTGTACTTCTTTTTTTAACTGTGCCTGTTGCCTTTCCAGGCTGAGCCATTCAAGCCATCCTGCTTCTGCTTCTCCTTTCAAGGATTTCTCCTGTTGACAGGAGCATTTACATGAGAATACAGAACAGGCACTGATTGACACTGTGTCAAGGCTCATGTAACTATCAAATTATGTTAGATTAGAGTAAATGTTATTGACTACAGGAACATAACATGCTCACTAAAACTTCTGCACTGACAAGTTTGAATATTTACTGAAAACCATGTAAAGGTAGTATAACAGTCTGTTCAAAATTAGGGATTTTTATTTTGTTTGTATATTTTAGACAAACAGAAACTATCATTTATTTAAACTACTGTGACAGGTGATATCTGATCAGTTTTATCCCATCTCACGTTTCTAATAGAGACAGGTTTGAGAATATGCTGAAAAATGTACACCTGAGATGAAGGAGATATTTCTCACTCTGTGTTATTATACCCTATAAATACACCTATGCATATGGACACTATGATATGAGTGAAACTTTAAAATAATGGACCAACTACTAATTAAAATCTCAATTTTTTTTTTTTTTTTTTTACTATTTATAGTCAAGATGTTGTATGGCTGAATTTCAAACCTGTAACATATACAGGAATGATCTGCAAATCTCACTGGAACAGACAATTCCTGCTTCTGGCCAGGCTGAGAACAGTATGTAAAATTCAGGAAGCAGTGCGAGGAAGACTTGTCCAATATTTTGGGTGGATATAAAAGAAACGGGAACAATACACATACAGCCTACCGACTAGAAACTGTTTGATCCAAAGGTGGTGACTGAGACACTTAAGGAGGGTGGAAGCACAGATACTAATAGCATTCTTTGCTTGGGAAGGTGGATGAAGTCACCCAGCAAATGACATTTTAAAGTTGTTTCCAGCTAATAATGAAGAATTGTTTGAGATTGCAGAGAGACAAATTTGGGTCCAAGCGTCATGAATTGATAGAGCACTATCACAACACAAAGGATGGAATGAGAGCTGCCGCTCTCATTGAATAAGCCTCAATCAAACTCAGGGAAGGATAGGTATCTTGGTAAGATAGTAATGTATAAAAGAGTGTGAAAAGTGCCATTTACCGACAGAGACAGTGTTAAATGCAGAATGGCACAACCTTCTGGTGCTGTGGAAAATGGTAAGAACCCCACAACTCTTCAATAACCAGAAAAATTAAGCAGAAGTTGTAGATAAATGGCATGTCTCGAATATGGAAATATAAAAAGCAGTGCAGGTATGAAGAGATAAAACTCAAATTAAAAAAAAAAAAAGAGAAAGGTACAAAAAGATTATACAGGTCCATTTAGATTAAGACCATTATTTAAACAGCAAAGGAGAACAAATAAATGATGCAGCACCTAATGCTTTTCCAGCCTCTCTTCAGTAAAAGATTAATCAGTGCTGACCACAATTTTAACAAAAGGAAACAAGACAAGTTGGTGCCAAGGAAGGCTTCTGGAATTGTAAGATAAACTAGGGGTATCCCTGTTACAAGGTGTGATGAAATTTACTCTTGAATACTAAGGAATGGAGGGAGGCAGTCCCTGCACTGTTAACTGTTGTCTTGAAGACCCCATGAAAGAACTCAGGAAGTCTCAGGGGACTGAAGAAGGTTGAAAACAGCACTTATTTTGAAGAGGAGGGGAAAAACAGAGAATTTAGGGAATTACAGAACTGTCAAACTGACTTGTAACCAAAAGACACTTGAACAAATTATTAAATGGTCTGTTTATAAGCACAAAGAGATAACAAAATGATCAGAGCAGACAACATATTTGTTAAGAACAAAAGTTCTTCAACCAATTCAATTTCCTACTTTGTCAAGTTAGATATATTAGTGGATTAGAATGAAATACCACATGTAAGGTATATTCACTTTAGTTAGGCTTTTGGCAGTCTTCTATAGGAGACTCATGTACGCAAATTACAAAGTGTGTTCCAGTTAACATTATGATACAGACTATATAAAATTAATTCAAACAGTACTTAGTGTGTCTGCTGTGGAGGGATACAAAGATATTTGTTGAGAATTCTGTGATATTCCTTTATTTATTTATTTATTTTAATTTAGCCTGGAAAACATAAAATAGGTCTGTAATTTATGGCTATCACAAATTGAGAAGGATTGTATTCGCACTGGAAAGCAGAATCAGAATCCAAAGTAACCTTGAAAAAATAAAAATCAATTTACTAATAACAAACTAAAAGTAGCGTCCCCAGGGAGAAATCGAAAGTCAAATAAACTGAGAAAAAAATGTATTGCAAGGGACCTGGCGAATATTAAACATATAACAAATTGAAAATGAGACAAACTTTAGAGTACCTGATAGGGTAAAACATTAATTGACATGTTGTATGTAAGATACCACAAATAATTACTGCAGTCTACTTGCTACTTTCTGAATCTCTAACCAAAGTACTCATCCAGTCATGACCATAATGTTAAGAAGTGTCAATAATTCTAACATTCCAGGGAAGAGCAAGAGGAAAAATATAAATTATGACCTATGAGCAAAGGTTAAAAGCGAAAACTTGAAAACTAAGGGGTTGAGGAGACACATTAAGAACGTCCAGTATGTAAAATTTGCTAGTAAAAGCATAGCACAGAATTTTGCTCCATATCCAGAGTAAGGAGGAACAGTCAATTTAATTTCTGTGATACAGATTAGGTACTAGGAAAACTCTTTTAAATAGTAAGTGTTAGGAAAAAAAATAAGAAAATTTACTTGGGAATTCATGGAATTTCTTTCACTGGAGGTTTCTAAGCACCATCAGATAAAAATAGACAGAGGTCACTGACTCTGTGAGTCAGTAAGTAAGTGCAAAAGAAAGGACTGGATAGTCCCTCTTATCCATTTCAGAACCATATTTCAACTGTTTCAAGGACAAGAATTCCTTTGGCATTTTGCTTTTCTTCTTCTGGCTTAGGCTAGTGTGAGGAAATGCATGAATAAATATGAATAAATAATCCCATAATTGTTACGTTCACTTTTTCACAGACAGAAATTCATTCTGGACTCAGTTATGATGAATGTAGCATCCATGAGACCAAGGAGCGTCCAACATTATCATTATAAAAAGGCGAAAAAAATTACACAGTTTTTATAGTGTCATCTATCTCCTTAATTCAGAAACTTATAATTCAGAAGCTCTTAAAAGTAATAAGTCAAAAAACTGTTGTGGCCCTTTAATTTCTTCCCTTACAACTAGTAAGACTGTAAGGTAAAAGAACATAATTGTGCAACAGGTTCATCTGGTAATAGTAAAAAAGAAAAATAATTTAAATTTGGGTTTATTTCATTTTGAAAAGAGTGAAGGCTCACCACCTAGGTTGTTCAGCATTTCCTAAAACTGCTCTACTGGAGATTTACCAAATGTATTTAAGTTCTTAAATATTAAGCAACCTTATGGAAGATTAAGGATAATTTTTAGAATGATTCAATCAATTAACTTCAATAAGTCTATAAATATATATATGTTCAGAGGTCATTGACTTTTAATATTTTGACACTACTGTTACAGAGTTACAGAACTTAAACAAGCGTTGTAGTTTTAAATATAATAGACTTCAGAGCAGACTTACAGAGCAACTTTGTTACTTTGATCCTCTCACTTAAGTCAGCAAGTTCTTCCTCCCCCCACCTCTTTTTTCTGTTTTGGTTTGGGGTTTCTTTTTGTTTGGTTTGGTTTTGCGTTGGGTTTGGTTTTGGTTTTTTTTTTTTTTCTTTAATCACAGTGCTCAATGGCTCATTATTTGCTGTTCCTTTGATTAAAGTCTCAGGGATTGACCAAAGAATAATGATGAACAGTTTACTGAGCACGATGTAAGAAGGACAGAGTTCTGCATAAGTCAAAAAATAATGTTAAACATCATATCCACTAACAAACCTGGAGAGAAGGTCAAGAATTTGCCAATGAAAATTGAAAATGGTAACAAACTGGGAGCAGTCATGCATACTAGTGAAGACAGAAAAACAATACAAAATGAACTAGAGTTATTAAAACATGAATAGAAAACAGCAGTGCAAAATTAATTTGGTAATCTATTTAGAGAAGAAAAAGAGGATTTTAAAAGGATACAGCATTCCAAAACTTAACAGCAATTTCAAAACTATAGAGACCAGGAAAGAAGAAATAGAGGTGAAACTGGAAATGCAGTACGAGTAAAGTCCACCATTACCAGTGGGAATCCTACCATTGACTATAACAAGCTTGTGACAACAAACAAATCAGTGGATTAATGCAATTTATATGGAAGGATGTCACATTTTCAGAGCAGGCAGAAAAATTGAAGAGTTTCCTATTCAGCTCCAATTGGATCCATCCCCAGATCCCTGGCATTTAACTTTTATCATGAGAAAGACAGAAGAACTGGAGGACAATGGGGAGAACTGGAGGGATGGAGGGAAACCAACAAACCTATACTGGATTCATTATGAGAAAAGAATGAATAATCGTATATGAACAGCTAGACTAAGAGACAGCTAGAGTCATGTGGAAAGGTTCAAGAACAAACCAAATATATAAACATAAAATACACTAAACAAATTGTAGTTGAAAACTGTGTTGCTATCAAGCAGGGGAAAGGAAACGTCAAGAAGAAAGCCTGAGATGTGTACCGTGAGCATCTGACAGTTCAGTCCATTTGGCTGTGGAACAGCCATTTCCTAGGCCTGGTGAGCACCTTAATTCTCCTTGAAGTGAACAACTGGAGGGAGAAACGATCTCAGCACCTTCAGAAACTCCACAGAACTTTCCAGCAGATTCTGTCTGCTTTGAGAAATATTGATGTTTAGCGTGGGAACAAGCAAAGAGGGGAAAAAATCCAAAATTCAAAAATTTTTCCTGAAAAAAAGGTTTAATAGCTATTATAATGTATCATATAGTTGTTATCATTCTTTGGATAATGTTTTGCATTATCAATTTTGAGGATTTTTGAAACATCCTTGATCGTTACTTCTCTTGTCCAGTTGTAAACATGGTAGATGCATATTATCTTTTCACACTCTTCTCTGTAGTTTTTGATCAAAATGTTAGTCATCCTCATTTCTACTATAAACTCTCTGCAACATTGTAAACCATGAGTTTTCACTTTATATGATTAATCATTCTAAATCAAGAGAATTTCTGGAATAAGTAGGAAATAAAAGATCCCACTGGTGGTTATGAGTTACCAGAGGCATAACTATCAGTTTTTTTTGATTTATAGGCATATGGGAAATATCACGTTATGAACGTTTGACATGCATGGGTTTTCATTTCTTTAGATTCTTACCAGAGAGCAGAATAAGAAAGTGTACCTGGGAAAAAAAATAAATCTTCAAGCAATACAGACCACAAGAATACAATAGCATAGCAATACTGCTGCAAGTGTTGTAACCCAGAATACTGAAATACTCATTAGCTGAAGCAATTAACATAGGTAGAATCATTCCCAATTTACCAACTAGGTTAACTCTGCTCCAAGACAGAAGGACAACATATCCAACTGCACACACAGAAAATTCTGTCACAGATCAACAAGTCCTTTCTCTAGATGATCTGTCTGTCTTCACAGTGGGGCAGATTTGTGAGCTGTTCACTGTGTCAATGAAAATTTCCAAGTAAGCACAGAATACTTTTCTCATTTGAATTTGTGCTCTGACTCGTGAAACCCTTAAACTGGGATTTCTAGTATAACATGCCTCTCAAAGAGAGACAAAGGCTCATCCTGAGCGTAGATATCAGTGGTGAGGGAGAACATATATCAGTACCTCCCCTGATATCCCCTGGAGACAAATGCATAAAGCATCTGCTAAAACACAGACAATAGCTTTAGCTGAAACTGTAAAACCGATACAGACAATTTTTGCTTTGTCTAATACCGAAGACATGATGAGCTGCATCCTGAAGCTCACTGTTCTCCTAACAGCTGGCTCAGATGCTTAGCCAGGGAAATGTTTGTTTAACTTGCTGAAGCAATTATGAGGACCAAATTAAAATGTCAGTACTTGAAATAATAAGCCTCCTACCTATTTTCAGCTTAAGGTAAGAGCAAGTGTAATGAATTTCATCTAGGGAAAACACCCAGTTTCAAATAAAAACTATGTGAGAGGAGGTAGAAGACATGACATGTATTGTAATGGATGAAACACTAATGACATTCCTTTCAGAGGTTTGGTCAGGGACATGCTGTAAACAGCAGTTCTTGTGACTTTGAAAGACTAAAGCAAGGCTAGCATTTAGATTTTGAAGACATGAGGTGTCTAGTAGTTCAACACTTCTTTGCGGGCCCAGTCCCCCATCTATGTTCAACTCCACCCTTTATTTTGCTGCTTACACAACATTTCTAAGGATCCAGTTCACATATGCTCACAGAGCTCAAGTCCTGATCCAACTGCTGCTTAACTTTTCCTTTGCCATGCTCAGTCAGAACTGTACAGCCTTACGAGTAGGTTGATTTAATCATGTTAGACCCAGTTCCTCTACTGATTCCTCTACACTGAGCCAATTTTTTCTGACTGTCCCTTGTATATTAGCTATCTCTACACCAGACTTGGTACCCTGCTTTCCCACAGCCCATTCTCTGCTTTTGTCCCCAAGGCTCACTCTACCTATCCTTCTGCAAGCACACTATCTTTGCCACTCAAGTGTGTTCACAAAAGCCCATCTACGCCCTGAAAAGTGCACAGAACAAATCACAGCATTCTCAGGATACAGGAAAAAAGACAGCTCTCTCACTATACCGTGACTTTGATAAGGAAACTGTAATTTTACAGATACAACATCTTCTCTGTGTGTCATCTCCATTATTCTGGTTACCTTCTATATTATGGCATATTTTTTTTCTTTTTAATAAGCCTTTTACATCAAAAATCATGTCATTATATTTGCACTTTGCCATTCCTGCTTGTATTACCTTCCCCAGACTAATGTAATAATGGGAATGCTGAGGTAGCCTTAAAGAAAATGTTCTGAAGCACAACGTTAGGGTGTAGAGGGTAGTAATTGTTGCATTCAATACTAAGAGAAAGAAACCAAGGCAGGACTAGATCAGACAGCTAGGGAGACAAGGCAGGGCTAGAGAAAGACACTGAAAAGCCAAGCTGGAGAAAATTGCTGACTTACACCTAGGAGCAGAAGAGAAGCAAAGAGCTGAGGAGATGAGGCAAGTGCAAAGCAGAGATTGAAGGCAGGAATAAAGGAAAAGCAAAATCGGGAAATTTAGGCCAAAACCAGAAGGAAGGAAGAAGGAAGACTAGGCAGACAACTTGCAGTGATCAGAGGAAAGCCAATATACCACCTTGCATCACAGCTTCTCCAAAGCTCCTTCTCTGGGAGCATCAGCAGCAGAAATACTAAAAGACAACTGAGGAGCTCACATTTCTCCTTCCCCACCATGAAAGAAACCAGAGTTTTTTGAATGATAGAGACAGAAAGTCTGTTCAAATAGGAGCCACATAACTCTTCAAATATTTAGTCACCAAGTAGGCGTGATTAATCAGCAAATTTATTTTCTAGAAATTAATACACAAAAGAAGGGCAGACCTGAAAGAGTCAAGCAGATTTTGATCATAAACACCAAAATTTTTCTTAACAGACTTATGGAAAGAGCTAAGAAAAAGACGGCAATTTTTCAGGTACAGGAGGTATACAGCAGTGAACAACTCCTACCAGAAGGATTGAAACTTTGTCTTAGCCTTTACTTGAAAAAGGAGGCCTGCAGATATCCAGCCCAGTGGAAATCATATCAGACAGCAAGATACAACTGAACATGAAGCCCATAACTTTTTAGGAAAAAGGAAGTATTTCTACAAGAAGGGTTATGTAGCTCTTCTATCCAAAATCAGCAGAAAAGCATTCAATCATCTTGATAATAAATTAATAAACATTGTTCTAAATTTTGACTGACTCTTTGCACTTGTCAATTGATTTATGGAAAATAATTTAAGGAAAAATGATGGTTCCACCTCCCATAAGAAAATAGCTCCTTCCAAAATTTGGAGATAAACCAAGTTCTCTTTCAAGGGTAGCTGGCAAAGAAGAATACCAAGCAGCAATTGTTGTATCCATTGTTGGGCTTGCACATCACTCAGAGCACTCCACTCTACAGAGGCAGCCAGGTGCCGGTGTGCCAATGACTCAGTTTGAGTAATTATTTTCAGCAAAAGAAGTACAAATATCTCCCAGAATGTACATCTAGCACCATAGAAAGTTTTTCAAGTTGACTACAAACATCAAAAATATTTTCAGTAATTATCTACATTGCATGTGCTTGAAAAGAACAGTTTGGCAACAGAGATGCTTCCCCTTCTTTCAAATTAGTGCATGTGGTTACTATTTTGACCAGTCAGGTATGAGTCCTTTTCTTCTTTGTAGTAAATTGTTAAAGAAGGTGGGAACATTATTCATACTAGCAATTAGATGATTCAATGTTTATTTGTATCCAGTATTTGCAATAAGGTGATATGCATTTTAGCTGGTTGTTGAGTGGTGACATCATTACTGGCCCATTGCAGTTGCTATAGAAACACAACTGGTTTTTTCACAGGCCAGGCAACTGAAAAGCTTTAGAGATCTGCTTGTTTCTAGCTTTGATAAATGGCTTCTCAGTCAAAGTGTAAACTCTTAATACCTTTTACCTTTTGGGGAATAGAAGTATCGAAGAGTCAGTCATTTATATCTTAAGAAAAGTGGATTTGATAAGATCACTACAAAAAGATCATTTTTTCCTGCAGTTCAACCCATATAAACAGATTGCGACACCAACTAGGGAAGGACTTACTCTTGTATCTGAAGTAAGCAAAGTACTCTTACATGCGGGCATCCTCACGCTGGCTTAAATGAGAAAGTCCAAGTTGTGTTTTTTATACCTCTCCATTGCATTTACATTTAGATGCTATTGTCTGCATGCATACTTTCCCATTGCTTACAAAACCAAAACAAAACCCCAAGCCAACAAGCGAACATACAGATGAACTTAATCCTGTTTAATTCTCACATAAAAATGAAAATACCTAAGAGACCCCTGTGGATTTGACTCTGCCGCTACACCCTACATTTCTGTAGAGCTCACATTACATATTGTCTGGGGCTATGCTCCCTGAGCATGCCACATTTTTTGAGTATGCAACATTTGATATTTGCAGTTCAGGAGAGAAGACACAATAATGAAACTGCAAGATCTGGGTTGTCCCTTTTTAAGTTATGTTCATAAATGAAAGTGGATTTTTATGCTTCCATGGTTCAGTATAGGAATAGTCATCACAGTTGCGAGAGAAGGCCATTCTACAGAGGAATTCAGAATTTAGTTTCAAGCTATGTAGGTTTAAAACTTAGAAATACAAAAATTCTCCATGAAAAAAACATTTTGAAAATTTATCTTTTGAGGAAAATAATGTTATACAAAAGTATTTGTTTGACTTTGGTTTAGTATTTTGTAGTAAACAGTTATTTAAATATTTAAAGTTGTTTTGAAAAGAGAAACTAAGACTCCACGATTTCATAGAAGGTCTAAAAGTGACATTTAATCACTGTCAGTCTCTCCCAAAATCTTTCAGAAACATTAACACAACTTAAATTCCACACATTGTGCTGGATGCTACGCAATCTCAGAATAGATATACTGGTTGTGATTTGGTCTGACAGTATGAAACTTAATTTATGTGTGTACATGGAGGCACGTTTACTTATATGCCTATATGTGAGCTAGGTGTCAAAGTTGCCATTGCGGTCAAAGAAAATTTAATCAAATGCAGGCAACACCAACTAGCCAGTGGTTCAGACAGCCAGGCAGCATGTCTGCTTTAGGGAGACTAGGCTGGCTTTTACGTTGTGTTGACTTGCTCCCCAGTAACTACAGGGGGATCTTGGTCATATGACATACACATAGACACCTACACTGAGACACAGTTTATATGTCTTAATCTATAGATACATCTTAACCATATATCTAAAAAATACAGTTTAATCATTCCATATTCAAACAACATGACAAAGGGGGCAGTTGTAAAAGCAGTAGGAACAAACACAAGTGCTATGCGTGAACATTATTCCTCCCTTACGCATTAATGCATTACGTTTCCATCTGGAAAAGCAGAACTCAGGTTTGAGTATATGGAACTTCGGGTGAATGCTCATACGTAAAAGTCTATAAAAGAAGGGCCTTGGCATGTCCTCCTACAAAGGACTGGACTTACTGTCCAGAGTAGCTTTACTGGGCCAAGTGCCTTAACTTGACTGTGCTCTTAAAGAAATTTTTGTCATGCAATGAATGGGATACTGGAGAGCCTTCTCGTCCTTACATTCCCCTCTAGCAGCTCTGACCTGCTTAGTTCAACCTAAAGTATGTTCATTTACCTCCACAGCTCAATTCAGTTTAAAAAGGAACAACAGTAGAAAATCAAGCACTATGCATTTCAAACTTCTACGCCGTGACAATATTCAAATTCACGATTTTCCTGACAAATGGTAAACAGATTTGCCAACTGCATGTTTTTTTCTTTTTTGAGGAAGGAATACAGTTCCAACGCAGACATTGTCTTTAGTCTGTTCCAGAAATGGATCCTAAGCCCACAGGAAACATTCGGTAATTACAAGCAACAACCAACCTAGCACATCCGCACCACCTTTATTTAGCTCAGAAATGTCAAAAGGAAAGGCTACATTTCCTTTTGTATTACCAGGTTTAAACACTTGAGTTTGAGAATGAACAAGCAGCCCCGCATTTCTTTAATCATTGAGCTACTACAAAGCAGCTTATAAATTTTCAAATTGAAAAAACAAATTACAGCATGATTTGCATGCATGTCTAGTAGTCCTTAATGGTTTATTAAGGACTACCAAGCTTTAAGTCATTCTGCAAAACAAATCAGGTTAATTATTTCCCTTGCTTAAGGAGATCATATATGAATTTTTATTCAAATAAATGCAAAGAAAAATATTCTAAATTCTATTGGTTATAATGTGTTATTCTTGCGCCGGTGAACAATTACATGAACGTTTCTACTGAAGTCATCATGCCAACTTCAGCAATGAAGTGTTCATCTAGATGAGTAAAAGATAGACTGTGCAATTTAATTTTCTTTTTTTACATTAATACAAATAAAGCCTGTTGGCTAATATTCTATCAGACTTTCCTAGGATGGAAATTAACAATGTAAGCAGTTTTGGTTAGACACCAAAAGTGAGAAATTTAGTCAAATGGAAAACATTTTCAGAAATTCTAATTGCCTACCAAAGAAGGATTTAGAGAAAATGCCAACTCATATGTGATTGCAGTGATGCCATCCCTGTGTATCTGTGCATTTACTATGGTGTTTAAGCAATGCAACCTCCCAAAATAAATAGCACAGAATGGCTTAGCAGAAGAGAGTGAAAAATAATTTGTTCTCCCGTCAAAATACTTTTGCAAAACATGCTTCCTCTCTAGTTTAATTAAAACCATCCAAATCCCAATATTTCCTTTTTTTGATTTGTTCACATGATTTATTTAATGCTGAAATCTTTTATTTATACTGGGTTGTGCAGGTAATTTATTTATAACAGAGGTTATTTAACTGAACCAGCAGTGAATTGTGCATGAGATTACCTGCGTCCATAGAGACCTCAACTGAAGTCACCCAGATTCCACCTAAATGCAATGAATCTCTGAGCTGTGACCTTAATCATGGCACTTAGCTTTTCCTTTTAGAAGAGGGTTCAGACACAAAGGATGCCACCAATTATACAATGTTCACTGGAGATGTGTGTTGACGATTTGTTATTTCCAAGTAACAGAATTTGTTAATTCACATCACTTACACTAAAAATTTTGTTATGGGCAAAAGGACACCACCTTATATGCGAATCCAAGAATTTATTGTCAGTTTAATTAGTGTTAACATCCTGATCCATTGTTTTTAAACTAGTCACAGTGATACTAAAATTTTATTACATACATAATATAGTGCAAAATGTAGTATAATGGTTTACATATATGCAGTTATATACAGTTTAGATTTTATATATCCAAATTTTCCTGCCTTCCTTTGATGTTTTCCCCACCTTAAGGTCAAAAGTTTGGGGGGTGAAGAGAGGGCAACCTGCCAAGGTTGCACTCCTTTGCTGGCCACTGGTGAGTTGCTTGTAGCCCTGGATCTTCCAGTATCAATCTACGCCTGTGCTTTTAAGACCTCTGGTGTCACCCCATGCCTTTACTGCTCTGGGCTGCAGTTTTCTAGACTTACAGGTAGTTCGTTTCACATACGGTAAGCACTTTTTATTATCTACTAGGTGCAGAAATAACAATAAGCATCACCATGTCACAATCAGAGAGAACCAAACAAACTACGTAACAGTCACCTGGTCGTTAGATAATTAGTGCTGCAAGCTAAAACTAATCTTCAGGAAGGCCAAGACAAAGCCTAGCAAAAAGCCTGTGGCCTGTTACAAGCAATAACACCACCAAATTTTTACTTGGCTGCAGGGTTACTTATGTCATCTGAAAGGACAAAGATAAACTTAGCTGGCGGTTTCTAAGATAGAAAAAATTCAGTGACAGATTTCTATAGCAAAAGTAGATCTGGAATCTACCTCTGAACACCATATGTGAGATAAAGCTGACAGAAGCTTTATCTTGAAGTTAAGTTGAACATGCTTGAAGTTAAGTCTACTGAGATTGAGTTATGCATCTATATAAGATCAAGAAAGCGAGGTAAGAGTCATGCCTGCTTACTGATATACACACAAGGATATAATATTTAAAAACACACACCAGTCTTTCAGTAACACTTCCTGGACCATCTGCCTTGATGGACAATCCAATAGACCAAATCCCAAAGGAAATCTCTAAAAAAGGATTTGAAAGGATTCTGGCTTCATAAATCTCAAAGACCACTTGCTCTTCTAATCTTCTACAACATTGGAATAGGCTGCCCAGGGAGGTGGTGGATTCACCATCCCTGGAGGTGTTTAAAAAAAGGGTAGATGGGGCACTTAGGGACATGGTTTAGAAGTGGCTCTTGTCAGGGTAGGCTAAAGGTTGGACTCGATGATCTTAAAGGTCCCTTCCAACCTCAGCGATTCTATGATTCTATTTGTCCTATATAGTCACCACAAACCCAAAACAATTCATTTCACTGTAAGATGCCACCTAAACGATGTAAAATTTTTCATTCTACAGCGTGACAGGTAAGATCTACAATTTTTCATGCAACGCTTTTCTTATCTTGATTGCTATATATTGTTAACACCATCACGTGACTTCTTCCATATATGAGTACTTCCTTCCTGCTGTTTGCATCACCTTCCATCTAAGTCTATCTCTATTTTCATTGTTTACATATAAAATTTTAAAACAAGCCCATACTTTGCTAGGTCCATGATTAAAATATTTATGAATGTTGCATAGATGCCATGGGAACCAAAAAGGGAAGCTGTAATTTGTATATCCACCAGGTTGCTAAGCAAAGAAGCATCTTTTCCATTACAGGCTGCATGACTGCAGGAAAGCTTTAGGGAAGATGCAATCCCTATAGAAAGGAAACCCACAGGTTGACAAGTAAGAATAACGTATTCTAAGTTACATGAAAGCTTTCTGTTTAAATGCAAGGTTAAAAAAAAAAAAAAAAGAAAGAAAGAGAGACAGAATGTGTCCACTGCCAAAGGCTCCAACTTATTATATCAAGTTGTTCCTTAGTCTATTCATACTATATGAAAGACTCAGTTTATTTTCACATTGTGGTATTGTCCTTTATAATACAGGTTTTCACAGAAGGTAATCTTATGAAAAGTGAATAGGAAGCCAAAAATATTAAAAGGAAATGTCCTTTGCATCCAAGGCAGCCATGTGTAGCGTATTTGAACTTTCAAACAAACTGTTGGTATGGCAACAAGAAACATTCATAGTTCAAAGGTAGAATTGATAGTGTGGGGTATATCGTGTATTCACAAAACTCTGTGTATTCACATTCAAATACACGTTTTGAAGCCTCTGTTATTTGATTAGTTTTAGAGGCATTATCAGTGCCATAAAAGATAACCTCATGTTCATTACACATCACTATTCACTGTCTAGCTCATTTTCGTTCAATGTAAAGATGTGTTACTTCACTGATACGTTACTAGAGCACATTAGATCAAGCGGTCAATGTGAATTTGCTTCATAGCCTACTCTAGTAATGGAAACACTCCAAGAAAACTGGCAAAAGAGGTAGTTTGTGGTACTTGGCAAGATAACGCAGTATGTAAAGGCAACGCATCTTCATAGAAAACAAGCAAATCAACAGGCATTTCATCACTTTCAGAATTCATTAGCTCAAAGGAATTTAATTCCAATTCCTGTATAGGCTCAGTGTAACGGGGGGTGGGGGCGTGTGTGTGTATGTTCCAGCAAGTTTTCTGGTAGATTCTACTTTAAGCATCAGTTGACACTACACTCTGCAATGTAGCCAAATCCTTAACTAGAATTCTCTGACACAAGACCTCTTGCTTTATTAATTCATGTTTTAACTTTATAATGCCGTAGTGCGTAGATACCATTTGTGAGCAGTCAGCGTGGCCAAGGTCATATTTTCTATTTTGAACTAAATCATCCATCTGTCACCTCACTTTGGCCAAGGCTGTTACTGTATTTGACTTCACTTTGTGTCTCTTTGTACGTACAGCAATGAATCTCCTTCAGATTTAACAGGTCTTACTAAGGTCTGTATAATAACTGTAAAAAGAAATAAATCCCCAACTTCTTTTAAGAATTAAAAGTGTTTCCAATCAAGATCAGTATCGCCTTTTTTGAGTGCAAATACAATGCTGGAAAGCTGAAGGAATAGTAAACTCCATTTGCAATGCTAATTGTGTTACATTAAAGAAAAATATCACTTTTATCTTTTCTTATATCCTCATTACACCAGAATTCAGTGCATTTTTCACATCATGCAGTAATGAACTCTTTTCCTAGTGGTTATTCAGTACTAAGTCATTTACAACAATTTATTTCAGTAACAAATTAATTCCAGAAGCACCACAACTAACAAAGCACCAATTCCCTACCTCATTGGCTTCTGCATTTTTACATAGGCCCCCAAATGAATAACCACAGAGTCTCCGCTAGCCCCTTCTTTTCTTTGACCTCAGACTCAACAGATGTACCTCTGACCCCATCCATGCTGACTGCCTGGCGAGCCAGGAGGCAGAAGCGGAAACTTTACCTCTCACTGTGCTAAAGGACATTGCTTTGGGGTTTGCCCTCTGCACGGATGCTGATTGTGGTAAGACTGGTAGGAACTTTAATCCTGAAGAACTTTACTTGTCCGCCAGACTCTTTGAAATTGGCCAAGAGGCTAAATACTTATTCTAGGCTGCCTAGTAGGCAGGCAGATGGCCTGATCATATAAGGTGTTTTTTCCTGTAGATGCCAGGGTAAGAAAAAGAGTGAATTTCAGCTGAATTCATTCCATTTCACATTTTTAGAACTAAAATTTTGATAACTAAATATTCAGATGCTCGTCTCCTCCAGATCTAGCTTTGGCAGTAGAAATTGTGATTGTCCATAAAGTAAAAGTCATACTACATCATTAAAGAATCTACTCAGAAGTTTGGGGTTTGGTTTTTTTTGGTGTTTGGGTTTTTTTGTGTGTGTGTGAAGGGGAGCTGTGTGTTAAATTTAAGGGCATTCCAGCAAGGCTGTGAAGTAAGAACTTCAGCAAGCTTATAAAAGCAATCATTCTTACTAATGAAATCTCTCTGATTCTTAAGCTTCTCCACTTTTTTATTATTCTTTTTTGTTTTTAAGGACAAATGGGTTCCAGATGTCTATTTTTCTGTTTGCATCTCTCTCACCATTATCCAGAATTGTAGCCTTTTACAGAATTATTTTACATAGTATTTCTTATTACTGACTGATGGTACATATTTTGCCAATACCAGATACTTACTTCAACACAGAACCAAGTTGCATATCTATATTTTGTCCTCTCTCCCCATTTTTTCCTTTGATGACACAGAGATTTTTAAATTAAAAACAAACATATAATGACTGGGAAACACTTAGACATTGATGTAAGGGATAAAGTAATCTTAGTGCTTTCAAATAATTTCTTTTTAAAAAATCAAAGTCCATAAGAACAGGATAGTTTATAGAACTGGGATGGGATGTGAAGACTTCTATCAGTATTCAGGTCCAGCATTACTACTGAAAGTAGAAACTTATTGAGTAGATCACCATACCAATGAGTGTCCGTTATTGAATGTTTATTGATGTGAATCCAGTTCCCTATGGAACAAAAGCAGTGCCACTGGAACACAAATGTAGTTGGCATATTATCTGGTATCACTATTCAGCAGGCCAAAGATGGTTGTCCTCTTTTATTGGGAGCATTACATTGTTGGATGTTATACTGTATCTGTTCAGTCTGTAAACGACATACATTTCTGCTGTTTTCCCTCTAGTATGCTATGTGAAAACTAACTTCACTTTTTTTCCAAAAATAATTTAAAACCCGATTAATATATGCCAGCTAGGTAGCACACATTTATCCCCTGTGATCTTCCTTATATAACCAAAGTATCATTTGACTTTCAGCACATTTTTGCTTCAGGACAACTGAGGGAAATATACACATGCAAACAGTATTCCTAGATAACACCTGACTAAACAGAAATAATCTAATCTATAAAACAACAGCAAAGCAGTAACACATTAATTGTCATAACACTCCTGCAGAAAGCAAAGGCAAGAAAGCATTACTATGCCCATTTCAGAGACTGCAAAAAGACCAGGCGTTTGCAGAAGTGGTTTGCTCAGAGACATAAAGTAAAAATAATAATGCTAAATCAGTGTTTCCTTCCTATCAAGCTTTAGCTAAAGATGACCATCTCCCTTCTCTAAGCTGAAAACAACGTACAGTCCCCAGCCTGCTCTCAGAAAAACTAGTCAGAGAAGTAGCAATACAATCCTAAAACCTCTGAGGAAAAATAGGCCAATAATGTAGCCCATAGCCCGATACAGCTAGAGTCATTGAAGGTTATTGCTTCAAAACGTGCTGGAAAAAACCCCAAAGAACAGGTGTTTGTGCTGATGGGGAATAAGGATGAAATCCAACACTTGTTTTGTTCTCTTAGTAACACTTACTCCATGATTTTTGGTGTCCAATCTTAAATGACCCTAAATCTTCTGAAAGTCAGCTATGCTAGAAATGTCAAGCAGTGATTCAAAAAACATTCACTATTAATGCAGCGGCAGCTGACCACAAGTGCAAAATTCAGGATTCAGACAGTTTTTCTCAGGACTTGGTCTTATCTGAAATAATAGAAAACATGTTTGACACAGCCTTTTAACCTCTTAAGCAAGTCGAAGCCACAGACTGTGAACACACCACAAAAAACAGTCTCTAAGGTATGTGTATTCTGATGTAGTAAAAGGGTTTTTTTAAAAAAAGTCATTTGATTGCATCTCTTCTTTGTTACATATGTAAGAGCTGTATGCTGACATAAACGAAACACTTGCCAGACTTCAAGGCTTAAGGATCCTTCTTTATGAAGCAAACATGCATTTAGCCAGGCCTGATCATCGCTAGCAGTTTTTCCTGAATTGTGATCAGCAAAGCGCAGTGAATACTCCTTACCTTGCCATAACCCACCACGATAAAAACTCTGTGTCTGTACCCCCAGCACAGCACTGCAACCCCTCCCTCATCACATACACTGACACGCCAAATACATCCTCTGGGCTCAGCAAGCCTCGCATCAGGTCCTGCTTCTATGTGATGGTCTGGTGAAAAGGAAAAGTTAGGGAACAACTGATGTGGAATAATCACAACTACAGCAGAAACTGATAGTTATCTAAACCTCTGTGCTTGAGACTGACAGGCTCACTCCATTATTAGAACATGTTAATTAGTATATGCTCTCTGGTTTGCTCTCTGCTACTCTCTTCTTGGCACATAATAAAAAGTTGAAAATAAGTGTTAATTCACCTTATAAATTAACACGTACACAACGGAGAAGCGTTGTTTGACTATTTTCAGTTTGACTAACTTCATAACACTTGAAAAAAACAAACCCTAGCCTCATCGCTATGTGAATTTATCAGCCAGTAAGAATCTTATATCAAATATCACTGTCATAATGTGTCGATGAACAGAGGTTTTCATTTTGATGCAACTATGGAGAGTGTCAGCTGGTAATCAAGAAAGCGCTTAGCAAGATTTTCTTGCTTTCACTGAATTCCAACAGAGACAGGAGGTGTCTGATGAGTGACAAACCAAGAAGGAAGATAATGGGAGAAAGGAAATTCCTGCTGATCAGTAGATCAGAAGCCCTCAAAGATGCAATGATAGCAGCTGCTATGGTTTGCAGCTTCTTTCAGGACAGTGTCCCTGCTGCTGTGTTGCCAGGCATCCAAGTTACTTCCGGATCTTTTTCATAAATATTAAGCTCCTTGCTTAAAGCGCGTAAGTTCCTATTGTGACAGTTGCAGGAGACTCTCGAAAGAGCTAAGCACTTAGAGAAAAAGGGGTGCCACGCAGCTCTGGAATCACTTCTTCACAGCTAAAATCTTGACCAGTGTGACACTAGTTAAATGGAAAGAGGAGGAAGGAGAGTGATGGCTTTCCTCCCCAAAGCAGAAGAGAATTACTCAGAAGTATTTCTGAGCCAGCCGTATGTGCCTACCAAGTGTATCTTTTGGCTCTAGGAGTGCATCAGAGGGGACTGTGCATTGTGCCCTGCAGAGAGTCCCAACCCGCGGCAAGAGGACCTTGCCCGAGGGATGTGGGACCTGGCCATGCTCTACCTGGCCAACAACAACTGAGCCACTGATATTAAAATTACATCACCAGATTTTATGCAAATGGCAGCCTGAAATATATGCTATAGAAAGAGTCTTTCAGTGTACACACACACAAAAAAAAAAAAAAAGGAAAAAAACCCAAAATGTTCAGCATTTTCTAGTTTTTGATGGGTGAAATTGTAACATTGGGGGACCCTTCGGAAACAGTTGCTGTTAACTACAGAGAGATGATGACACTGATAATATGCTGTCTTTGCTGTAAATATCACCCTTTGTTCCTTAAAATACAGGGCTGCTATTTACATGTTTGTTGCAGCCAAGGTTCAGTTTCTCCTGTAGGTCAGAGCAGAAGATTACTTAATTACATACTTTTGAGTCCAAAAATCACTGATTCACGTCTGCCTTTGTATCAAAACATACCTGCCTTTCATCTAGCTGTATTAATTGCATCAAGTATGCATAGTCTGCATGATAGTGTAAATGAGAAGTACATCATCTAATTTTCTAATACAAACAATAGATTCAGGAAATTACTCATATTTTAAATTGAAAAGTTAGGACACTGTTCTGCTTAATAATTTGCAATGTGTATTCATACCACAGCTGATTGTCAAAGTGAAGCCAAATTACTTTTCTATTACCACAAATATGAAACCAGTCCTTAGCTCTGATATAGATAAAAACGTAATCATAAATCTAGGTCCTGGTGTGTCTCTAAAATAACCCCACAGTTACTTCTGACATTCATTCACTCTGACAAACTTCATATACTTAATTTTAGAAGCCAGTACATAATATCTAACAATTTTCAAGTAAAAAGATTGAATTGGAAGAAAGTTTAATACATCACATCAGTGACGGGTTCTATCGCTGCAGGCTTGCAAGCTTCAGGGGCACTCTAGCTTTTAAATAAGAGAAGTCAGCAGCACTGTGTCACTCAACAGAAGCCACAAAGCAAAAAGGAGTCTGGACATATCAAAGCAGCTGCTCAAGGCCCTGGAGATACATCAAGCTTTCAAGAGATCCCCCTCTTGAGCTTCTGCCAGGACAGAAAAGTTTTCAACGCTGTTGGCCCTGGCTATGAACTGTAGCTTCCTAAACCACTGCCCTTGCACCAGTAGTCCCCACCCCAACAGTGTCGAGAAAGAAACTCACTGGAGACAACTTCAGGCTTTGCTTTCCTTATGAGTCCTATCTTCAACTTCTTTCAGGGATTGTGAAGTACAACTTCATCTCCTAGAGACTCTTGTGTCTTTGGAAACAAAATATTCCTATCTCAAAACTAAATTTAAAGTTATGGAGAACAAAAATATCTCAATATCACAAATCTACTTTCTGTTTATGTACCAGTAAAGAGCTTGTGTGCTGCTTCTAACAAAGAAGGCATGTAAATTATAGACATGCATCTTTTCCAAGATTAAACTTATTTTGTGAAGGGACATGAAAATGTAGATAATATGAAGTATAAGACTGCAAAAATGATATGGAAGCAGATGCTAAAAGGCCACCTTCTCACTTCTGTAGGTTTGGATGGGTATGCTATTGACAGAAATTTATCTGATGGCTAACAAAGATTTTGGGGTACAGACTTCCCCTTCTCCTCTCAAACCATCATCAGTTTTTTTGGCCACAAGACATACTCTGGAAACTATGAGAGAAACTGTGAAAGTTCAATTGGTTGGTTCTTAAAGCATGAGGCAAAAAAAAGATTTTAATTAAAACCTTAAACATAGTATAGAGTGAATAAATAAAGACCAATGAGATACAACAGCCTCTTACGACACGGAGATCACATGCCAGCAGTATAAGGTAAGTGATTATACAGACAATGTAAGAGAAAGAAAAAGATTAGACAAAAATCAAATTCTGTCTTGAAAATCACAACTGTATGACCCATATATTACGAGGAAATGTTACCTCATTTACCTGAATTCATAAAAAAAATTACAAATAAAATCTTGATACACCCACAGGCAGGGACTGAGGAACAAATGCAGGTTCAAAGCCTGGGGAATACTGTTTTCAGAGACCTCTTGACATTTTATCACCAACATAAAATTGTGTCCCTCTCCTCCATGACTACTGCATAGCATGAATACTTAGTTATCCTTGAATACATAAATTAATAAACATATATACCTCTAACATGTCATTTTATTGTATACAATGCTTACAAATACATCTGCTGGCTTTTCTGTCAAGCTGATTTGTGACTGGCAAACCTCAGCTCATTTCTTTTTTCTGAATCTTCTTCCCTTTTGTGTTTTCGAGTCATCTTTACTTAGTATGATTAAAACCAAGCTAGAGGTATATTGGCTATAACTTCTAGTCATTCTTTGCTAACCTACTAAATGTTATCCTCTTCTGCTTCTTAAACTATAATATAAAGTTATTGCTTACATTTTATACGAGTAATAACTTATTTAGTACTCCACAATGTAAGGTTAAATTATACATGTTGTAAGGTTAAATTATACATGTATACTTTCCATGATGACCACGCAACTTAAGTCCTTTCAAGAAATCAGAATTAAACCCAAGATCACATGCGTTCTCTATCATTTTTAAGTTAGATCACTATAAAAGTCTCAAATTTTTCTGTGACAGTAACTAGGCAGACATTTACCAAAATGTCTGCCTTTTGTGGAACTTAAAGCCTACGCTTAAGAGTTTTGCTGGACAGGAGCAACGGCATCTCCTTGACCTAGCAAAGTCTTAAGTAACTGGTAACTGAACTAGTAAATGAAAAATCTTTATCTTATCTGTCAAACCTCAGGTATAATGACTGTCGGGACATAAATTATGTCAAGTATTGGAATAATCATTTAAAACTACAGTCTAATTCAAGTTCAGATTTAAGGATTCTTTTCATTTTTTCTGGATTCAATGTTTTTGAAATAAGTATTTCCAATGTCACTGGCCTCTCCACTGCCCAGAAGAGCATCCCTCAACATTTTATTCTATTAAAAAAAAAAAATTAACAACAACATAGAACATAATTTGTATGATGTACAAGTTATTTTGAAATGAGTAGAAATGGAATCAGTTTTAATTGAAAGCAGTAATTGAAAACTGAAAACAGTTTCAGTAATCTGGATTTTGTGGAGTGAAGCTAAGGAGGAAAAAAAAGCCAGCTGTAACATAGTCGAGGCAAAATACAAGAATCTGAGGAAAAAAATAAGTTAGTGAAGGGGAGTTGAGTCAGTACGCATAACATGAAAATAACCAAGTCAACAAAGGAGACATGCGTGCAGACACATGCTCGCGGCCAACAGAAGTAAGAAAAAGGGAGTGTGAGGAGATTCAGGAAAACTAAAGACTGGACACGATGTTTAAGTGGGAAGGTGTGCAGGCCCATTTACAGAACTCCTAACCTGACTTGTTGCTCTTTGCTGCCTTTTTTAAATAAATCTATGCAAAGCAAGAATGTTGTCCCTGCCCTGGCCCGTACAACCGGAATAAGAAATGCGAGGACAGAAGTTGGAATCCCAGGTGGGAGGAAGCACATTTCCTAGAAGACTGAAGCAATCCAGGATAAACAAAACTACTCTAAAAGGTGACCTCCAGCTCTCATCTACTTTACCAGGGACCCCTCTGTTATCAGAGGATAAGAGGAATGTGGTTCTTGGATTTTTACTGAAAAAATTCCCTCCTTCAGCAACAGAACTGATGCTGCCAGTACAGGATCCTTTTCTGCCCTGAAAGGCAGGAATGTTTCACGGAAAACCTGTTTCCTTCTCTCTATATAAATGTTTTCAAACCTCTGTGCCTGATACTGGAATTAGAAGCCTGGATTTCTCTTGCATGACTTTGGATATGTGCTGCCCCTGTAGCCAGTGGAGTGGGGAGACACAGGGATGGACAGAGAGTTGCCTTCACAGGGCAACTCAGCCATCTGTAGAGAGCTCAGGGTGACTGCCCTCCTCGCTCAGATAGTACGGAAAGAGCCTAACCTCTAACAGGAGGACTGTGAGCCTGAGCAACCTTCTCTCTGGTTCTCTCCTCTCATTGATAGAGCATTGTATTTATCACACCAGCGCTGAAGCTGCCTACATTATACTCTACATCCTAAGGCCACTCTCAGACAGAAGTTTTGTATTTTGCACAGAACTGCTTCACGCTGTTACAGAAAACTCCATTTTGCCATTTCGTCCACGGCATTGGACACAATTTTGACCCCAAAGACTTCACGTGCCTTGTAGGTAGCTTTGTCAAAGATCCCTAAGTTCCTTCAGGATAAAGGGAATGCTGACCTTGAATAAGGATTTTGAAGCCAAGTCACTATTCTATGGGGAGCCAATGCAAACAAGATGATGGATTTCATGTGCTCAGGGTATCCCATGCTGCTGACAAAGCACGTTGCAGTGTCTCATGCTTCTAAAGACTTGAGTCTATATAATTATTACATTGTGTTGGTATAGTTCACAAAGAAAAAAAGAAAACAAGGAGGTTTGTATTACTATCATTACCTGTGAGAACAGGATGGAGTCTCATAGACTACTGAAAATGGTGGGAAATTTTGATTTGTGGAGTCACTATCAGCAGGGGTTTCAAAAGCATTACTAAAACTATAAAGAAATGCACGAATAATACATCTGCTGGAAATTATGCTTGTGGGGACACAAAAATTATTCATCAATTTGGAAAGTATGGAGGATTAAATATTATGACAATTTATTTTGACATTCTCTAGAAGGAATAGTTTCAATATTTTCAAAATAGGAACATTCTCACTTTCTATTTTGAAATAGCGTATTTGTTTTGAAATTGAAACAACGTTGTTCTGGATTTAACAAAAATGTTTCAGGTTGGCAAAGAATAAAATTTTTCTTCCTGCTGAGAAAAGAAAACAAACTATTAAACTCATTAAAAGTTGTTCGGGCTTGTTGTAAGTATTGCCTCCAGAATGTTTAGTTCAGCCACTAAACTTTCAAAAAGGTGATGAAACATATCATTGCTACAGCTCTTTGAAGAGACGGGGGGGGAGAAGCAACTGGAGATGCATACCTTTCAAAAACCCTGGTTTTGAGGTTTGTTTTTCCTCGACTACTATCCCACTGCAGCATAAATTTAGTTCCGATGTTGTAAACCCAAGATAAGCACATACATATCACCCAGAGCCCTGTACAGCTATTTCTCCCTCTGTACATCCGCCCCTATCATTTAGCTCCCCATATACTCCATAATGGTCAATAGACCCCGGCTCCTTCAAGAGGAATGTAAATCACTGCCTGCCTCGTGGGGGGATTTCAATTACACGGCAAGGCTCCTGCTTCTCAGTCTGAAAATTTGTGGCAGTTTCATTTAAATTAATCACAGAGCTTTATATTAAGTTACATATAACATGGAATAATGCAGTCAATACAACAGTTGAGGTCTTATATTTATGTTAAATTCAATTTATTCCTACAATGTCTCCGCTATTTCAGCTTTCACTATGCTGCAGATTTACGCATTAACAATGTATGAAGTTTATTTTAGAGGATGCCAGGAGCAGAGAGCTGGAGAATCTGGACAGGTACATGAAGCTCTGCTTGCCTGGGGTTAACAGGAAAAGTAAATTTGAATCTTGTAAAATACCTGTCAATGAAACAGCAACTCTTAGACTGTAAAGCCTCATTCTGCAGTGGGAACTGCAACCTCAAAGTCACAGATTACATAGAGCCCTGAATATTACAAGTGGCTCACAAAAACAGTTTTCTCTAATCCAAGGACTCTGGCTTAAGGAAAACTCAAGTTTTTAAAAGATGAAAGGCTAGATTCTGTACTACAACTTTAACTGGCTCAAGCCAGGAAAAGGAGGAGCACAACTTGAGGTAGGTCTCCATCACTGTGCAGTATCTGATTTTGGAGCTCGGTCAGAGAAACTGGCACTTTACTCAGTGTGCCCATACAGTGTGAAAGAACCACAGCACTTTGATACAGACACTTTTCTCTCCAGAGTCCTCACCAACCTCCTTCCACAGTCATCAGGACAAGCGGCACAGCTGCTCATGCTGATCCTGAACACCTCCACTTAAGCAGTGAGGCCTTGACCTCCATGCAATGTCAAAATGGGACTTTAGTAAATACAAATGATTTATCCTACACCGCAGCAAGTCTTTTTTTAAAAACAGGAAAAAAAAAAAGCCTCTTGTGTTTGGCCTTTCCTGCACATTCTTTCCTAAGTCTTTTTCATTCAGTTTTAAAATAGTATTACTATTTGCATGAGTTGTAATAGTGACCAGCAAACCATGAGTCAAGGTCCCCCTGATGTGTATGGCACTGCACAGACCTAAAAGATTGTCCCTTCCCAAAGCATTTGCGGTCTACAGAACCTTAAAAACAGCGCGTTTAGTTAGAAAGAAACACGAGGACAAACATGATGTTATGTCTAACATAAAAGATGAAAATTAATCCAGGTAGACTCCTGTCGCCTTTTGCATTAGGAAGACTTGATTCAATTAAAAGCCAGCAAACGTAAAGTGCACAGATGACATCCCCTTATATTTAGACTAATGTGTGGAACTCAAAGACGCCAGTGAGGTTTTGCGGAGGTAAATAGCTTGTGAAGCTTTAAACAAGAATCAGACATTAATAAACAAATGCAACATCTGTAATTTCCATACCGAGGATGAAAATTATAAGGAATATCAATCAT